>NW_022436957.1:31710223-32197649 GCF_009761245.1 Sapajus apella
TGTGTGTGTGTGTGTGTGTGTGTGTGTGTGTGTGTGTGTGTGTGTGTAGTTGTTATTTTAAAATACAAATAAATTCTGGGCTTTTTCCAGTTGGTTTAGATTAAGAGTAACTATATGACTAAAATGTATTGCTGTCTTTGATAAAAATAAGAAATGTTATAGTTGCATAATTTTTAATTTTATAATCTTGCTTTTATCCTCTTCTACGTCTACATAGATTATACTGACAAATCCAAGCTCTCAAAACTTAGTGTATAACGCTAGAATTGTTGGACAAGATGCTGCTGACTTTTCCCTCTCCCAGAAAGGGAATGTTGTAACAATTCCTCCAAAGTAAGTATTTTTTAAAAATTTTTTACATTATCAGACATATCAACCCCAAAGATTTAATGTGTTATAATTATAAAATGTGACTTTGATTTTTACTATTGATAGATATTTAATGAAAAGATTGTCACTCACAATCACAGAAATATTCATATGTCTCTACAATTCCTCACCAAATTTGTTGAAACAATTCTAACAACATAAATCTGCTTTTTTATGTATGCATTTAATTTTGTTTTTCATGCATATGGGTCATAGAAATAAGACTATAAGTTGGTTTGTTGTATACTACCATTCTGATTCCTGCAGGAAACTGAAACTAGTACATTCTAAAATTATGTCTGTATATAATTTATATATATATATACACACACACACACACACACACACAGAGAGAGAGAGAGAAAGAGAGAGAGAAAGAGAGAGAGGGAGAGAGAGAGAGAAAGAAAAGAGAGAAAGAGAGTTTTATTTATTTGTTTATTGAGACTGAGTTTCGCTCTGTTGCCCAGGCTGGAGTGCAGTGGCATGATCTCAGCTCACTGCAACTTCTGCCTCCTGGGTTCAAGAAATTCTCCTGACTCAGTCTCCTGAGTAGCTGGGATTATAGGCACCCACCACCACGCTTGGCTAATTTTTTTATTTTTCCTAGAGAGGGGGTTTCACCATGTTGGCCAGGCTGGTCTTGAACTCCTGGCCTCATGTGATCCACTCACCTCCACCTTCCAAAGTGCTGGGATTACAGGGGTGAGCCACTGTGCCTGAACTATATATATTTTATATATAGTTTTTTTCTGATTATAAAAGCAGTGTGTACTCATTATAGGAAATTTAGAGACTATGAAATTATGAAGAAGAGGAAGGTAAAAGCTCGATAATCCTACCTCAGTGAAGTCCCAATGTTGTCATTTTTCTCTGTGACCTCATAGTCATTGTGTACCTGTGTGTAAATGATGGATAGACAGATAAATGATATATATGCATATAAATATACTCCCAAATTGTGATAATGTTATATAAAGTATCATTTTATCTAATTGTGTTCTCATTTAATGTTTCTACTACTATCCCACTCACAAAAATAAAGTATAATTGAAACCACCAAAGAATAGTTTTGAAAAATTAAATCTGAGCGTAATGTGAGTCTTCCCAGATCAACAAATCATGTTGGATACGCCAACATATGCTAATGACAGAAATACTCTTGTTTATTAAATAATACAAAGATGATATGAGAACAGCTGTGTCAGTACCAAAGCAGTTGAAAAATTTGATAACTACTAATGAACTTTAACTAGTCCTGAATTTTAGTTATTGCCTTTGCATTCAATTGTCTTTCCCCAATGTTATGTGATAGGTAACTATTAAAGTTACATTGCTTGATTATCCCTTTGGATTTTAACTATAAATTAAACTCAGTAACTTTTCAAGCTGTAGCCTTTATTTCTGTACTAGTATATCAAACACGGAAATAATAAAAGAAATTGGGCCTTTTTAAATTGTACTTAAAATATCCTGTAACCCATATTCAACAGCGCCCTTGTTGTGTGCCATTAGCCTATGTTAGCTTTCTTCAGTTATTACTCCATGCTAAAGGAGATAAAATATCTTAATATTTATGTTTGAGATTATATTCAACCTAAACTACACCTGAAGAAAAAAAATCTGTACTTGCCTGCTTCTTTATTAGATATTAAAATATCTATTAAAATATTAGAATAAAATTCCTTGTATGATAAAAATAACCTACCCATTTTCCAAGACCATAGTAAAATAGTTACATTTCTTATATGTCTGTTATAAGACATAACTGTAATAATACAAGTTCATCGAGACATTGTCACGTAACCATTTACTTTCTTGTCAAATATTTTAAAGTTGAGATCTATACTTCACTTTCCCAGTAGAGTGATACAAGTGAAGAGGATGAAATTTCTCTTGTATTTTTTCCACTCATAAACCTAATAGCCTATTCCAGTATTTCAAAGCTTTCACTATGTGGAAATTCTTCCTAATAACCACAATAGGCCAGGCAAAGTGGCTCAGGCCTATAATCCCAGCAATTTGGGAGGCCGAGGTGGGTGGATCAGCTCAGGGTAGGAGTTCGAGACCAGCCTGACCAACATGGAGAAACCACGTCTCTACTAAAAATACAAAATTAGCCAGGCATGGTGGCACATGCCTGTAATCCCAGCTACTTGGTAGACTGAGGCAGGAGAATCGCTTGAACCCATGAGGCAGAGGGTGCAGTGAGCTGAGATTGCACCACTGCACTCCAGCCTGGGCAACAAGAGCGAAACTCTGTCTCAAAAAATAGCAGCAACAACAACAAAGAAAGCACGCAAAAAACACAATAAACTTCTGACAATTTAGTTTAAGGTTACTTTTCCTGTTAACAAAATTCATATTTGTTATTTTTATTATCAGTGTAAACCTGTGCACTGTAGAAAATTTGAGTTATAGAAAAATAAACAGTATAACAAAAATCACCTAAAATTATGTCAAACACAATTTGTTAGCTCATTTCTTTCCAGTCTTTTTATAGGCACATGTGGGTTTATTATAACATATGCATATATTATGTATTCACATAATTTAAATATATTTTAAATATGCATATATTATACAAATACAAATATGTATGTTTGTGTTTACATTTATTTACATGATATATGTATTTACATAATATATGCATATATTATTTAACATACTTAATATTTGTTGAACATTTTCTATATAAAATATCATATGACCTTTATGTTTCATATATCAATATCTATATAGTATGCACTTCATATTTAATCTACCTAACACCCTATTAGTGTCCTCATATTACAAAAGAAGATATTGGACACAGAGACATTAAATTACCCAATGTTCTGCTATTCAATGCCAAAGTAGAGATTCAAAACCAGTCAATATAAATTCAAAGCTGGCACTGTTAGTAAACTGACACTTGCACATATCTTGTGCATATGTATGTGTGTGTGTCTGTCTGTGTGTCACATTCAACAAAGCCCTTTGCATTCAATATAATATTGCTTTGACTATTTCTAAGCAATCCTGAAGATCCATGATATAATTGTGTCTTAGTGTGTTTGGGCTGCTATAACAAAATACCATAAACTAGGCAGCTTACAAACAACAGAAATGTATTTTTCACAGTTCTTGAGGCTGAGAAGCTCAAAATCAAAGCACCCACTGATTAATTTAGTGTCTTGTGAAGGCTTGCTTCTCATTCATAGATAGTACTTTCTTTCTGTGTCCTCACATGGTGGTAGGATCACGGTAGCTCTGTGGGGCTTCTTTTGTAAGTGTACTAATCCAATTAATGTGAGCTTTGCTCTCATGATCTAATCACTCCCCAAAGTCCCCAACTCCTAATACCATTGCAGTAGTGATTAGGTTTTCCTCTCTCTCTTTTTTTTTAATCTTTATTGAGGTAAATTGATAATTAAAAATTATATATATTCAAGGTATACAATATGATGTTTTAGTATACATATACATTGTGAAATGATTATAGCAATCAAGGTATTGACATATTCATTACCACAAAAGGTTGCTTTGTGTGTGTCTTGTGAGAATATATAAAATACACATTCTTAACAAATGTCAAGTATAAAATACATTATTATTAGTTATAGTCACTTTGATGTAAACTGGGTCTCCAGAACTTATTCAAGTTATATCTTCATGTTTGTACCCTTTGATTAATATCTCCCCTGATATGGGTGAGACTCAAGGTATTATTCTTCCTGAGGCAAATTGCTTTCCAGTTATGATTCTGTGAAGTAAAATAAGTTATATGCTTCCAAAATACAATGATGGAACAGGCACAGGGTAGACATTTCTATTCAAAAAAGGGGAAATAGGAAAGAAGAAAGTGGTAACAGGTCCCAAGTGTGTTCCAAAACCAAACAGAACAAATAACATTAAATATTAAGGCACCAGAATAATCTTCTTTGACTTGAAACTGTTCTCCAGGACCACTGGAGTGGTGGTCCTGCCCCCAGTGGCTTTGAGGCAGCCCGGTGCCCACTACAGCTCTGTGTCTGGGAACATGCCGGTTCTCTGCAGTAGCCCCATCTCTGTGGCCATTCTATGCCTGGGTCTTGTGTTTGTGGTTACCCTGAGCTGGAATCTTGCTCTATGTTTCTACTGGTGTGAGGTCTTCAGGGGCACCTGCTTCCAAAGCTCTACTGGGCATTGTCTTAGTGGGAACTCTGCAGTGGCCCTTCCCTATGGCATTTCTCTAACTGGACCCCAAGACTCTCCAGTATACCCTTTGAAATATAGGTGGAGGAGTGCACTTTCTGTGGTTTCTGCACCAGTAGAAATGGTACTACATGGATGCCTCCCAAATTTATTGCCTATTTCCATCAGATGGGCAGCTACCACATTCCAAGCCACTTCTGGGTCTGCTGAAACAGCACCTGGGGCAGCCAAGGGGTGTGATACTGGAATGTGGACAGTAGAGCCTTGAGGCGTTGCTGGGCAGCAAACGCCAGGGGCCCATAGCTGTTCATACTCCCTTCTCCTTAAAATTATCCTGTCTCTCAGGCCCTGACATTCTGGGCCTGTGATGGGAGAGGAAGCATGGATAATCTCTGAAATGTTTTTGGGCAATTCTCCATTGTTTTAATGAATAGCATCTGGCTTTCGTGGTGGTTCCTGGTCCATATTAATCTACTTCTCAAACAGTTCTTGCCCACACCCTTGTTCTCCCCCAAACGTGTTTGTTTTCTCATTCTTATCAATGTGGATAGGCTAAGAATTTTCCAAATTTTTAAGTTCTTCTTCCCTTTTGGTTAAAAATTATGTTTTTAAAATCTTTTTTTCTTCTTCCATTTTACTGTAAGCATTCAATAGAAGCCAATCCACACCTTTAACACTTTCTTGGAAAATTCTTTAGCCAGATATTCTATGTAATCAGTCACAAGTTCTATCTTCCAGGAAATGCAAACACTATTTAGCCAAATTCTTTGCTACTTTTTAACACAGATTTTCTTTCTCTATTGTCCAATAATATGCTCCTCATTACTGTCTGAGACCTCATCAGGATGGCCTTTACTGTTCATATTTCTACCAGCATTCTTTTCATGACCTTTTAAGTAATTTCTAAGAATGTTAAAGCTTTCTCTCCAGCTTTATTCTTTTGAGCCTTCACCAGAATCACCTTTTATGGCCTTTATATAGTAATGTTGGCTTTTTAAAAAAATCATCCACCTCATAGTTCTTCCAGCCCCTGCCAATTACCCAATTCCAAAGCCACTTTGACAATTTAGGTATATGTTACAGCAGCAACCCCACCCACTTCTCAATACTAATTTTCCATCTTAGTCCATTAAGGCTGCCATAACAATATACCCTAAAATAGGTAACTTACAGACAACAGAAATTTATTTCTCACAGCTCTGGAGTCTGGGAAGTCCAAGGGATCAGGGTGCTAGCAGATTCAGTGTCTGGCAAGGATCTGAGTTCTGGTTTATGTATATATATATGGCTTTAAATTCCTAAGGGCACCTGTTCTCTGGCTATTTCTATCTCATGACGTGCTGTTCTTAAACCAAGGTACCATGTCTTCATAATTATCTCTGAATTTTCAGTTCTCATCTATACCTGAAGTTTCTCTAAGGTCAGTTGCTTTGTTTGTTTACCTTGTTCTCAGTGTTCCCTGCTGAAAGATTAGCTCTAATGTCTCCTGACACTTGGTTATTCATTATATGTAATAACATGGCAATAGAAAAGTAAATTTCTATACTGTATGTGCACAGGTATGTCAATTGGTAGGCTTCACATTAGGGTGAAAAAACATTCTGCTTTTATGCCCAGTTGTCTGACATTCTATAATGGCATTGAAGGAAGTAGGGTTGTCTGAACCCCATCTTGCTCTTCATGTGGTGATGGTTTCCTCTAACTAGCTGTGTTTTGAAAAATGTCTTTATTTAATGAGATTTGTCTTAGGAAAAGAAATAATGAATCTGGGTTTCAGATGCCATTGTGGTTTAGAATTCCTCCCATATCATTTAACAATTGTTATATTTCAGTCTTGACATGTACAGGCTCTATGATCCAACCTCAGTTTCTTTATTTGAAAAATGTGGATAAGACTGTTTACTCACAGTGTTGTCAGTAATAAACATGATTATTTAGGCAAAACACCTTGTACTGTAACTGGAATGCGTAGGAAGTAATTATTAAGGATGACCGCCTCAATTTGGAGTACTGGTGACTTGCAAATTAAAATATATCAACACTACTCACAAATGCTTACAATCTATCAGAATGCCAAACAAGCAAATATATGATTAAGATATAATTCAACAATCATTTTATTTATTTTTTGTGTATAGAACTAGATGAAAATTGAAAAAGAAGTGCCTGCCTACTCTTGAGGAAACCAAGAAAGGGTTCCAAGAAGAAGCAGTGCTTGATTCTGAACACATATAGAAAACAGCTACTCATTTATCTAAATGCATTTTATTTTATAGACTTAAAATAAAATTATTTTAGGTGGCTGTTATTTTAGGTGGCTCTCTTTAGCTAGGCTAAATAATTTCATAGCATTTGGTTTTTAAAAATACAACTCAGAAAATATTTTGTTTTCCTAAACAAAAAAATGAATAATTTTATCATTATCAGATATTATATGATTATCTATTTATGTGTACCACATTATTTATTAGATACTGTCTAGATGACAGTTAATAATATCTGTTTCCACCAGCTATGGATTTAAATTCTCTGACATGTTATTTATATAGAAAATGGTAAACAGCTACATTAGCATATAAACAAAGATATTTATTTCTTCATCTAACTTTATGACTAAATTTAGCTATAACCATAGAGTTACTGTCATAAAAGTGAAAGTATAAATTTAGCAAACCATTCTTTTTTTTCTCATTCTTTTCATTGAGCCATATGTGCACTGACATTGATGTATTGTGTATTTATTCTCCATCTATTCCAAAGGCTAAATTGAAGTAGCTTACAATGTATATGTAATATCAAGGAGAGTTTTTTTTTTTTTTTAAATCAGGGATAGGCAATTGGGGCAAAAGGAAAATAAAAGGTAAGATAATTAAAATGAAGCCTATAGTTATGATGGAAATGTCTGGAGACTTAGGAAGTGTACTTGAAGTAGACTACACTTTTGCTTTTGAACTTTCTAACAAATTCAGAAAAGAATGCTGGTTATTTACATGCTTCAATATAACTACAAAATTTAAAAAATAATTACCTCTACTTAAGAGACGGCTGTTCATGGAACCAGCCATTTACCTCATAAAAAGGATACTCTATTTTGAAATGCATTTCATAAGACTTAAGTATAGGTTCATAAAACCCTTCATTAAGTGCATGTTATTTAGATGATGGTCATTCTTGAATGCTTCCCTTTTCATCACCTTCCATGGAGATCCAATGCATTACCAAATCCTATTGATTTTACCAATCCTGTCGTAAACCTTGCATCTTTTTCCTTGCTTCACGTATTCCACCCTAATTTAATGTAATATCATCTTTATACTAGACTGCCATGATAGACTCCTAAAACTCTTGTATGAACTCTATCTTCTATATTAGAATGCCAGCTAATTTTTAACAAATTTAAATCTACTGCTCTTCTGCTTAAAAATCTTTCAGTAGCTTCCCATCAACATTTGGATATAAACTGAATATGGTTTCCTGTGGCATACTGTTAGAAAATTCTTTATTTGAGAGATTATATATTTGAAAGGTAACTTCAGATTTTACAAAATATATTAAGACAGGTTAACTGATGACAATAACTAGATTGTAGGCTTCTTGATAACTGCAGCTGAAGTGAGTACCTTGCAGAGGGATGTAGGCACTAGATACATGATCTACATGAAACAAATGCTTGTGTGGGCTGGGCGTGGTGGCTCACGCCTATAATCCCAGTGCTTTGGAAGGCCAAGGCGGGTGGATCATGAGGTCATGAGTTTGAGACCAGCCTGGCCCACGTGGCGAAACCCTGTCTCTACTAAAAATACAAAAACTCAGCTGGGTGTGGCGGCGGGCACCTGTAATCCCAGCTACTTGGAAGGCTGAGGCAGGAGAATTGCTTAAACCTGGGAGGCAAAGTTTGCAGTGAGCTGAGACCACACCACTGCACTCCAGCCTGGGCAACAGAGCAAGACTCCATCTCAAAAAAAAGAAAAAATGCTTTTAAGTTGTCTTTTTTGTTAAAACGTTTTCTCTTTTATCTTTTACTAAATAGAAATGAAATTACTATCACCGTGAAATTCAACAATCGCTTTCTTCGTCCTGCTGAAGCTTCACTACTATTAATTTCAAAACCCAAGAATGTAGTAAAAGGAATGACAATGACATTTGCTCTGCAAGGCAAAGTCCTCAATTTTAAACCCATTGTAAGTAAATGCTACCTACTTTATATGTCTTTGTTTTTCTTATCAGACCACAGAGTATCAAAAGCATGGTTATTGTTCCACGTTTGATCTTTAGGCAGCTGTTTCTTTAGTCATCCTTGTGTCATGGATACTTGTGATTTAACTTAAAGCAGTTCTGGGCTGTGTCTGTGCTTTTGCTTGGACTAAGGGTTGATAGTTTATGTAGTAAAAAAGGGCTTTTTTGTACTCTGGCAGGAACATTCATCAGTTTATCTTTTGTGCCCTGTGGATCAAATCTATTATAAAGATAAGGCTAATGCTGGCATTTATTGAGAGGTGATGATGTTCCAGACAGAGTTCTACGTGTATAGCAAAGGGTGGGGAAGAGAGATTTTTAAATCTTTATAAAATGGTTGTGACATTATTATGATTGACTTTTTATAGCCATTATCTCTTCTAAATATTAATTTCTACCATGGATCTATGGTAAAGAATAAGTAAATTCATTAGATTGCTGGATTTCCAAATGGATTATAAAGAATTTCAGGTGTGCAGCACAAGTATGGTAAGTAGAGAAAATGACTGTAGGATGGTTGAGTGATGGTCTGTTGTGTGAGGAGGACATTGAGATGCTCATATGGACAGATTGCCTTTTGAGACAGTGATGCTCAAAATAGGAAGTGGACATTTGTCACTTCCTTTGTGTGATCTTATTTCCTCCTACATTTATGAACATATACTTTTCCCAACCTTCTCACACAAATTCTCTGAAACAATGTGGCTAAGAATTATGGGTGGTTCTGGGATAGAAAAGCTGACAGCTGAAGCTCATGCAACTGTTTACTTCCCCATCTGCCCCCATATGGTCTTAAGTCACTGGGAAACATATTAGAAAATAAAAACAAAATAAAATAAAACAATGAAATAATCTTTCTGAAACTGTAGAATCCCTAGAAAGTTTTTCTCCATGGAATTTCTTTTGATAGTGTGAAGTTTTGTCAGTGTAATATTAAATGGATGGTTTATAGATTTTTAAGCTTATATTTTATAATTCAGAAAGTTCATTTTTTATTAGTATGTAGCATGATTTTATTTTTTTTTACTTTAGGAAATTATAAAATGCGAAAGCCCATGTTACCAATGGCAGGAATTCACTGTGAATGTGAAAAACCCTTTCCATACTGCTGGGGACTTCAGGTAAGTTATTGTTTTGGTATAAATTCATTACAATTAGCTATCTCCACTCTGAAGAGACGTGTAATTTTCTTCATCTCTTCAACATGAACCATTTCGAGCAGAAATTATATGTGTTCACATTCCTATGAACTTCTAAGCACCATCAGAAAAAAAAAAACATGAAAGTAAATCAGTTTTTTTAAAATGATCACACTAAATTTATGAGTTTTGTCTGTAAGTTGTTTGTTGAGATTCAGTGTTCCTTCAATTAAAACACATATATATATAATTAATAAACTTTTTACTTCTAATTTTATTCTGTTCATGTCTAAAATTGAAATATTAATTTAAGCAGAGAAAAACATTTTTACTTAGAGCATCATAACCAATTTACACAGTCAATGCACATGCGTTCATCTTAAGATTTAATAACAATAACAAAAATACATATTTGTGATGAAAAGATAATAAAATTCTCAAGTATTATTTAATGTCACAATAGAAAAGTAGTTTCCTCGCCAGGCACGGTGGCTCAAGCCTGTAATCCCAGCACTGTGGGAGGCCGAGGCGGGTGGATCACGAGGTCAAGAGATCAAGACCATCCTGGTCAACATGGTGAAACCCCGTCTCTACTAAAAATACAAAAAATCAGCTGGGCCTGGTGGCGCGTGCCTGTAATCCCAGCTACTCAGGAGGCTGAGGCAGGAGAATTGCCTGAACCCAGGAGGCGGAGGTTGCAGTGAGCCGAGATCGTGCCATTGCACTCCAGCCTGGGTAACAAGAGCAAAACTCCGTCTCAAAAAAAAAAAAAAAAAAAAAAAAAAGAAAAGAAAAGTAGCTTCCTGAAAATGTATACCACGTTGAGGGAGAAGATGGAAAATGATACCTTCTGTGCTGATTAAGCTAGGATCTCTGATTTTTCCAGCTTTAGATATCAAACCCTTATGATGCTTATATTGAAACTGGAAGTTATAATATGCTTATTATTTTAGTATTTGATAATTTCCAGTTCTTTTAATCATTGTATGTCCAGGAGTTTTGTAATTTCTCACTAATAATTTTGGTCATTTTGTTAAAAAAATATATTGTTTTGAAACAGTGATTGGTAAATACATGGTTCACGGATGCATGTAAGAGAGAATATGATTTACTGCAATTTTTTAAAAGTGATACATTGGAGTATAAGGAACACAAAATTTTAGAATATGTGGTGTGTTAACACAGGACTAAAATATGCCCTTGGCTGGGCATGATAACTCACACCTCTAATCCCAACACTTTGGGAGGCTGAGGCAGGTGGATCACAAGGTCAAGAGACCAAGACCAACCTGGGCAACATGAAGAAACCCTATCTCTACTAAAAATACAAAAAATTAGCTGGGCATGGTACTGTGCACCTGTAGTCCCGGTTACTCAGGAGGCTGAGGCAGGAGGGTTGCTTGAACCTGGGAGGTGGAGGTTGTAGTGAGCTGAGATCATGCTACTGCACTCCAGCCTGGTGACAGAGCGATACTCTGACTCAAAAAACAAAGAAAGTATGCCCTTAAGTATGCAGTTCTTCAGAGAGAAACAGAATCAAACAAATTTAGTCTCACTTTCTAGTGTTAAAGCAGAAAGAAAATGTGGATATTCCAGAAATTGGGAGAATATTACAGATAAATATTTCTCAAATAACAGTAATATTTTAACATGTCTTTATGGTTTATCTCATATTTAATTAAAATGGTTAATTCTTGTGAGGGGTTTGTGGCTTGGTAGGAAGCAAAATTGTTAATCATGCGATTTTAACTACATCCTTCCTTGGATGAATATATCCCTCAAACTTAGGCAACAGATGAATAAACTCAAAAATATAAAACCAGACTCCAAGTGTGTAAAATCAATATTGTGCAAGAGGCAGATATTATGTTTGAAATTTTAATGTGATAAAATAGATTGAATAAGAAGGAATTTGACCAATTAATTAATATAGAAATATTTTTAAGTTATAGCCAATATAACAGGTGACCCAGTTTTTAATATTACACTGCATAAATGATTGACTTGGTTATTAACAGTCTCATATTAAACATACTTTAAAATGAAGTAAAAATATCCCGATATATATTCCCCAATATTGTGTGCATAAGTGAAAAGAATAGATCATGTTTTATCAAAATTTCACATTACTTTAAACAAATACAGCAATCCAGTCTATATTTAACAGAGATAGGTTTAGCTGACCAGGTTATTGACTCCCATGACTTGCTCCCAGTCTGGTGATTCTCAAATTCTTCTTTTGCAAAACTCCACTATTTTATGCTCTATAATGGGATTTTTTATTTTATGTTTGATAAGATTTAGTTTGCTAGTACAGTATTTTGTTGAGGATTTTGCCTGTAAAATTATCATATTTAATAGTGTGATTGCCTTTTTCAGTTATTTGTCTATTTTTATATGATTACTATTGGTCTTATATAATTATTTCTGAAATGTTACCTTCTATTTTTTGGAAAAGTTTGTGAAGGACTAGTATTAATTATTTGAATGTTTGATATAGTTCACAGGTGAAGCCATCTGGTTCTGAGCTTTGCTTTGTGGAAGTTTATATCATGACTATTTCCATCGCTTTATTTGTTATGAACCTGTTCAGATTTTCTGTTTCTTCCTAAATAAGTGTTGCTAGTTTATTTGATTCCAGAAATTTCTGCATTTCTTCTAAGTTATCAAATATTTTGGCACAGAGGCATTCATAGTATTCCTTTAGAATCCTTTTTCAATTTCTGGAAGGTAGATAGTCATATACCTCCTTCTATGCCTTATTTTAGTAATTTAATTCTTTTCTTTTATATTCTTGATCAGTCTAGATAATAATTTGTCATTTCATTAATCTTTTTAAAAAATTCCTTCTGTTTTGCTTGGTGTTCTGTATTGTTTTTCTCTCCTCTGTTTTATTTCTGAATTAACTTTTCTTTGGATATTACTTATTTCTTTCTATTTGCTTTATGTTTAGATGTCTCTTTTTTTCTAGCTTCTTAAGGTGAAAATTTAGATTATTTTTATATTAGATTAGATTTTTATTAGATTAGATTTTTTCCATATAGGCATTTATTTCTACATATTTCTCTCTAAGGACTGCTTGAGCTTCACCTCATATGTTTTGGAATGTGTTACTTTTATCTTCATTAATTTTAAATTATTATTATTATTGTTATTATTTTTGAGAAACACCTTTGCCCTTGTCCCCCAGGCTGGAGTGCAATGGCATGATCTCAGCTCACTGCAACCTCTGCCTCCCGGGTTCAAGTGATTCTCCTGCTTCAGCCTCCCGAGTAGCTGGGATTAGAGGCACCCACCAACATACCCAGCAAATTTTTGTATTTTTAGTAGAGATGGGATTTCACCATATTGGCCAGGCTGGTCTTGAACTCTTGACCTCAGGTGATCCACCCGCCTGGGCCTCCCAGAGTGCTAGGATTATGGTATGAACCACCATGCCTGGCAAATCTTAAATTATTTTTAATTTCTTTTTGATTTCTTGCATATCCACCGGTCATTTGGGAGTATATTGTTTAATTTCCCCATATTTGTTAATTTTGAAATTTTCTGTCACTGATTTTATTCCATTTAAGTTAGAGAGCATACTTTGTGTTATTTAAATCATTTTGAATTTATCAAGGTTTGCTTTATGACACATCATGAGGTTCATAGTGCAGAATGCTCATAAGAAGAATGTATAGTTTGCTGTTGTTGAGTAAAGTGTTCTATAGGTGTGTCTTAAGTTTAGTTGGTTTATAGTATTGTATAAGACTTATATTTTCTTGTAGATTTTCTGCCAAATTTTTCTATTCATAATTAAAAATGCAGTATTTAGTATCTATTAATGTCAATCTGTTGATTTCTCCCTTCATTTATGTCAGCTTTACTTTGTCTTTTGGTGCTCTAAAATTCACTGAATATGTATTTGTAGTAATTTTAGCTTCCTGATTGTTCATATAAAATGTCTCTAACTATATTTACAATTTTTGTTTTAAATTCTAGCATCTCTTGTATTAGTATAGCTGCTTCAACATTCTTGTGGTTGTATGTATGATATATAATTTTTCATCCTTTTACTTTCAATCTATTTTTATCTTTGAATCTAAAGTATATCATCTGTATATAGCATATTGTCAGATTTGGGGTTTCTGTTTTGTTTTAAAAGCTTCATTAAGATAACGTTTATATGAAAGAACTTCAGGTATTTACTGTGTACATTTTGATGAGTTTAGACATGTGCAAACACCCATGATACCATTACCATAATCAAAGGAATAGAAATTTCCAACACATCTCAAAGTTCTCTGTGTCCCTTTGGTTTTTTGATTTGTTTGTTTGCTTTTTGGTAAAAACACTTAGTGTGATATAGTGTGATATCTACCCTCTTAAATTTTGAAGTGCATGATTTTGTTGACTGTAGGCGCTGTATTCATAGTGGATGTCTACAACTTATTCATCTGATAGTATAATTAAAATTTTATACCCATTTAATAACAACTCTCCGTTTCCCTAAAACGACAGCTACTGTCAGTCACAATGGGCTTCTTAGCTTCTATGAGTTTGACTAGCATAAACACTTCATATCAATGGAATTATGCATATTTGTAATTCTGTGACTGACGTACTTCACTTAGCATAATGTCCTCCAGGTTCATCCACATTGTTACAGATGCAAGACTTCCTCTTTTTTTAGTCAGAATAATATTCCATTGTATGTATATATTACATTAATCACTGCTTTTGATTGCATTATTTGATCTATTTTCAAATTTGTTATTATTGACATAGGTGGTTTTACTTTTGCCAATTTCCATTTAGTTTGCTATATTTTATGTTTTTTGTTTGTTTCTCCATGGCTTCTATTTTTAACAATAGTGAATATTTTCTAGTGCAGCATTTTAATTTTTTAATGGCTTTTTCAATATATTTTTGGATTTATTTTCTTAATGATTGCACTAGGGTTTACCATGGACATTTTTACTTATCATAATCAGCTTCAGATATATGCTAGGTTAATTCCAGTAAGATTTACAAAGTGTTACTCTTATATATCTCTATTCCATTTCCTTTCTTTTTCCTGGTGTTATTGTCACACATATTACATCAGTGTTACACACCCAACAATATACTGCTGTAATTATTATTTTATATAACTTGTATGACATTGAGAAAGCTGAAAGAAAGTGTATTGGTTTACTAGGATTTCCATAACAAAATACCACAGATCAGATAGAGTAAACTACGGAAATTTATGTTCTCACAGTTCTGGCAGTTAGAAATCCAAGATTAAAATGCTGTCATTTTTTATTTTTTCTGAAGCTTTTCTGTTTGGCTTGTAGATAGTTGTCTTCTCATTTGGTCTTTTTTTTCTGTGAATGTATATCCCTGGTGTCTCTTTGTGTTTTCAAATTTCCTTCTTCTTATAAGGACATAATTTAGATTACATTAGGACCCACCCTGAGGGCCTTAATTGTCTATTTAAAGGTTCTTTCTCCAAATACAGCCACATTCAGAGATATTGGTGTTAGGGCTTCAAAATATGATGTTGAGGGGACAAAATTCAGCCCATAACAAACAGCAAGTTTATAGCTATAGTTTTTCTATTTTAACCTATTTATCATTTCCATTTCTCTTCGTTTGTTCCCGTGGGTTGGTGCTATCATCTAGAATAATTTCTGTGGCCTGATTCAGCTTTCATCTCACCAACTTCATTTTTTTGAACATTTTTTTCTCTTCTTTTTCCTCTCTCCTTTTTTTTCAGGTAATTTCATTGCCTACATGTTGCACTTAACGGTGTGCCTACCATACATATGTCAGATTCTATTTACTTTTTTGAAGTTTTTTTTCCTCTGTTCTTCAGAATGTGTAATCTCTACCAATCTTCAAATTTGTTAGTTTTTTTTTTCCCCCAGTTCAAATCTACTATTAAGCCCTCGAGTGAATTTTTATCTCTCTTAATGTAGCTTCCATCTCCAAAATTTCCATTTGTTTCTTTTTTTATAATTTCGATCTCTGTTGATATTCTCTACTTGATGCTATATTGTCATCATATTTTCCTTTATTTCCTTATAGTTTCCTTTATTTCTTTGAAGGTATTTATAATGGCTATTTTAAATTTGATTTCTGTTCAATCTGATACCTAGGTTACTCAAGCAGGCAGTTTCATAATTTTTATGAAATAGACTAGACATTGTGGAAAATATATTATGCCAGTTCTAGGTCAGATTCTATCTGCCCCAGGCTTGCTAATGTTATTTGCACTTCTAATTTTTTTACTGACTGGCTGGGTTATTTTAGTGATGTCTATCTCCCCCTGCTAAAACCTTTAATATTATGCCAAACACATAGTGTTAAACCTCTGATATTGCTTGTCAAAGGCCACAGCCTTTGGTATGCCTGTAACTACCCTGGGATTACAATGGTTTTGGCAGGGCTCCCTGGAGTTTTTCTGACCACACCCATTTGTTAAATTCCCTGCATGGGGTGGGGGTGAATAAGTTACTCTTAAGCTAATTCATTCAACCTCAGACCTCTTTGAAAAAACAGTTCTATGAATCATTTTTTCTGATTTTCTAAAATGAATTTTCCTGACTCCAGGAGGACTTCCAGCCATCTCTTTCAGCAAACTAAC
Source organism: Sapajus apella (assembly GCF_009761245.1). Lineage (NCBI taxonomy): Eukaryota > Metazoa > Chordata > Mammalia > Primates > Cebidae > Sapajus > Sapajus apella. Next base: position 31,726,751 of record NW_022436957.1, read on the forward strand.
AGTTCTCTCCAGCAAATTAACAGCCCTATAGTTTAGTTTGTGTGATATTGTGCCAGAATTGCTAGCTTTTGCTTTAGTTATTTAGTAATAACTAAAATAAGCAGCCCAGGATAACTAAGATCTGTGTGTAAACAAATGCTTATCTTGACTTCTGTAAACCACTGAAGTAACAAACAGAATGACAAAAGTCCCCTGGCCCCTGGAATGTCCGGAGACTCCCGCCCTCGTCTCTACCCAGGAGGTGAATCACAGAATCCCCTAGCCCTTGGAATGTCCGAAACCTTTTCATCCCCATCCCCACTCCTCACCCCCACTCCCAAGGTGGTTTTTCAGGTATAAAAAGTCTTGGCACCCTCCTTTTGACGCCACAGGTTGGAGAGACGTGAGTCCTCTGTGGTCGCCGGCATAATAAATGACCCTGTAATCTGGCATACTTTTGTCTTGGTGCTAACTTTCTACGCTCCATCCAATACAACACCTGTATCTTTGTTGATCTGCCAATCTCCATCCAATTGCATTTCACCATAACTGACACTGTTTCTGAGAGCACTCACTTGAATTTCTCCACACTTCATTGCACATGAAATCATTTCTTTGGGAGGTAATTAGGAGTGATTCATTTTAAGGCCTGCTTGTCTCCTCAGGGAAAATAGCTGATCCACTACTCGACTCTAGAGCTGAGGGTGGGGACAATGGCACACTTTTTCTTCAGCAAACCCTCCATTTTAGGAGCTGAGTGCTAGGTGGGCAAGGGGACAAAATAGCCTCAGGATTTTTTGACTTGCTTCTCCCAGTGTAGAACTACCACCTTACAAATGGGGGCAAAGGCAATTGGGGTCCCAGTATTTTCAGCAGTGCCACACTCGTGTTAGAGCTTCTGTCCATCAGTGGGTACTGGGTAGAAGAAAGGAGCTTCTCACTGTCTCTCAACTGTACTTGCCCAGAACCTAGCCTCAGCAACCTGTACTGAGGTGAAAAATGTTGATGGCCAATGCCTCTCGGAAACATAGGTCTCCAAATGGGAGCCAGGAGAAGGAATAGCCCTGTGTTCTTGGCAAAAACAGTTTGAAACAAAGTTTCTTTTTTGTTGAGCTTGAAAGGAAGAAGGAGATAGAGTTCTTGTTTCAAATACCACAGACTGGTTTTCTTAGTAAATTTTAGTTGATTTTGTTTAAAAGATTTTTCGTCATTTGCTGTATGCCCTTAGAACCATCTCCAGAGAATGTCAAAGTGTTTTTTGTTTTTTTTTGTGCGTGTTTTTTTGTTTTTATTTTTACTCATTTTCTTTGGGTGAGAGTCCAAAGATCTCTCATGGTGTCATGCTTAATATTTGTCTTAAATATTATTTTGTCTATTATTAAGGTAGCCATTCCAGCTCCTTTTTGATTATTATTTTCATGGTATTCCTTTTTAAATCTTTTTACTCCCAATTGGTTTGTGTTTTTGAACCCAATGTTTGTCTCTTTTATTGTATCCATCTTGCAGCCATAAAAAAAATGGAAGAGATCATGCTCTTTGCAGCAACATGAATGTAGCTGGAGACTGTCATTGTAAGAGAATTAATGCAGAAACTAAAAACCAATGATCACGTTTCCTCAATTGTGTATACGTGGACGTAAAGATGGGGACAATAGATACTGGAAACTACTAGAGGGCAGAGGGATGGAGGGAGCAAGGACTGAAATACTACTTATTGGGTACTATGCTCACTACCTGGGTAATAGAATCAATTATACACCAAACCTCAGCATCATGCAGTATACCCATGTAACAACCCTGCACATGAACTCCCTCAATCTAAAATACAATTTGAAATTAAAAAAATAAAAAATAAAAATTTGAATGAAGAAAAAATAGAATAAGAAAAATAATACATTTTAGGATATAGGAAAATGTTGCATTTAGTTTATATATACATGCAGAATGTGTGCATGTGTGTTATCAAGACTAAAACTTTGGATTAATTACTAGCCTAGTTTTTCTCAAAAAGCTACTATTTTGGGGGTCTCAGTAACTTACATAATGAAAACGGTTTCTTTGATAAATCAAGTTTGGAGAATTTATTTTTAACAGTATGTGACAAAATCTGTTCACTTTTGAAGGTAGAATTAACCATTCATGACATGAATTTTCATGACATCTTTAATTTACTACTAGGGCATCATTCATAGGCTATGATGTGAGCAGACTGAGGCAAAAATGTTTGTGTTTCCAGAACTTCATGTCCTATAAGTAAGAAACAAATGTGTCTCTATAACTGTTTCTGGAATGTATGAGCATTGTCGTATAGAAAGACTTTCCATTGCTTGTGTGATTTCAGAACATGACATAATTATTAATGTACTGGTTATCTAGCTACATACATCTCATGTCCACTCCTGAAAGAAATATTTTTCTTTTATGGAAATAGGTTTAGAAATTATGAAATGTGTACAGCTCTGGGGATGTGTAAGACCAGTGTGTTATTTCTTCTTTGTTTCTGGAATGTAGTATGACCAGTCACTTATGTTCTAAATATCCTTGCTACGAGAATTCAGTGCTGACAAAGACATTATGTTTCACATATTTCCATTCTGATCTTTCTCTTCTTTCTAATGTATATATTTTGAGTTGCAGAATGAAAGCACATGGATTTTTTAAACTGTAGTTTATTCTGATTCTAAGCATATTTTATGAACAAAGGGAAAAAATAAAAGCAGAATTTTTGTGGTTATCTTAATTTTGTTGCAGTCGATTAAAAATAATTATTTTTTCATTTATTTCAGCGTCATTTTGGTGGAATCCTCAACATTTGTCTCTTCACCATCACAATTAGCTAAATCCACTCAATACCTGACACAGGAGTAAGTGTCTGTATTTTGAACTCATAAGTATCTTAGAAAAAGTTTTGAGAAATAAGTAGTCAAGCAAACTAGTTGTATAATTACACAATAGTTTTCATTTATACAAAATGTTTAATCTACCTAATTCACACTCATATCTAAATATATATTTATATGTTACTAGGTTCATGTGCGTAAAAATTGAATAAATCTGAACTCGATTAAATATAGCAGATTTTCATTATTTGTGGTAGTTATATTCTATAAAAATTGCTATGCATATTCTATTTATGAATATGGAACCATTATTCCTGGAAGAAACATATATAATCACATAGATTATAATAGTAAATTCTAAAAATAGCCCATCAGGGAAGAACCTATTTTTTTCTTTTTTTTTTTTACAAAATGAAAACGGGATTCAGAAGTGTCAGATGACTTTCCTGACACTGCCTCACTAAAAGGCATCAGAGAAGGTATTCAAACCGTGTCCACTAGGCCTGAGTGTCTTGCATTACTCAGCACTGCTCACTATTATCTTTACCTCTTCTCATCTCGATACTTGTATAAGAACTGAAATAAGAAGGCTCATTGTTACTTTGACCTAAGCTGCAATTGGTGCAACCAGTGATGTTAAAGGACATGAACAGTGAACATCTCTCCGTTCATGTCCGTTAACATCATGAAAGCACCATGAGTACTGATTTTGGGGTTACAAATACATTTTAGGAAGTAGGTGGATTTGTAAATATGGAATTTGTGGATAATGAGAATTGATAGTGTTTAAACGTATTCCACCTACTTTACGAGTGCTATATTTAGTTTATAAAGAAACTTTGAATTCTGAATAAAGAGACAGGATTTTTAAAAAATTGATTGCTTTATGTTGCTCCTCTATTTTACACCATAGAATCACTATATAAAGTTAAGTACAGTTAAAAACAATGTTATCAATGTTAAAGAAAACGAGATAGAGAAAAAATAATGTAGATGTCTATTGAAATGCATACCTATGTTGACTATTACTATGTTTTTAGTCTATTTTACACCCTTGTTTGTCTTTGTGTGGTGCTTGATAGCATCAATATCATCCTTTTAGATACAAAAATGTATCAAGAGGCAAGAATTTGACAATTTACGCAACAGGAATTCCCAGTGTCATCAGAAACCATTAAAGTGCTTGTGCAGATCTTGCTAAGATTAAAATGCGTATAGGTTTTTTTAAAAAAATGAATTGTATTTAACTTAACGCTTTTGGGAGATTATACGAGTTTCATCTATTATGAGATGTTTGATTCCTTCGATGGTTATTCTGTGAGAAAAGTTATTAAAGATGAAACCATTTTTGTCTCACTGCATTTGTTTTGTTGAATGCCAATGTCATGCTTACCTATGGCCTTTGAAGTCTTGCTTTCATATTTTGCTTTAGTGAACAGTAAAATATCGATTGATGTATTTAGTTATAAGGCAGCATTATAGATACCAAAAGAATAAGAGGAGTGTAGGTATTTTATGTTAATTTCTTTGTAGATATGAAATGCAAGTTTTACTGAAGTATTGCTAAAAACACTTCTGTAAACAGTTCTAGATTTTTGTCTTTTCAGACCCTTGATTCTTCTTGATTCAAGTGACTGCTTTGTGATTGTAGATTTTGCCTGAAGGGCCTTGAAATAACTTCTTCACATTAATTGTGTAAAATTTGTAGTATTGTATGTTAAATTAGAGTCATGTCTTGAAGTAACACTGTAGGTATATGTGAGCATAAATAACTCAAAATTGAATCAATGTAATGAACAGAAAAATTGAGCGTACTCTCAGGATTTGGAATACAAAATATGATTTTTGTATCTCTAATTTATCATGGTTTTCCTTATATAATACTCTGGAATGGGTTTGATTAGATCCAAAGTTCTGGGATTACTGAAGCCATGGAATCTAAAGCTATAAGTAAGGTTATTTTGTGTGTGTGTGTGTGTGGTTTGCTTCCCAAATCAAAAAGAAAATAGAAGAAATAAGTATAAAAGCATTGATAATTTAGTTTTTCCAGGAAAGGAAACCTTGGAAGTACTCATTCCAAATAATTACCAATTCCTCTTGAAATATAGTTTAAGAAGTGTGTCTGTCATGGTCATCAAGCACTATTGATCATTATGTCTCATTAGTGTCATATATTTTATTTATAATGCTGTACTTCCTTAGTTCTCTCAAGCCTTCCTGTGTTGAAAAACAAAACAAAACAACAGCCCAGAAAAACTTAAAGATGCTGAGACATTGAATGTTGGGTCAGGGAGAACATTGATCCCAAATAGAACAATCAGGCTCCTGCAGATTAACTCTGCAAGAATAACTCAGAGCAATACATTTAAAATACTGGGAATTTACTAATGTGAAGACTGTCTCCTAAATCAAAGGCAAAGGCAATTCTTTTTTTTTTTTTAACTTTTATTTTACTTTAGCTTCTGGGGTACATGTGCAGATCATGTAGGTTTGTTGCATACGTGCATACATAACCAGGTGGTTTGCTGCCTCCATTCCCCCCTCATCTATATCTGGCATTTCTCCCCATGTTATCCCTCCCCACCCTCCCTACCCCCTGCTGTCCCTCCCCTGCCCCCACCCACAACTGCCCCCAGTATGTGTTGCTCCTCTCCCTGGGTCCATGTATTCTAATTGTTCAACACTCGGCTATGAGTGAGAACATGTGGTGTTTGGTTTCCCGTTCTTGTGTCAGTTTGCTGAGAATGATGGTTTCCAGATTCATCCAAGTCTCTACAAAGGACATGAACTCATTGTTTTTTTATGGCGGCATAGTATTCCATGGTGTATATGTGCCACATTTTCCTTGTCCATTCTATCATTGATGGGCATTTGGGTTGGTTCCAGGTCTTTGCTATTGTACACAGGACCACAATGAACATATGTGTGTACGAGTCTTTATAATAAAATGATTTATAATCCTTTAGGTATATACTCAGTAATGGGATTACTAGGACAAATGGAATTTCTATTTCTAAATCCTTGAGGAATCACCACACTGTCTTCCACAATGGTTGAACTAATTTACACTCCCACCAACAGTGTAAAAGTGTTCCTGTTTCTCCACATCCTCTCCAGCATCTGTTGTCTCCAGATTTTTTAATGATCACCATTCTAACTGGCATGAGATGATACCTCAATGTGGTTTTGATTTGCTTTTCTCTCATGACCAGTGATGATGAGCATTTCTTCATATGTTTGTTGGCCTCATATACGTCTTCTTTTGAGAAGCGTGTGTTCATATCCTTTGCCCACTTTTGAATGGGTTTGCTAGATTTCTCTTGTATATCTGTTTTAGTTCTTTGTAGATTCCAGATATTAGCCCTTTGTCAGATGGTTAGATTGCAAAAATTTTTTCCCATTCTATTGGTTGCTGGTTCGGTCTAATGATTGTTTCTTTTGCTGTACAGAAGCTCTGAATTTTCATTAGATCGCATTTGTCTATCTTGGCTTTTGTTGACATTGCTTTTGGTGTTTTAGTCATGAAATCCTTGCCTATGCCTATGTCCTGGGTGGTTTTGGCTACCTTTTGTTCTAGTTTCTATGGTGTTAGTTTTATGTTTAAATCTTTAATCCATCTGGAGTTAATTTTAGTGTAAGGTGACAGGAAGGGGTCCCGTTTCTGCTTTCTGCACATTGCTAGCCAGTTTTCCCAACACCATTTATTAAACACGATGTCCTTTTCCCATTGCTTGTTTTTGTCAGGTTTGTCAAAGATCAGATGGCTGTAGATGCGTCGTGTTGCTTCTGAGGCCTCCGTTCTGTTCCATTGGTCTATGTCTCTGTTTTGGTACCAGTACCATGCTGTTTTGTTTACTGTAGCCTTGTAGTATAGTTTGAAGTCCAGCAGTGTTATGCCTCTGGCTTTGTTCTTTTTGCTTAGGATTGTCCTGGCTATGCGGGCTCTCTTGTGGTTCCATATGAAGTTTAAGGTGTTTTTTTCCAGTTCTGTGAAGAAGGTCATTGGTAGCTTGATGGGAATAGCACTGAATCTATAAATTACTTTGGGCAGTATGGCCATTTTCACGATATTGATTCTTCCTAACCATGAGCATGGAATGTTTTTCCATCTGTTTGTGTCCTCTCTCATTTTGTTGAGCAGTGGTTTGTAGTTCTCCTTGAAGAGGGCCTTTACATCCTTTGTTAGTTGTATTCCTAGGTATTTTTTTTCCTCTTTGTAGCAGTTGTGAATGGGAGTTCACTCTTGATTTGGCTCTCTGTTGTTCTGTTATTGGTATATAGGAATGCTTGTGATTTATTCACATTAATTTTGTATTCTGAGACTTTGCTGAAGTTGCTTATCAGTTTGAGAAGGTTTTGGGCTGATACAATGGGGACTTCTAAATATACAATAGTATCATCTACAAATAGAGACAGTTTGACTTTCTCCTTTCCTAATTGAATATTCTTTATTTCTTTTTCTTGCCTGATTCCTCTTGCTAGAACTTCCAACACTATATTGAATAGGAGTGGTGAGAGAGGGCATCCTTGTCTAGTGCCTGATTTCAAAGGGAATTCTTCCAGCTTTTGCCCATTCAGTATGATATTGGCTGTGAGTTTGTCATAAATAGCTTTTATTATTTTATGATACATCCCGTTGATACCGAGTTTATTGAGAGTTTTTAGCATGGAGGGCTGTTGAATTTTGTCGAAGCCCTTCTCAGTATCTATTGAGATAATCGTGGTTTTTGTCTTTGGTTCTGTTTATGTGGTGGATTATGATTATGGACATGTGTATGTTGAACCAGCCTTGCATCCCTGGGAGGAAGCCTCCTTGATCGTGATGAATAAGCTTTTTGATGTGCTGTTGCATTCAGTTTGCCAGTATTTTATTGAAGGTTATTGCATCTGTGTTCATCATGGATATTGGCCTCCAGTTTTCTTTTTTAGTTGGCTCTCTGCCTGGTTTCAGTATCAGGATGATGTTGGTGTCATAAAATTAGTTAGGGAGGATTCCCTCTTTTTGTATTGTTTAGTCTAGTTTCAGAAGGAATAGAACCAACTCCTCTTTGTATTTCTGGTAGAATTCAGTTGTGAACCCATCTGGTCCTGGAATTTTTTTGGTTGGTAGGCTATTAATTGCTGCCTCAACTTCAGCCCTTGTTATTGGTCTATTCAGGTCGTCAACTTCTTCCTGGTTTAGTCTTGGTAGAGTGCAAGTGTCAGGAATTTATCCATTTCTTCCAGATTTACTGGTTTGTGTGCATAGAATCATTTTTAGTAATCTCTGATGGTAGTTTCCATTTCTATGGAATCAGTGGTGATATCCCCTGTATCATTTTTTATTGCATCTATTTGATTCTTCTCTCTTTTCTTTTTTTATCAGTTTGGCTAGTGGTCTGTCTATTTTGTTGATCTTTTGAAAAAAACAGCTCCTGGATTTATTGATTTTTTGAAGGGTTTTTTGTGTCTCTATCTCCTTCAGTTCAGCTCTGATCTTAGTTATTTCTTGTCTTCTGCTAGCTTTTGAGTTTTTTGATCTTGCTCCTCTAGCCCTTTCAATTTTGGTGATAGGGTGTTGATTTTAGATCTTTCCTTGTTTCTCATGTGGGCATTTATTGCTATGAATTTCCCTCTTGACACTGCTTTGAAGGTGTCCCAGAGATTCTCGTAAGTTGTGTCTTCATTCTGATTGGTTTTGAAGAACATCTTTATTTCTGCCTTCATTTCATTGTTTATCCAGTCAACACTCAGAAGCAAGTTGTTCAGTTTCAAAGTAGTTGTGTGGATTTGAGTGAGTTTCTTAATCCTGAGTTCTAATCTGATTGTTCTATGGTCTGATAGACTGTTATGATTTCCATTCTTTTGCATTTGCTGAGGAGTGATTTGCTTCCAATTTTGTGGTCTATTTTAGAGTAAGTGTGATGTGGTACTGAGAAGAATGCATATTCTGTGGACTTGGGGTGGAGAGTTCTGTAGATGTCTGTTAAGTCCACTTGGTCCAGCTCTGCATTCAAGTTCTAGATGCCCTTGTTAATTTTCTGTCCCATTGATCTGTCTAATATTGCAGTGGAGTGTTGAAGTCTCCCACTATTATTGTGTGGGAGTCTAAATCTCCTTTTAGGTCATTAAGAACTTGCTTTATATATCTCGTGCTCCTGTGTTGGGTGCATATATATTTAGGATAGTTAGCTCTTCTTGTTGCATTGATCTTTTACCATTATGTAATGTCTTTCATTGTCTCTTTGATCTTTGTTGGTTTGAAGTCTATTTTATCAGAGACAAGAATTGCAAACCCTGCTTTTTTTTGTTCTCCATTTGCTTGGTAAATCTTCTTCCATCCCTTTATTTTGAGTCTATGTGTGTCTTGTACATGAGATGGGTTTCCTGAATAGGGCACACTGATGGGTCTTGACTTTTTATCCAGTTTGCCAGTCTGTGTCTTTTGATTGGGACATTTAGGCCATTTACATTCAGTGTTAATATTGTTATGTGTGAATTTGATCCCACCATTTTGTTGCTGGCTGGTTTTCTTGCCTGTTAGTTGACCCACTTTTTTCATTGCATTTTTGGTCTTTGACATGTGGTGTGCTTTTGCAGTGGCTGGTACTTGTTCCTTTCTGTGTTTAGTATTTCTTTCAGGAGCTCTTGTAAGGCAGGTCTGGTGGTGATGAAGTCTCTCAATAATTGCTTGTCTGTAAAGGATTTTATTTCTCCTTCACTTATGAAGCTTAGTTTGGCTGGATGTGAGATTCTGGGTTGAAAGTTCTTTTCTTTAAGGATGTTGATACTGGCCCCCCCTCTCTTCTGCCTTATAGGGTTTCTGCTGAGAGATCCGCTGTGAGTCTGATTTGCTTTACTCTGTGGGTGACCTGACCTTTCTCTCTGGCTGCCCTTAGCATTTTTTCCTTTATTCAACCCTGGTGAATCTGATGATTATGTGCCTTGGTGTTGCTCTTCTTGAGGAATATCTTTGTGTAGTTCTCTGTATTTCTTGGATTTTAATGTTGGACTGCCTTGCTAAGCTGGGGAAGTTCTCCTGGATAATATCCTGGAATGTGTTTTCCAGCTTGAATTCATTGTCCCCAACATATTCATGTACATAAATTAGGTCTTTTCACATAATCCCATATTTCTTGGAGGCTTTATTCATTTCTTTTCACTCTTTTTTCTACTATCTTGCCTTTTCTTTTTATTTCATCGAATTGATCTTCACTACTTTATTAACACAAACAATGGTGAAGTTAATGTCTACTATACTTTAAAAGTAGTGATAAACATAAACAATAACTGAGATGTAAAATAAACATATCTGTGATTATTTGGTATTAAGTATACCAAATCATAGGTATACTTAATACGACTATGGTTTGATTTAAATTGTTGTTAAGTTAGTGGAAGACAAGATGAAATTTTTGTCCCATTCAAATTTGTAGATCAACTCTGCCCTTTATCTTAGGACCTCTTTCTTTAGACCCTTTGCAACTGCTCAGGGGTCGAAGTGGCACAAAAAACAGCAAATATTTCATTTTTACTACCCTCTATATATCTACTGGGCTTTTATTGAGGAACATCTATATATATGGGAGATCGAATGAATCTAAAACTTGATGCTCTCTAGTTTTCATGATGCATGTGGCATTCAAAAGGCATGATACATCAAAACTAGACTTCAACCATACATTTTGCTATGTGGTTGAAATACAGCCTTGAATGCCTGCCCTGAATTAACTTCAGGAAAGCTTATGATAAATATCTTCCTAACTCTTTTGGTAGAGGTTTGAGTAGGAAATTTGGGCTCATTTAGTCATACCTTTAAGAGAATCAATCCAATGCCATTTTTCTCATTTTAGCTTAAAAAGAGATGCATACCACTACTGCAGTGGAAAAAGAAATGTTACCCCTTCACACCTCAAAAGTAGTTTTCATTTCCTGACTCTGGGCCACTACTGAGTTAGCAGGAAATATTTAATTGATTGATCTACAGTATTTTTTATAATTTTAGCCTCTTTTGATTCTATTTTTTTCCTAAGGCTAAGGACTTAGCTCTTCTTTAACGTCAACAATAGTTTATAAGCATTCAGGAAAGTGGTAGTGCAGACTGAAGTGCAAGGATTAACAAAAAGGGAAATAAATTAAGTTATTTTCCATTCTGTCTTTGGGAGACCAAAGTTTTATAAAAATGTTAGATTTGTCACTAGCTTTCTAGACTTAGAAACATTCATCAGGTAAAATAGAGTTTTTCCAAGTCTAATTATTTCATCAAATTATTTTCTGATGTCTTTTGTAATCATGATAACCATTGGATTCATATGCAACTCAGTACAAAGAACTAGGTGTGCAATGTGTTCTGTCTGTCTTTAGCATAAACAGTAAATCAATTGTTCTGGATTTGAGAGTCTCCTTTTGAGGATGAGACAACTCTGATTTCTCCAAAAGGTACTTTCATTTCTTGTTTCTGACAAAATTGGTAAAGACAAGGAAAAAGATATGAAGCCCAAATTGGTCTGTTTTTCTACTCACTATAATAAAAATGATTGGACTAGAAATTACAAGTATTGAACAAAATGAAATTTGGAAATTATCTGTATATGTTAATTAGGCTTTCTACCCAGAGCTCCAATATCAAAGAAATGACAATGGAGCTGAATATGGAGAAACAATAAACATTCTTTGTTATTCTTTCCATTCTGTATGGTCTCCCTTATAAATGCGAAAATATCTGTTTGTTGTGTCTATAGCAGCATTAAAATGTTTATCAAATACTCAAATTACATAAAATATTAAATTTTCTTATTTTAAAAAGGTATTACCTTTGTTTTAAAATATATATATATACACATATATATATATGTATATATATATGTGTATGTATATATATATATAAAACTTACAGTGCTAACCAGAATACCTATGAGTAGAATTAAGGCACAGAATATCTGTAAGAAGTGGTAAGTAACCTCATTATTAATGTATTGTAAAGAAAAGACAGTACAATGTTACTAATCAAAATCAAATGGTTAAAAGGAATGAATAAGTTATACTTTACTTGTAAAGAGTCAAACTATTTTTATAGCATCAAATTCAGGGAAAAGCAGATGTCAAAGTGAGCAAATACAGGGTTTTGTGTTCTCCGAAAAAAGTCAGGTAATCAATATCTCTAAACCAAAATAGTAATTGACAGCTTGTTGAGCAAAATAATTATGAATACTAAAAAAAGAGTGATATGGGGGAAATTGATGGGTTCTGAAAGACCTGGAGGTCTTTCAAGGGAGGCAGTTGCTTCAGGCTGTGATCTGCTACTTTGTTTTCAGAAACGCAATCAGAAATTAATTAAATTCCAAGTCTTCTTATAGCTTTATAAGAAAGAAGCAAATGTGGAAATAATAAACTTAGAAAAGGAAATTTTCTCAAGAAAGCAATTGCTAGAACCACTTTTGGAAAAAGTACCTTTCTGGTCCTAAATTGAGATCATCTACTTTTTGAGTCTGTGGATTAGGGTTTTTATTATTATCATCAAATTTGTACTTCTCTACAGTACTATATTTTAAAGTAAAAAATAATTTATCAATTTTTTTGAAAAGAGTAGTGGAAATATGGATGTTTGTCAGTTTCCTTTTTGTATTTTTATATTTTTTAATTTCTAAAACAATGTGAATATCAAATAATATTTGAAATATATCTGTGGTCCTTTCATAGCATTTGTACTTAGCCATAACTTTTAAGGCTCTGCATGATTTAGTTAATATGAAGAATTGTTTTTGAGTTTTGTGTTGTTGATGTCATTTTCCTATTTTCTTGTGTCAGTGGTGATACGAGTAGCATTGGAAGTGACGCTGATGAGGGCTGTTCCAGTTCCTTAGATGCCTTACATACCTGTGAGTACCTAAATAAAAGTTTTTATTTGTTTTCATGTCTGATTTGTATGTGCAAAGCATAATATGAAATTAAATATTCAACAGAGATGGTTACAAGGATAGACAAAGTGGCAAGCCCTGGGGATTGCTGGCTGATTTGAGGCTGAAGCATAAGTCCTGAGTCTTTTCCCTTGGTGACCCTTTGTATGTCTCTGCATACATCTCTCCTTTCACTGCCAGTCTACTTCCTTCCAATGTACAAAGAATGTGTTCAGATATATGGCCTTTATGTCTCTTTGGCTTATTCCAAATTTTTAAACTTATTTTGGGGACAGGTATCACCAAGTTTAGAGTTGTAAGGGGAGCATTTTATTTCATAAAATTACTTTATGAAATAACTATAGGCCTAGAAAAGATGGATATAATGATCAGCAGAACAAATGGACATAGGAATGTTCTGGTTATCTAGAGCTACAGAACAAATTGCCCCAAATATACTGTCATAAAACAACAAAAATTAATAACGATGGTTATCTCTCACACTTCTGGGGTGGCTGGGCTTAGCTGAGTGACTTTAGCTAGGGTCAGATATATGTTGGGGCTTGAGTCATTTCAGTCTTTCTCACTCACATGTCTGACTGTTAATGCTTCCTTTCGTTTGGGACATCTGCTGGGTCTCTTGACCTGAACACTTACCCATGGCCTTTCCATATGGCCCAGGCATCTTTATGGGATCTCAGTTAAGTTCTAAAGTGAGGTGAACCAAAAAAGAAAGAATTGGCAGAACTGAGTTATATTATTTGATCTAGTGACAAAAATCACACCACTTCAGTTTTGCTGCATTCTAGCATATTGTTTGTAATGATCAAGTCACTAAGACTGGCCCACTATATCATTATATTTAAGGCAATATCAAATAATTTGTGGACATGTTTTAAAACTGCTAGATAGATACATGGAGCTCCATGGCAGAATACTTGTGTGCTGTACTTATATGATAGATAGATAAAGATATAGATAATACATCCTTTGTTTCAAGTTGAAGTTATCCATTGTACCCTGTGAAACATTGCATAGTCCACAAAAATTTGGAGATTCTTTGATGACCACTTTGCTTCATATATCCTGGCTAATTTTAAACAGTACTGAAATTCTTTGTAATGAAATTATGTATTAAGGAATCTTTATAGAGGGTCATAATTAAGCATTGTTTTATAACAAGGTTGATCTGGGGTCACTGTATTTTCATTAACAAATGTGTATATTATCTTCTAATCTTACATGCTAATGTTTTGAACATTTTTTGATACCAAAACTTTAATTACTAAATGAACAGCACTTATTATATGTTAACAAGCTCTGTTTGTGTTTTGCTAGCAATTAAGTCCACTTTTGTCAGAGAGTTCTTCTGCTCCATGGAAACTGTTCACCTGGAAGTGAAAGAAACTTCTAGTCTACAGCTCTGCTTTCTTCCTTTTAACATACACATACGCTATTGTATCATCATCCTGAGCAACAAAACGGTGAGAACAGAATTGTGATCTGTGGGTTTATCACCAGCTGCTACTTTAATGGATTAACGAACAGCAGGTGACTTGGAGGCAACTGGAGACTCTAGAAATGTAGATGATTTCAGTTCTCAAGTTACTATGCAAAGAGCTTATCCTCAAGAATATGCATAGTTATACTAGTTGTGGGTAAGTTTTATAATAGCTGCAAAGAGCAGTCCCATGGAAGCAAAGTGTAGGTATGCCTGACCTTTTTATGGCTCTATGTGTATTAGTTATCTATAGCTGTGTAACAGATTATCACACACTAGGTGGTTTAAAACAACATATGCTTATTAACTCACAGTTACTGTACATCAAAGGTCCAGATTGACCTAGATAGATACTCAGATACTCTGAGTAGGTTCTATCAAGTCTCCATTCAGGGGATTGACCAGAGATGGATTGTCTCCAGAGCTCAAGTGAGGAAGGATCTGCTTCCAAACTCCCTCAAGTTGTTGGCAAAATTCATTTCCTTATGGCTCTGGGATCCATACCACCTACATTTTCAAAACTAGCAAGGGAGAGAGAGAGAATTAGAGAGAGGGAGAGAGAAAGATAGGAGAGAGAAAGAGAGAGGGAGAGAGAGTTACCATCGAGGGAAGCTTTATAGCATTACTTGCTTCCAAAGAGACACTGCCATATGTTGACCTTAGGAAGAAATTTATAACCTCCAGGATGTAGTCCTGAATTTATCATCAGTTATGTGTACAATAAATTGAATATGTATAAAGTGAAATAATGGTACTTGGAAAGAGGTATTATAGTAACCTGATGCCTATGGCATTATTTACATGTGAAAAATAATATAGCTATTAAAAATGTAAAACATAGTTTAATTTTACACTTAGAATTACCACTTAGAAGGAAAAAATGCCTTTTTATAGTAATGCTAAATCTTGTTTCATTAATTCTTTTAAAGGAGTTCAGGATTTAACTAAATTCCTGCATATATAAAATTTATAAAATGTAATAACTATATTGTGACCAGTAGTTTGATCAAATAAGTCACAACCACTTTATATTAATTTATAATACAACCCAAGAAAATACTAGAGTTAATTCTCAATAGCATAGTGACAAGGCTGATCTTATAATTTGACTTAGCCTATTGGAATATTAATATTAGCTTACACAAATTTAATATAATCAAATATAGTTAACTTGTTATCTCAACTTACTGAAAACTATATCTTGCTTACATATGTTTTGTCCTTTTCAGAGAAAACATTAAAATAAAACAACAATCTTGAAATTATACTGTCGTCAACTGAGAAACAATGCCGTCAATACTAAGTATGGCATTGAATTAATATTTCTTACATGAAGAAGAACAACCTATTAATTTACACATTCAATGATATTATTCTATTCAAAAATAGAATAGATAATCAAACATTCAAGCTCACCTCGTTAGCTACTATTCTTATTAAGTGGGCCATAACTGCTCTACCATTAAGAAACACCTATTAGGTGGGCACAGTGGCTCACTATCGTAATTCAGCACTTTGGGAAGCCAAGGTGGGTGGACCACCTGAGGTCAGGAGTTTGAGACCACCCTGGCCACATGGTGAAACCCGGTCTCTAGTAAAAATACAAAAATCAGCCAGTGTGGTGGCATGTGCCTATAGTCCCAGCTACTCAGGAGACTGAGGCAGGAGAATTGCTTGAACCTGGGAGGCAGAGGCTGCAGTGAGCTGAGATTGTGCACTCTAGCCTGGGCAACAGAGTGAGACGCTGTCTCAAAAATAAAAAAAAAAAAAACCACCTATCAAAAACTGAAATTAGACTTCTACTTGATAGTTTTCCATGTATCAAACTGAAACATTGCTGCTAACACTGCTATCAAGCAAAGACTATTTCTTTCATTTTGGCTGTTCTATTTGAATTTTCAAATAAAAATGCAAAGATTAAAGTAACAACTATTTGAAAACAAAAGTTTTACAAATCTTACATTAATGTTCATAGTTCTTTATATATATATATATGTGTATATATATATATATATATATATATATACACACACACACACACACACACACACATATATATATATATATATATTTAGTCGATATGGGGTTTCACCATATTGGTCAGGCTGGTCTTGAACTCCTGACCTTGTGATTCACCCACCTCAGCCTCCCAAAGTGCTAGGATTACAGGCCGTGAGCCACTGTGCGCAGCAGAAATTCTTAACTAAGGGGGAAACCTATGAAAGCTGTGAAAAATCATGCTATCAAATGCTAGGAAGCCAGAAAATGTTTGTTCCAAAGTGGAATGGGGCAAATTGGGTGGAGGAATTTCAGGCAGAATCAGGGCCCAGTCCCTGGTGAATTGTACCTTTTTGTGGGGAGGAGGGTTACAGACCCCTTTACAAAGCACACAGACATTGTAAAACACACATGATGTATTGATAAAACCTTGGGGTTCTGTCTTCACTGTGGTGTTCAGCAGGTGAACATCTACTCTGTCTGATCCTGGGTTTTTATGCAGTAAACCACTTGGCATTGCTGAGCTGACCTGTGTAAGGGAGGCAAGTGCATCAAACAGGATGCCTGACCTGGGGGCTGAGTTATCAGTGGGTTCCATTTGCAGCCATTTGCTGTGGTGTAGCCAGCCCCATCCCAACAAACACTCAGTGTTTCTAATTGACTTGACCCAGAGCCTCCCTTCCACCTGGTGGATTTATCTTCTGGCCTTTTTTGTTCTCTGTCTACAAACCTTGGTTAGAACAAATTGGGACCGAAGTCCAGGCATTGCTGAATTGAAGAAGCCAGAAGGGGAGTCAGTATCCCAGAAACTTATGTAAATTGGTCAGCCCCACACCAGGGTGCCATATACCAAGTGAGTTTCAGCCTTGCCAAGTCAAGTTGGAGGTTAACAGGGAAAGCATGTCCACTCCCAGGTAGAAGACCCTGGAAGGCGTTCTTGTTGGTTTATGGTCTATAGCAACTTTAGCCTAAAACTATTAAGCACCATTTGTTAAGTATATTAAATGTCACTTTGGCCATCTCTCATATATTTACATAAATCAATAGGGCCACTTGTCTGATTTTTTCCACTACCAGTCATTTCATTCTCTTTCAGTCTTTTGTATCTTCCTGTGTCTGGTGATGCAGAGATTATTTGGCAGTCTCTAATATGCATATATGCAAGTATTTTCCAAGAATGTGCAACTTTTTTCAATTATAATTAATGTTTACAACATTAATACAGAATTTAACAGTACTGATTTTGCTTGTTTATTGAATGTGAAGGTAAAAACATTATGTTAAAATCTTTGTGTGATTTTATATTTAAGCAGACTAACTTGAGTTTTATGAAAGATATATTTGTAGCTTGAGAAATTATTATTTGAGGATGCTTTCATTTTATTTTCCGTGATTTATAGTGGCAAGCCCTATTTCATTTATCTTTTGATTTTTTAAATTCAATTTGTCACAACTGTTTTTCTTTTTTGAGGGGAATTAGGATAACTACACTCCTCCCCACAGGTCACACCTCTGAGTTCCCGGGGAAACATAGGCAAGACGAAATCCCATTTGGCCTATAAATACTTTGAAGCCGTTTTTAACTTCATAATGCCTGGTGCCAATATGGGGGTAGGTTATGTCAACCTTGAAGTCTCTGTCAATGTGGCATATAGTCACAAAGTTACAAAGATTCTCAGCTCCCTTCATACTGCGAAGCCTTTTTGCTCTTCAGCCACCCTTCTTTCTCCTGTTAACTAGAAAACCCTCATCCTACAATAAGGAGTGCAGACTTTTTCAAGATAAACACGAAGAGAAAATCTGAAAAGTAGAATTTTGTACCTGGCCGTTATTTATTTTTGGCCTACCTCTGGGTTCCTTATCAACGATGCTATCAGATAGACTGTAAAGAGCCCACATGCCTGTGGTACCAACCTTTTAGCTCTAGGGAATATCACCTCACATGACATGGCACAGTTGAGGAAACAGTGATTTCTTTTTTCCAAAATCGATACTATTTTTATGGACCCTCTCATTCTAAAAGGAAGTTGTAGAATATAGAGAATCACTGCATCACAGTTTAAAGTTTACATCCTTCAAGCTGGACTTCAATAATTTCATTTTATTATGCTGCTCATTCTTCCCAACATAGTTTAATTCACCAGCAGTATGCAGCCAGTTTTCTAGGAAGAGAGTGAACATATGCAAAGGCCATGATCCCTGCACTCAAGAGACTCACATTCCAGTTGTATTAGTGCATTCTTGCACCGGTCAGCATTTGCTCACAACCATTCAACAAGTCTCTGTGATGTTCCAAACTTTCCCTCACCTTTCTTTCTTCTTCTGAGCCCTCCAAATGGTTCCATCTTCTGCCTATTACCCAGTTCAAAAGTCACTTCCACATTTTCAGGTATCTTTGTGGCAATACCCCAATTATGGTACCAATTTTCTATATTAGTCTATCCTCACACTACTATAAAGAACTGCTTGAGACTGGGTAATTTATAAAGAAAAGAGGTTTATTTGATTCATGGTCTGTGGGCTGTAGCCTTCTGCTTCTGGAGAGGCCACAGGAGACTTACAATTGTGGCAGAAGGAAAAGGGGAAACAAGCATGTCTTCACATGGCCAGCAGGAGAGAAAGAAAGAAAGAGAGTGAAGGAGGAGGTGCTACACACTTGGAAACAACCAGATCTTAGGAGAACTCTATCATGAGACAGCAATAGAGGAATGGTTTTAAACCATTAGGAACCACCCTCATGATCTAATCAACTCCTACCAGACCCCCGCTTCCAACTTTCGGAAATACCATTCAAGATGATATTTGGGTGGGGACACAGAGCCAAACTATACTACCAGTGGAGAAGGCAAACTTGCATAGGGCTGGCCTACCTCACACAAAAATTTTGCATGAATTTGAAGTAAAGGTGCCTCTTCCCGGTAGATGAGAGAAGCTTACTGAACATATGACACAGTCCAGTGAATTAGAAAAATGCCTCTCTTACTCAGTGGATGCCACTTGGTGATGAGACATCCTTGCCCTTGACAGAATGCCCCCATGCAAGGCATACTCTTTGCTAGTATACATAGTGTCCTGAAACATGTCCACGAATTTCTATAAAACAGGCAGATTGTGACAATTTCTGGAAATAAGGAAGAATTTATTTCTATATGATAGTGAAGACAGGGATAAATAATTAATACAGGATTTTGATCAAGAAGAATGAGTTGCCAATAAGACAAAGAGGATGGGCATGAGAGATGTGTGCTAAGTTTCTAAGAACACAGCAAAACAGCTAAGTATGAAATCTCATTGACACATGAATTAATTATTCTGAGAATGGTTTTTTGGAAGTGATAGAAAATGGATTAGATGGATAAACCAGACTGATATTGGGTAGGGCAGTGAATTTTAAGTTGAATAATTTATAATCATTGTAATTATTTTTGAAAGCAGGAATCCAGTGGAAGCATAGGCAGGGTTTGATTTTGTCTCTGTTTTAGAAAGCATCTTTATTGCCAAAACATGTAGTAGATTACAGGTTGGAGAAACAAACTGGATTTAGGGAGACCGGCTAGGAGACTTTTGTACTGGGTTACACTGCTTCGCATACCTTCTTTCTATACTGTCCTTGGCTATTCCCTCTGCAATTCTAGCAAGGGATTCCAAGGACCACAGTTTATGTTGCTATAAAGATCAAACTTAATGACAGTTTGAGTGATGTTCACACTTGAAGGAAGTTTTCATTCACTTTCAGAGCAAATTGGTGACAAATTTGAGTGAAATGGTTCTGAAAAAGGTTGAGATTAAAGGAGAGACTGTAGATTTCTTTGCCACAATGACTTCTAAAGTCTAAGGACAGCTTCCAGGTTTTTGAGGAAATAATGTCCTAAAACATAGCACTGATTTTTATTAAACAAGCTATTCATACTTTATGTCATTTAAATATATTTTATCTTCTCAAAATGTTTGTGGAATAATCTCTAAGGCATGCAATTAATATTGTGTCAACATTTTGTTAAGAAAATTGAACTTTTAGTGCAGATATACAAATATCTTCATAAACCTCACCCTCACTGAGTTTCCTAGCTCCTAGCTCACTGTCTTAATTATTATAAATTATTCTATAAAAATATAATTTTTGAAAAACAATGATTATTCTTACTAATCAGGTTAATATTATAATTTTGATAGTCAAATAGTGACCTATAATGATTAATGATCTGTCCTTAGCATATGGAATTTAACATTTTAGAATTTCAGCTTAACTTCCATGTGCCTATTTAGCCATCAAAATAATATAATATTGCTCAGCCATCTCAAATAAATGAATCACAAAACAGGAAAGATCCAAACCCAAGATAAAGAGAATAAATATGATTTAATATCTATGAAAAATCATGGAGATTTTGTGTCTAGGTAAATGCACTTGTTTTTTGAAGATTGAGGTTATTTGTATCTGGAGGGCATCCAAGACTTGTCCAAGGTTACCCAGCTAATTAGTGGCAGAGCTGGGATTAAAACTTTCATGCCAATTCAGTATTTGTATCCCTCTTTTCTGGGTAACTAACAGCTGGTCTTCTTGCAAATTTGCATGTGACTATGCTATTTGAGGACTGCATTTAACTAGATACACAAGAAAAACAAAATATCTTCTCTAAAAGTTTCTTATAATTGACAATGAGCTTTGGCATCTTTCTGGAAAATATATTTCTAGTTAAGCATGCCAAATGGATGTTATGAAATTAAAAGCAGGAAAAAAACTTGTATAGGTGATTATTAGAACAGCTCATGATGAGAAATGTCTGCTATGTGTCAGCTAATTTCATTTTCCTTGTCAAAGTTTCTAGATTTGGAATATGAGGGGATTTTCTACTTTAAAACAGCTCTTTATTGCATTTCTGTGCCTTTCATGGTCTACTTTTATTCCCAGAAAAAGTGGAAGCAAATAATTAAATTACAGTAGAGATTATCTGACACAGGCAAGATAAGCATTATTTTTTATTATATTAAGTGATTTTTTAATAAAAAAAGAACATATTGAAATTGAACAAGTTAGACAAAATAATTTTTGGAGAAATGGTAATATACTGTGTGTATAAGATGTAGAATTTAATGGAAATTGAGTGGAGTCCTAGTTAATAATATTCTAATTAATCAGTGGCTGAGAAGATGTTTATAATTTATATTTGAGAAAAATATTCTGGCAAATAGCAATTTGCTCCTTTTAAATTGACTCCCAAAGGTTGGTATTCATTTTCACATGGTAGACAAGCTCTAGTTCAGGTTTTATTTGGACGTACATCAAAACAAACAGGTAATTATAATAACTCTACAGTCACTGAGCCTAATTGCTTACGTATATTTTATTTTTGATAAAACAACAAATTTTTAGGAAATTAGTTATCTAATTACTTACATTACCTAGTTATCTAAAGATGGCAAAAATGTTAAAGTAAAAAAGATATCTTGTTTTCTTCAGTCCTTACTTCGTTGAACTGACGCATTTTTCCCCTACTTGAATTACTGTAAAATTTACGTCATTAGTTGTTGATCATTCAGTTGTATTTGTACTGAAACACATACAAACACACAAACACACAAATCACATTTCAAATGGCTAGCTTGGATTTTTGCTTGTAAAGTACGTGGCTGCTTAAGAAAATGTGCTCTATGAAACTTGAGTATAATGTACTCTTCATTGCTAAGAGTATATAGACTTAAATGATAAAACATTTAAAGTTTTTCATATTCCTTTTTCCAGCATGAACTATAGATAACTATGGATCTTAATTAATAAAATTTTATGGAATGTTATATATAGCAGTAGACCACCAAATGAATTATAAACAAATCCTAATGGGGGGATAACAAAGCTATCAAAAATAGACCTCACAGTGAGAAATTGTTCATCCTTATATTATTTATAGATCAATTTTTAATTTCTACTGTTTCATTTGTTATCTATATTTGTAATATTTTAGAATATGTATTTTTTGCATGATCAATTTGCCTTTATATCATTGTTGACAAAAAGAATCAAGCTCTAAAATATTTAGGGAGATTTATTCTGAGACGAATGAGAGTCACCATAGCTTATGACACAGTGCCAGGAGATCCTGATAACATGTGCTCTAGGTAGTCAGGATACAGCTTGGTCTTATACATTTTAGAGAGACATAAGGCATCAATCAATACATCTAAGATATACATTGGTTCTGTCCAGAAAGCAGGATAACACAAAGTGGGAACTTCCAGGTCATAGGATTCAATGATTTTCTGATTGGTAGTTGGTTGAAAGAGTGTATCATCTGAAGACCTGGAATACATGGAAGGGAGAGTGTTGGTTAGACCAAGATTCTTATTATACAGATGAAGTCTTCAGATAGCAGGCTTCAGAAGGAATAGATAGCAAATTATTCTTAACAGACTTAAGAAAATGCCAAACTCTTTGGTTAATTCTCTCCTGGATCAGGCAAAAGACCTGGACAGGAGAAGGAGATTCTCTACAGAATGTAGGTTTTCCCCATAAGTGACAGCTTTGCAGGGTCATTTCAAAATGTCAAGGAAATCTATTTTGAGATAAAATACTTTGATTTATCTCAGGGCCTGCTGTTTCGTGTTAATTCCTTCCTGTAGAAAGGGTCTGTTTTGTCGGTCTTAGGGTCTCTGTTGTAATGTTAATGCTGGTCAGCTGTGCCTGAATTCCAAGGAGAGGAAGGTATAATGAGGCATGTTTGGGCTCCCCCACTTCCCATCATGGCCTGATCAAATTTGTCAGGTTAACTTTGGAATGCCTTTGGCTGGTGACAGGGATCTATTTAGTTAGTTGGGGTCTTAGAATTTTATTTTTGGTTTATATCATGTATCTAGATGTTTTATGATTATAATTAAGCAAATCCTAGTCATCATAGAATTTTATTCATAAGCAATTCTGTAAGTGTTTATACAACAAAAAGGTTTTTTTTGATGCTGCCAAAGATATCATTGCTATTAAAAATGCAGTAAAATTTTTCTTAATATCAAATGTCCAAGCAGTTTTCAGATTTCTCCAATTGTCTTATAGTTATTTGTATGTTTTTTCTGTCACTTCATTTTAAGATTCTTTGTTTGAATCAGGATCTAAATAAGTTTCAACCATTGTGATTGCATATGTCTCTTGAGACTCCCTGTCTCCTAATTCCTTTTTATTTAAACTGTAGGTTTCTAAAATTAAGATATTGATCATCCCATATGACATAGGAGGAAACTGGATTTCAGAGGTTTAGTAAACTTGCTTGTAGCCTAGTAGTTAATAAATGGCAGTGCCAATTAAAACCAGGCATGACCAACTCTACTGATCTTTCACTATATCATGTTGCTGCCCTTACATTATTCCTGCTTTTGTTTTTGCCTTATTTCTTTAGCCTATTGTCTAAAGAAAGAAATTGAGGCAACATTAATATAGAGAGGTTGTTTGGGCCAAGGTTGAGGACAGCTGCAAATGACTTCTTCCAGGTTGCCTTGGGTAGTGATCCCTTTAGCCTTTGTTATAAACAGATTTTTAAAGGCAAAAAGGGACAAGAATGACTGATACAGAGATGTTTGACAGGAATTCTCCCTGATTTACAGAAATAATATTGGCTAGTGATTGGCTATACATTGTTTGAACTATAGAGTATGAGTTAGGGTTTCTAGCATATGTCATTTTAGAGCTACTTGGCTTCAGTTAGCGTAGAAGCCACACATGAAGTGGCCTCAAGAAGTAATTATTTAGCTTAAGGGGATTTGAAACTCAACTGCTGTCACATTTTAAAGCCTCTCTAGGACTGATAATTAAAGGGGACTTTCATTCATCAAATAAAAGATTCTTTTCTTTCTTAAGCCTTTAGTTATAATAGGCTTTTAAAAGTTATAATGTAATTATACTTCTTGTCTAATTATTTTTTCTAAAAAAAATTTAGACTTTTCCATGTTCATTTTGAAAACTTCACTTTAAAAAATAGACTTTTGGAGACTTGGATGCCTGGCAAAACTGATGTCACTCTTCTCCAATAATAAGTTATAAACTAAAGGAAAAATGTTCTTGCTTGTTTGTTCATTTTAAGACAACAGTTGCCCGAGGATATTTGGGAAGATCAATCGCTATCAGTGAGATCCTGGGACAACCTTAAGCAATCCCTGTGTTTTGGTTGCAGGCAAAGTTTCTCCCGAACTATGGTTGAACTATATTTGTGCCTTACCTTTGTTTATCCATTTATAGGCTATGTTGCTTATAAAAGCACAATGCATGGTAGTTCTTATAATATGCAGATTTCCCTTGTAGCAGAAAAAGTTATATTTTTATGAGAGATTTTAAAATTTAACATTATAATGTCTTATGTTTTAGATTGGACAATTAATATATGTTGCAGAAGGAGAAGGCTTGATCCCTTTGCCTTCTAGCTTCCTTCCAGTGAAGGATTCTTCAAGTTCAGTTGATTACAGCAGTACTCCAAAAGAAGGTAGAGTACACATGTGTTTTATTTCATTTATAATGTTGAGGAATGGACTGTTCCTCATATAGTTACCTAAGCATTTCATAGCAAGCTTCTGTTCTATGTGTTTAGATTTTGAAAGGTCTCTTTTAACTTTATTGCATCAGCATCCATGAAATAGAGCACCATTTAAGCAGCTAAAAAAAATTTCAATGGTAATTTTTTAAGTCATCCTTTTCCAGTCTTAAGCTAAGCTAAATATTGGAATTTGGCATACAAAATATTTGCTTGGCAAAACTTTCTAATTCTCAAATAATCTGCAAATTACTACACTCTCAAAAATATCTACATATTGTTGTATAACCTGGAATTTTACCCTGGCCTCTAGTTCTTGATTATTGTTCTTTAAGGAATTAAGCATTAAAATGTTGTCAGTGAAAGAAAATGGCAGTTCTTTCCAGTTTTTGACAGGTGTCTTTTTCTTTCACATTTATGCCTACTCTCCCCCTACCTATCACTGATAGGAAGGAACACAGTGATTACTGAATTTTTGAGCATGTTGATGACGTTTCTATGGAAGAATCATTTGACTAGATCTCTTGGAGAATACTAGTAATCTTTAATTCCTGAAGACTTGCTCTTTAATTACTGAATTACAACTAATAGACATGTTCTATGCATGTATTTTTACTCTATTTAATAAAGACTATAACTGCAATTTTATATGTCAAACCTCCCAAGTCCATCCTGGATAACAATGTCAAGGGCATGAATGTTCATCATATTCATTAATATTTTTTTTCTTCCCCCAGGCACTGATAAGGAAGATCCAGTTTTATATTTGAAATGCAAACTCCACAAAATCCTGAATGTGGACCTGCAGTTGCCGATGACTAATGAAGCCAAGGAAAAGGCTTTGGCTTTTGCAGCGCAGCGACAAATGTCAAGTATTGAGTATGAGCGACGATTGATCACAGGCACCCTCGAGAGCAGTAGCATCCGTGTGGTCATCGCCCTCCTGGGGCTGACCAAGATTGAGGTGGGAATGGAGAAATAGATGATTCATTTCAATTAATCTCTCTTTAGAAATATACAGAGCTACAGAGCTATTACTATTTAAAATGTTATTTTGGTTAAATAGCATTTTTAGAAGGAAAAGCAATGAATACTGAAAGATGGCTCAGTTGCTATTATTTCCTTTATACTTCATTAAATAATGAATCTGAAACAAAGCATTCTACTATATAATTTAAGGCATTGTAGTGTAGTCTTAATTCACAGTACTTGTCATTTCTGTTTGCACGTTAGAGTGTCCTGGAGAACTTAAAATAATGCCCATACCCAAGCCCCACTCAAAAACAATTAAATATAAATCATTAGGAGCGTGTAGGTAGGTATATGTTCTAAAAGTTGCCCAGGATATTTTGCTGTGTACCCAGTTAGAATCATCTCTGGTGTCAGATTACCAGGCTGAGAATTCAGTCAAACCCTGTCCAGCTATATGACTGTGAGCTGGTTATTTAAACCTTCTCAAGCCTCAATTTTTTTATTTTTTATATGGAGATATTGGTAATTTGTAAAAACTGAAATATTATGTAAAATGCTTACTTCATATATACTGTAAGTTCACTCTTTATGCATGGTGTTGAGCTGGTTATTATTACTACTCTATAGTAATAGTTCACTACTATTACTATTAACTATTACTGTAGCCTTTATCATTTCAGGTTAAAATAAGGTACAACCTATTTTTATGATTGAAATTAGGTACAGTCTATTCTCACAGAGCAGCCAAAGTGATTCTTGTAAATGCAAGCCTGCTCATGTTGCTCCTGTGTGCATTTTCTTCTACTGCCTTTCCAGCTAATGTTTGATAAAAGCCCATATCTTTCGAATGACTCACATGACCTATCATGTGAGAGTCCATAGTTCTGCTTCCTTCCCTCATCTCACCTTTACTGCTGGAGTCCATTCTCTAAGGCCACTCCCTCAGCACATGCCTACTTGCTTTTCTTCAAACATGCCAGTTGTCTTCCTCATGGCCTTTGAACTTCCTCTGCTATTTTTCCCTGCACATTGGTGGGCTGCCTCTCTCAGTTACTTCAGGACTCTGTTAAAGTGCTATTACTGGCCAGGAGTGGTGGCTTAGGCCTGTAATCCCAGCACTTTGGGAGGCCAAGGTAGGTGGACTAACTGAGGTCAGGAGTTCAAGACCAGCTTGACCAATGTGGTGAAACCTGGTCTCCACTAAAAATACAAAAACAAACAAACAAAAAATAGCCAAGCCTGGTGGCATGAGCCTGTAGTCCCACCTACTCAGGAGGCTGAGACAGGAGAATTGCTTGAACCTGGGGACAGAGATTGCGGTGGGTCAAGATCACACCATTGCATTCCAGCCTGGGTGATAAGACTGAAACTCTATCTCAAAAAAAAAAAAAAAAAGCTATTAGTGAGGTTCCGTTTTAGCAATTTATACACATTTTTATAACATTGTTGTTTAAGATTTATCTTCATTTATATGTTTCAAAATGTTTGGCACTGTAGAAATTATTTTTCTTATTTGTCAGAATGCTAGAATCAACACAGCCTAATTGCAACCTAATCTAACAATTGGTGATGATATTTTTTAAATAACCTGGATATTGAAATACTGATTGGCTCAAATATGTTAAAGCCTGAGACTTTCATACTTTCTTGACTATACTGCGCTTCTAAGTTGATGGTTTTCTTTAACTCAAACCAAACCACTTATTTCTGATATAGAACATTAAAGTTTAGAATGTTCATGTTCAACTTTTTGAGTACACTATTACATTAAAAAATTTTAATTAGTTGCCATTTCAAAATTTAATCCTGTCATAATGCCCCACATTTTCTTTTTCAATTCATTTTCTTCATTATTACCTCTTGTCAAAACATTTTATTTAAATTGCAAATTGTTGAGAGAGGGTTATTTTGTCCTCAAATAGCCTTTTCATTGTGTATACATATACGAAGTTTCTTTCTACTCTTCCTTTAGCTGTTTCCTTGGAATCCAGCATATGTGTTTATTATTGCATTTAATCAATTATGTTTTTATTAGGTTTACTTTTATGTTTACCTGTTTCTCCTGTCAGACTGTGAAATCCTAGAATCTTAAGAACTTTTCTCACACGTTTTTGTCTGTCCTTTGACATTTTATATATGATATGAGCCTTGTCGTTGTTTAGTTGAATTGAAAATATCCCTAAAGAAACAAAAGTCCCTTTTAATTTGCTTCACTTATAGTTAGAGATCTGGGCTTATATTAAGTGTCCCATTTTATGAAAAATAGTATTGAACTGAATTGTGTCTAGAGGAGCATATACATGGAGGTGAGTTGTTGTAACCTCCATTGTGTGAATGATGGTTGAGGGACTAAAAATAACAAACCTAGGTAAGAGGGCTTTTGAACATCTGTGGAGGGATGGGACCGGTTGTTTTTATAAATTTATAAAATTGTTATTAGTGAAATAGGAGGCCTCAGTCTATACTAGTAATAAGAATGTATCTGATGTATCTAGTGGATAGATGTGAAGGAGTACATGTTTCAACTCAAGGAGAAAAGCACTTTCTCAAATACTAGTCAGCAGTGGAATGATTTCCTCCAAAGGCAGTGAATTCCTCAACACTGAAAGCATTAGCACAGAGGGCACTGGCCATCTCTCAGTAAAAGAGGACTCCATTGGTTCTCTGAAATGTGTTTGTACTATTTTCCACCAATTAAATAAAAATAATGAAATGATCAAATTCAATCCTTGGTGGATTTTTTCCCAAAAGTGTAGTCTAAATACATAATGCTGTCTTTTGTGTTTTGGAGGTAAAAGTTAAGAAAATTACTTTCTAATTTTACTGTTTGTTCACAGACTCTTACGCTCTTTCATACCTCAAAGTTGAAGCAGCCTAAGACAGTTTCATACACGACAGAAGTGAGCCTTCCAGAATACTTTTGCATCCCTGAGAAGGTCTACATTCCTCAGATTCCAGAGCCTCAGCCTAAATTGACTAAATCTCAAGGAATTAAACCTGCAAAAGAAAGAGGTAATCAGTAATGTGTGTACTGAAAAATCTAATAGTGTTCCAGGAATGGTGATGTATTCACTTCACAGTTGAGGCAAAGAGAGATTACACTTTTACTGACAAAGTGTTCATAATATAACTGAAGAATTTCAGCAAAGTAAATACCAATTATTAAATGATGCTTTGCATTACAGTTAACATATTACATCACGATAATCGAAATTATGTGCTGAATTTTGTTGCTAAATTATTGGTAATGAAATTTGCAGACTTGCAAATTTGTTAAAGAGTAGTAACCTATAAAGACAATAAGTGCAGTTTGAGGAAGGTGAGCTCTTGCGTTAAGAGTGGACTTGGTTACAGAAGTTGTGCTGAAGTTGTGGCTTAGGTTGGCTCTAAAAGATAGGAAAGATGTTGATTGCTAGAGGGTATCAGAGGAGAAGACTGTGTCATTTGTGAGTAATTTATCTTTGATCTGGATCAGGGTTTTTATTAGTTGAGTACTATACTTAATTTTGATCTCCTGGTACCCCTTTATTCTGTTGCCATTATCAGTAAGATGTAATATAAATTTAATGTGAATATTGATACACTAGCATTACTAAATACAAGTGATAAGATATACACAAGTGACTAAATATCTTTATCTACTCAAAATTACCTTTCTTTTTCATTTCAGTTCTTTTCAAACAGCTGGATAAAAGTAGGAATGTAATTTATTCACTAAGGCTATTCCTAGAATGTTCCCTTATTCCAGTATCATGGATTCTCACTTATGCTTTTGGTTTTGTTAAATCTTCATTTGTTATTCTAGTATGGACTTGTGTTAGCTGCATAATATTTGTAAGCCTGAAATGGTGGTTACAACTTATAAATTAGAAGATAGTCTGTTTACTTTCCCTTCCTAGGAGAACTGAGATCTCAAGACTCAAATGCTAAGTGGCCATGCAAGTAACAAGGAATTAAGAGTTAGATCTGATCTAAGGCAGTAGGGATGATAGATCCTATGGTGAACTAGAGAGTAGATGCCCTGTCTAAACATTCACATTCAAAAAGTAAAAGTAAAAATAACCTGAGCCAGCCAAACAACTGTGAGGGAATATTTGTCTTACCAGCAATCAGTCTGAGACCCCTCATCATAAGTCATTGTCTTTTTAAAATCTTTATTAACTTCAGCTGTTCAATGTGCTGTAAAAATTTTCAATGAATAACTTGTTTTAGTAACTTTTTAATCCCTTTTGAGATAACTGGATAAAGCTACATCTGCTTTAAAACACAGAGAGAATTGTGAATGTATTTATTCAGCCATTCATTCATCGACAATGTTGAACATCAATTTCCCTAGGCAAAATGATAAAAACTGCCATATTCTTTCTTTTGGTGAACTCATAGATAAGTAGCTCTTATAATACAATTCGATAAGTGTTATATATAGACACATATAGAATGTATTTATAAATAAAATTAAGAATACACTTCACTATATAATTCAAATTTTAAAGCATTTCACTTTGAGAAAATATATAATCAAGGAGAAACAGCATAGAATTGACTTAAAACTCAAAAGTATAGCCTTACTAAACACTCATGAAGACTGTGTCATATTTAAATAGTTTTAAACTATAAGTAAGTGTGAAGTCA
This sequence comes from Sapajus apella, assembly GCF_009761245.1. NCBI lineage: Eukaryota > Metazoa > Chordata > Mammalia > Primates > Cebidae > Sapajus > Sapajus apella. Next base: position 31,757,058 of record NW_022436957.1, read on the forward strand.
TTTATATTTAAAAATCTGTTCAATCAGGTATTTTTCTAAGGCTGATTTTTTCTTTCATATCAACTATTATCTATTTTGGACAGATGATTACTGTCAAAATATGAAAAAATAAAATGGCAAACAACTTTGAATGATCATACATAAAACTTTATAAATGTATTTGCCCTATCATAGTTTATGTCTAACTTGATTTTCTGTGCAGCTGAGTTTATAAAGAGATCTTTTCATCCTGTGTTTCAGTTTTCACTGTCTTAAACAGGCATTTAAATGAAGTAAGTTTAAGAAGAAGGGTATTAGCAAACTTTCAAAAAAAGGATATTATAACTCAGGATAGTAACAAATGAAATAAAAAGCATACCCTAAACTCTGTGCATTCTGCTGTTCAGAGGTGGACTTGAGTAATGAAAAGGAATGGGATGCAAGCGATGTAACTTTAATAAATGGAATTCTATTAGAATTCGTGCCTTAGAAGATTAGAGTTAGGTGTTTAGAAAACATATTTTTATGGTATAAACTGATTTGAGGAGAATAAATAAGCAAATTCCTGGCAATAAATATGGTAATATGGAAACAAAACTTTTTTTTTAATTGGTGGCATGGAGAAAGAGACACATGACAAGAATTCATCTAGAGAACCAGGGATAGCCCAGGGTTCCCCCAACTGCAGAAGAGGGTAGAAGTAGGGCCATATTTATGATCAATTGAAGTTCTAAACTCATCAAAAGAAGCTAGTTTTAAGGTATTAAAAAATGACTTTCTTTCCTCTCATATTAATGTTGTCTATCAGTCTTTACTGAAACATTTAATGATTTTAGGGACAGATTAACTATGATACCAAAGGAGCAGAAGCTTTATAATTCTTTACTTTTTGGACTCCCTTTCCTAGTCCCTGTACCTACTTTTATATTTGTAATTTTACATTATTGCTCTTTTAGAAGGCCCCTCCCACAAGTTGTGACAGCCTCGTCCCTCTCAAAACTCAGAATTGAACCTGGGTGTAGATACTGATTTACAATCCCCTCTATATATGGTTTCTGGGATGTTGAAATTTATGGACAGGCAGAGCTTTATTGGCCTTAAATAGCATAGCAAAAAAGAAAACTGCTATTATCCACTAGTGATTATCCAAATCACTTCCTCAATATAGAGAGTCCTATATGAGCAATATTTGCCAAAACATTCAAACAAAATGCTTTGGGCTGGTTTTGCTGATCACTTAATATGGAGCTCAAACCCTCATTCCTAAGTGTTATGACTTCAGTTTCTAGTATTTTTCATAGCTCTAATTTCTTCTGCTGTTCCTTCTCTCTTGGAAGAAGAAGAAAGATTAATTCAAAATATTGATCTAAATATTGATCTTCTAGTGTGACAGAACATGTTAGAAGAGTGTATGTAGGAACACTGTTATCCTTCTCTCCCTTCTCCCACCTTATTCTCATTTTCCTAATTTTAAAATATTCACTAATAATTAGCAGTTAAATTGGTGACTGACATACCAATAAATCATCCATGACACCTTTTTATTATGTAATGTAATTGTATATATGTAGAAAATATTTATATCAATAACTAATGCTATATGTACAGTCATCCCTTGGCATGCACAGGGGATTTGTTCCAGAACCATCCGTGCATACTCAAATCCACTCATACTCAAGTCCCACAATGGATCTGAGAGAATTTTCTGGTAACAAAACTCAGCCTTGGGTGTACACTGGCTTCACAGCCCATAGACACTGTATTTTTGATCTGCATTTGGTTGAAAAAAATCTGCAAGTAAGTGCACCCATACAGTTCCAATACATGTTGTTCAAACATCAACTGTAGTTCTCATTTTACAAAGATTAAATACATTAACAGCTAAATTACTCTTCAGCCTCAAAATAAAGTTGTAAAATTGTGAAAAAATGAAACTAAATTAATCTTTAAAACTTATGAAATAGGTGAGGCACGATGGCTCATGCCTGTAATCTCAGCACTTTGGGAGGCAGAAGTGGGTGGATCACCTGAGGTTCGGAGTTTGTTACCAGTCTCCAAACATGGTGAGACTCCGTCTCTACTAAAAATACAAAAATTAGCCTGGCATGGCGGCAGGTGCCTGTAATCCCAACTACCAAGGAGGCTGAGGCAGGAGAATCACTAGAACCTTGGAGGCAGAGGTTGCAGTGAGCCAAGATCACGCCATTGCACTCCAGCCTGGGCACAAAAGTGAAGCTCCATCTCAAAAAAAACAAAAAACAAAAAACCCAAAACCTTTGAAATGTACTTCAAAAATAAACTCTACATCTCTGTGTTATATTGGATAACCACAAATATATTTCAAACAGTATAAAAAGAAATTTTATTTAACAGAATATCAAATTAAATGCTAGTTTTAATGATATAAACTGACTTTAATTGGAACAAATGTATTATAATTTATTGTTAGCATTGCCAAAAATTACCTAATATTAAAAGTATGATTCAGTTAATTTTTCTCAAAATACAATGGGTTAAGCTTGTGTTATTATATTGGTCACATTCGTTTTTGGCAAAAACTCTTCAAATTTGCAAAACACATTTAAAATAGAATTTCTTAAACTCACTTAGAAATATAATTTACATGTATCTTTCAGATAAGACTGCCACAATTGCAAAGCATCCTGTCCAATTATAGTCTATATAAGAATGTGATTACATTCTGGAAGGAAATCAGTAATCCATATGCTACATTTAAATCTTATAAGATCAAAAAATAAATTTTTAGAAAACCAAAATTAGGAAGAGCAAGGAAACTACAACTCTGTTGTTGATCTTTAAATTTAAATTTATTTATAAATGTAATAAATGTTATTATAATCTATCTTTTTATGGTTGTAAAAATAACCATAATGAATAATACTTGTCATTTGAATTTACATCGAGTAAAAAAATAAAAAAAAATTCACCTGTGCTCACACTCATCTCCATTCCTCTATTTATTTATGTGTTTTGATTTTAAGCTTTGTTTAGATATCATTCACATACCATGCAATTCATAAATTTAAAGTATACAATTCAGTGGTTTTCAGTATATTTATAAATATGTGTCATCATTACCACAGTCAATTTTGGAGGTCTCAAAAAGAAATCCAGCACTTGTTAAAGATCATACCCCTCCATCATCCACAATCCCATCAGCTTTACGCAGTCACTAATCTAATGTCTATCTCTATGGACATGCTTATTTTGGAGATCTCATGTAACACGAATCGTATTTTATGACTGGCTTCTTCACTTAGCAGTATGCCTTTTCTTTTAATGGTCAAATAATATTCCATTGTGTGACTATGCCTTACTTTGTTTATCCATTCATTAGTTAGAGGACATTTGGGTTGTTTCTACCTGTTAGCTATCATGAATAATACTGCTATAACCATTTGTGTACAAGTTTTTATGCAGACATACATTTTTATTTATCGTGGGTATACATCTGTGAATAGAAGTGTTGAATTATATGGGTAATTCTATGTTTAACCATTTGAGAAACTGCCAAACTCTTTTCCAAAGTGATGGCATTATCTTACATTCCTACCAATAGTGTACGAGGATTCTAATTACTCTACATCATAGGCCACACTTGTTATTGTCTGACTTCTTGATTCTAGCCATCCTAGTGGGTGGAAGTGGTGTCTCATTGAGGTTTTCATTGGCATTTTCCTAATGAATATTGATGTTGAGCACTTTTCCATGTGCTTATTTGCCATTTTTATACTTTATTTGTATAAATGTCTGTTCAGATTTTTTACCCACTTTAAAAATGGGGTTGTCTTTTTATCACTGAGTTGCAAGTGTTCTTTCTGTATTTCAGATACAGTATGTTATCAGATAGATATATGATTTGCAAGCATTTTCTCCCCACTTCTGTGTGTTGTCTTTTTATTCTCTTGATAGTATCCTTTGAAGCACAGGAGGTTTTTATTTCAATGAAGTCCAGTTTAACTATTTTTTTGTTCTCGTTGCTCTTGCTTTTGATCATATCTAAGAATCCATTGCCAAATGTGAGGTCATGAAGATTTATCCTTACATTTCTTCTAAGACTTTTATAGCTTTAGCTCTCACATTTAGGTAGTTTATCCATTTTATGTTAATATTTGTATATCCTGTGAGAACTTAATTCCTTTGCATGTGGCTACCAAGTTGTCTTATCACCATTTGTTGAAAACACTACTCTTTTCACATTGTATGGTCTTGGCATCTTTGTTGAAAATCAATTGACCCTCTCACAGCCATTGCAGTACATTGATCTCCATAGAGACAGCGCCAGGACAAGTGAGAGCTAGATGGGCACTGGGTGACTCTGTGCCTCACTGAAGAAAAGTAACTAAACATGGGCAAAGGAGACCCTAAGAAGCCGAGAGGCAAAATGTCATAATAGGCATTTTTTGTGCAAACTTATCGGGAGGGGAATAAGAAAAAGCACCCAGATGCTTCAGTCAGTTTCTCAGAGTTTTCTAAGAAGTGCTCAGAGAGGTGGAAGATCATGTCTGTTAAAGAGAAATGAAAATTTGAAGACATGGCAAAGGCGGACAAGGCCTGTTATGAAAGAGAAATAAAGATCTATATCCCTCCTAAAGGACAGACAAAAAAGAAGGTAAAGAATCTCAGTGCACCTAAGAGGCCTCCTTCGGCCTTTTTTCTGTTCTGAGTATCGCCCAAAAATCAAAGAACATCCTACCCTGTCCATTGGTGATGTTGCAAAGAAACTGGGAGGGGTGTGGAATAACACTACTGTAGATGACAAGCAGCCTTATGAAAAGAAGGCTGAGAAGCTGAAGGAAAAATGCAAAAAGGATATTGCTGGATATCAAGCTAAAGGAAAGCGTGATACAGCAAAAAAGGGAGCTGTAAAGGTGGAAAAAAGCAAGAAAAAGAAGGAAGATGAGGAAGATGAAGAAGATGAAAAAGATCAGGAGGAGGAGGAAGATGCAGAAGATGGTGATGATGAATAAGTTGGTTCTAATGTAGTTTTTTTTTTTTTTTCTTGTCTATAAGGCATTTAATCCCTCTGTACACAAGTCATTCCTTTTAGAGAAAAATATTGAAATGTTACACTGTGTAAGATTTGTTTATAATCTGTACAGTGTCTTTTTTTTTTTTTTTTTGTATAGGTAGCACACTACCGAATGTCCCTTTAGACAGCCTTTTTTTGGTGGTATTTTCAGTAGCCACTAACCTTGCCAAGTAGAGTATGGGCGTTGTGAATTGGCATGGAAATTTAAGTCAGGTTCTTGTTATTGCACAGCACAAATTAGTTATATATGGGGATAGTAGTTTTTCATCTTCGGTTGTCTCTGATGCATCTTATATGAAATAATTGTTGTTACTGAATATCACTCTAATTGCAAAAAAGAAAAAGTTGCAGCTGTTTTGTTGACATTCTGAATGCTTCTAAGTAAATAGTTTTTTTAAATAAAAAAAAAATCAATTGACCATAGATACATAGTTTATTTCTATATTCTTTATTTTCTTCCATTAGTCTACATGTGTATTCTCATGCTAGTCTCAAACTGGTCTGATTGCTATTACTTTATAGTAAGTTTTGAAATCAGAAAGTGTGAGTGCTGCAATATTTTTCTTTTTAACAAGATTATTTTGCATATTCCAGACCCTTCCCAACCCCATATTGATTTTAGAATCTGCTTGTTGATTTCTAAGAAGAAGCCTTCTGGCCTTCTGATAAGTACTGCATTGATTCTGTAGATCAATTTGGGGAGGATTGTTATCTTAGCAATGTTGTTTTGAATCAAATTTAGAATAATAGAATAATATATATATATATATATATATATTTTTTTTTTTTTTTTTTTTTTGAGACAGAGTCTTGCTCTGTTGCCAGGCGCCAGGCTGGAGTACAGTGGCATGATCTTGGCTCACTGCAACCTCCGCCTCCCGGGTCCAAGCAATCCTCCTGCCTCAGCCTCCCGGGTAGCTGGGACTATAGGCTCATGCCACCACGCCCGGCTAATTGTTTTTGTGTTTTTTTAGTAGAGACGGGGTTTTACCATGTTGGCCAGGATGGTCTCGACCTCTTGACCTCGTGATCCGCCCGCCTCGGCCTCCCAAAGTGCTGGGATTACAGACTTGAGCCACCGTGCCCAGCCCAGGATATAAAATATTTTTAAAAAGGTACACCTGTACAGGACACTTCCCATGTATGGAACTTATAGGACTGGAAATTGCTCTAGGTGAATCAGTGAATGAGTGGTGAGTGAATGTGAAATCCTGGAAGATGACTGTACATTCCTGTAGACTTTATAAACACTGTATACTTAGGCTACACTGTTTGTTTTTTAAATTTTTATATAATAATAAATGAATCTTGGCTAACTATAACTTTTTTGCTTTATAAACTTCTTAATATTTTTTAAACTTGTTGACTTTTGTAATAAAACTTAGCTCAAACAAATATATAGCTGTACAAAAATATTTTCTTCATATCTTTATTCTATAAACTTATTTTAAACTTTTACTTCTTAAACTTCTTTATTAAAAACTAAGACACAAGCACACACAGTACCCTAGGCCTACAGAGTCAGGATCATCAATATCACCATCTTCTACCTCCACATCTTGTCCCATACTGAAAGGTCTTTAGGAACAATAGCACGTATGGAGCTGTCATCTCCTATAATAACTATAATAACAATATTTTTTTCTGAAATGCCTCCTGAAGTAATTGCCTGAGAGTATTTTACTGTTAATTTTTTAAAAAAATAAGTAGAAGAAGTATACCCTAAAGTGACAAGAAAATGTATGGTACAATAAATACATAAATCAGCAATACAGTCTGGTAATTATTTACCATGGTAAATATATTCTGGTAATTTATTACAAAAGTATTATGAACTGTACATAATTGTATGTGCTAGACTTTTATAACACTGGCAGCTCAGTGGGTTTGTTTATACCAGCATCACCACATAATATGCATTGCAGCAGGACATTACGATATCACTAGGCAATAGGAATTCTTCATCTCCATTATAATCTTATAGGACCACCATCATATCCTGCACTCAGTGGTTGACCAAAACTGTTCCATAGTGCATGACTATATATGCATCAGATTGCTCAGCAGGTGTCTCGGAAAGTAAGCTTGAGCAATCAATGTGAGAGAGAAAAGGAACTTTATCTGCATATTTAACCTCCTCGTCTCTTGTACCTGTCTGCTAAACTTTACTCCATGGGGAGTTAAAGGTCCTAGCATTTAAGGTGGCATTCTCTAGCTAAAGTGTCAGATTCCATGCTCTACCAGGGCAAAAGGAGCCTGAAATTGAGCATGCAGCCGGTCTGCTTGGTTGTAAAGCAGCAGTCAAGAGGTTGGCTCTATTGCTTTTGACACAAGATATAGATCCCCTCAAGCATAGGAACCTGGAAAAAAAAGAGAATTGGCTAAGGTTTCTAGAGGTGGTGGCAACAAAGGAATTGAAGGAAGCACGTAAAAAAATTGGAGGAAACACATAAAATGTATCACAAACTAAAATGGTGTCATACTGTTATTTTAAAGAAGCCTACTAGTTATATTGTCAGTAGCATTAAGTGTAGAAAATTTCTGATTTCTTTCCCTTCCCCCTACCATCCCTGTTGATATGTTCCATCCCAGGTCCTGAGTCAATTTTTATCTCAGGAGTGGATCCAGAAACCCATCTGATCTGACCACCAGTCTCCCATGTCATACTTGCATCTAGTGAGCATCAGTCTGATGCTAGATCTGTTAACCCTGGCTCCTCATTTGCGTTGTAACCACCCAGTGGGTTCTCCTTGCCTCCTGCCTAGACAGAGCCAATTTGTCAAAATAGGGGAATTGTAATAGACATAGAGTTTAATTTATGCAGAGTTGGCTGTATGGGAGACCCGAGTTGTTTTATTGCTCAAATCAGTCTTCCCAGTAATTCTAGGATCAGAGTTTTTAAGGATAATTTGGCAGGTAGGGGCTTGAGAAGTGGGGATTGCTGACTGGTCAGAATGGAGATAAAATCATAGTGGGTCGAAGCCATCCTCTTGCACTGAGTCAGTTCCTGGGTAGAGGCCACAGGACCAGATGAGCCAGTTTGTCATCTGGCACGTGGCAGCGGATCCATCCAGTACAGGGTCTACAAAATACCTCAATCACTGATCTTGGGTTTTACAATAGTGTTGTTATCCCCAGGAGCAATATGGCGAGGTTCATAATCTTATAGCCTCCAACTGGATGACTCCTAAGCCATAATTTCTAATCTTTTGTCTAACTTGTTCTGTAAAGGCAGGCTAATCTCCAGGCAGGAAGGGAGTTTGTTTTGGGAAAGAGCTGTTACCATCTTTGTTTCAAAGTTAAACTATAAACTAACTTCCTCCCGAAGTTCGTTTGGCTCACGCCCAGGAATAAACAAGGACAGCTTGGAGGTTAAAAGCAAGATGGACTCGGTTAGATCAGATTTCTTTCACTGTCATTATTTTCTCAGTTATACTTTTTGCAAAGGTGGTTTCAGCATAATCTACCTTTGGGATACATTTCCTTCTGTCATGTCTGTCCCAGCACTCAGGCCTAGGTTTCTACTTTATTTCTTAAAAGCCTGGTTTGTTGCTGCCAGGCTCCTTCCCTGGGTACTGGTACACTCTTCCTGCCATCCATCGTTGTTCTGGATAGCCCTAAGCCCCACAAACAGGAATCTTTCCTTCAACGTAGGGATCTTGGGTCTTTCTTTCTTTCTCTCTCTTTTTTTTTTTTTTTTTTTTTTGAGACAACCGCTGCCTCCCTGGTTCAAGCAATTCTCCTGCCTCAGCCTCCCGAGTAGCTGGAACTACAGGCATGCACCACTGTGCCTGGCTAATTTTTGTATTTAGTTTTTTAGTAGAGACAGGGTTTCACTATGTTGGCCAGGCTGGTCTCAAACTTGTGATTTGCCCACCTTAGCCTCCCAAAGTGCTGGGATCACAGGCGTGAGCCACCACACACCGCCAGTCTTTCTTAATAGTTGAATTGGCCTCTTTCGTACCAGCCTTACCCATTTCTTCTTTTCTCTGTGTGACTTGCTTTATTTTAAGCTTGCTTCTTACTTAGACAACCCCAGTGATAACTGTTACTTGATGGATATGCCTTTTTCCCGCTGCCCTCACATACCTATCTTCTCATAGTCAGAGTCTGTACTTCGTTTAGTTGCAAATATATGTCCTACTAACCTTTTGGTTTTCTGCTCATTCCAAATTCTTTCCTCTTACTCTGCATGCACCAAACTACAATGAGGCTTGACTGTGTTCTATGTTATTTTAAAAAATACACTTTAAGTCAAATAATGTAATAGAACCAAATCAACATAATGGTAATATCCAAGACTGCATATATTCTTGATCCTTATAGTTTTAATATATTTTCAGTTTGATAGATGACTCACTTTGCCTTTCATTGCCTTATATTTATAGACATAGAGCTGGCATGTAAAAAAAGTGAACTTTATAAAGTTTCTTAATCTTTCTGTTAGGTTTTCAGTGGTAAACATATGCCCTAGAATTATATATCTAGGGAGGCATTTAATCAGAAATTTTAGTACTCTTTTCCATTATTTTAAGTCCTAGAGGACATGCTGTTTATTGGCATGCTAGCAGCTCATTCATACTAATTTGCACACTTAGTAAATCAGTCTGTAAGAACTTAAAAATAAACTCTGTTCAAAACATTTTATTTTTAATACAGGACAATTAGAGACAGTTTATGGTAGTCAGAAATGAAAATGCAAAATACAAAGTTAATTTGCTGTCCGCAATGCCTTGCTTCCTTCCTTACGGAGGGGTTAATTAGAAAGTGAAATCTTATGTCAGATATTTTCTTTGGTTAATTTTGTCTTCCTAGAAAATTACAGAAAACTTACTATTTAAAATGCTATCAAGCTAGAACTCCTTGATAGGTCCCCTCCTAAATGACCCATGAAGGCCTACAGAAATCCAACAATTCAACAGCAGCCAGCCATTTCCATGTATCCTATAAGGAATTCCCAAAAATGACCACAACTGGAGGGGATTATCAATGATGTATGGAATCTCACGTGAAGATCTGGTAGTAGCGGTGGCAGAGATGGGAAGATTCTAAGTGAGTTGTGGTGCATTTTGTTGATGAAAAAGCCAAACTGTGAAATACTTAAAAAGGTTTATTCTGAGCCAATATGAGGACCGTAGACAGGAGAAACATCTCAGGAGATCTTGAGAAAGTGCCTGAGATGGTTGAGTTACAGTTTGGTTTTATGCATTTTAGAGAGCCAAGTTACAGCAAAGACATAAGGCAATACATGTAATGTATACGTCGGTTTGGCATAGAAAACCTGAACATCTCAAAGTGAGGATAGGGAGGGCTTATTACAGCTATAGAAGGATTAAAAGGTATTCTGGTTGGCAATTGGGTTAAAGGGTTAAGCTAAAGACTTTCAGTCCTGGAAAGAAATGCTTGAGTTAAGATAAATGGAATTGTGGAAGGTTCCTGTTATGTAGATGAAGCTTCCAGATAGCAAGTATTAGAGAGAATAGATGGTAAATGCTTTTTTTTTTTTTTTTTCTCGGCCTTAGAAGGTGTCAGATGCTTAATCTCTCCTAGATCAAGAAAGGCCTAGATGCATTAATGAAGATTCTGTGTAGATGCAAAATTACTCCCACAAAAGACAGCTTTGCAAGGCCATTTCGAAATATGTCAAAGACATGTATTTGGGGGTAAAATGATTTTATTTCATCCAGGGTTTGTTTTTTGTCATGTGATGCTATACCAGAGTCAGTTTGGAATTTGATATCTTTTTGCCACACAGAGTCTCTTTCATCAGTCTTATGATATCTATTTTAATCTTAATGCTGGTCAGTTGTGTCTGAACTTCAAAAGGGAGACGGCATAACAAAGCATGTCCAGCTTCCCTTTCCATCATGCCTGGTAATTCAGGTTTTCAGGTTTCCCTTGGCCCAGAGGAGGTCCGTTCAATTGGCTAAGCAGTTGGGGTTATATTTTTGTTTGTAATATTATTGGTGGGATAAGAGTTTATTGTGAAAGGAAAGTAAATCTTGATGTCCCAAAATCACTAAGCTAAAGGGAAAAGTCTAGCTGGGAGTTGCTTAGGGCAAACCTACCTCTCATTCTATTCACGCTCACTGAGATAAATGCACATCTAACTGCCTACTTTGGAGAGTCTAATCAGAAACTCAGAAAAATACAACCATTTGTCTCCTATCTACCTATGAACTGGAAGGCCCCTCCCTGCTTCGAGTTGTCCTGCCTTCACCCTCCTTTCCAGACTGAACCAATGTACATCTTACACATATTGATTGATGTCTCATATCTCCCTAAAATGTATAAAACCAAGCTGCGCCCCTACAACCTTGAGCACATGTTGTCAGGACCTCTTGAGACTTTGTTACATCATGGGTGTGCATCTTCAACCTTGGCAAAATAAACTTTCTAAATTAACTGAGACCTGTCTCAGATTTTTAGAGTTCACATTATCAATTATAAGTTGAGTAAAACCAATCTGGAAATCCAAAATTTGGATGCTCCCAAACCCCAAATGCTCAAAATCAGAAACTTTTTGATCACCAACATGATGCCACAGGTGGAAAATTTCATATTTGATCTCATATTAGGTCACAGTCAAAAGGCAGTCAAAACTTATTTCATGAACAAAATTATTTAAAATAGCACGTAAAATTACTTTTGGGCTATGGTTATAATGTGTACATGAAACATAAATAAATTTTCTTTTTAGACTTGGGCCCTATCCCCAAGTTATCTCATTATGCATATGCGTGTATTCCAAAATCTGAAAAATTCTTAAATCTAAAACACTTCTGGCCCCAAGCATTTCAGATAAGGAATACTCAACCTGTTAACAGAAAGATATATGAAGATATATATATTTCTATAAAGATGTGATTTTTTCCTTAAATCATTACAGAACTTCCCGTGCAGGAAAAACAAACAAATTCCCTACCTACATTTAATAGGTAGATGCTTGTTTGATACAGGAAATGTGCCCAACATCTGCATATTGAGTTATCTCCATAGTTAGATCTAAGAGATTACTATAAAGTAAATATGGAATGATGTCCTCTACAAGTGACCACCTAGGACAGATAAATATCATCTCTTACTAGGAGCAAATGAGAATAAGGAAAAACAGAAATAAAAATTTCTGGCTGGGCCCGGTGGCTCACGCCTGTAATTGCAGCACTTTGGGAGGCGAAGTTGGGCAGATCATGAGGTCAAGAGACTGAGACCATCCTGGCCAACATGGTGAAACCCATCTGTATTAAAAATATTTTTTAAAATTAGCTAGGCATGATGGCAGACGCCTGTATTACCAGCTATGCGGGAGGCTGAGGCAGGAAAAATGCTTGAACCCAGGAGGTGGAGGTTGCAGTGAGTCAAGACCATGCTATTGCACGCCAGCCTGGCGACAGAGTGAGACTCATCTCAAAAAAAAAAAAAAAAATTTTTTTTTTACAATACCAGAAGACAATAGAATACCTAAATTTACACATAGATAAGTTATAGTGAAACCATAGAATGGCAAAGATAAAAGAAATTCCAAAAAGCAATGAGAGAAAAAAGGCAGATGATTTTTAAAGGAACAAAAGTTATACTGAAGGCAGAATTACCAACAGTAACATTAGAATCCAAAGACAATAGCGTTATAGTGCTGATGAAAATTAACAGCCAGTCTAGAATTTTATATCCTAGTGAACTAACACTCATGAGTAAAGATGAAATAAAAACATTTGTAATTCAACAGTGAACTTGATACAATTTAAAACTCAAGAGATTTTGGTAATAGAACAAGTAGAAGGCCTCTTATTGGTGAAGGAAACTGAATTCAGAAGAAAGAATTGGGATTCAAGAACAATGGTTACTGAAATAATCAGTAAATGTGGGTAACTCCCATGAGGATTTCACTGTAGAAATAATAAGAATAAATAATTCAGGTGTTATCAAAACAAAATGAGCTCAATTACTAGACAACAACATTGTAAGGAAGGGTTTGCCATTATAGACATGTAAGGTTCTTACATTTTAGGGACCAGGGTTGAATTATTGTAAGATATTTTTATGTGAAGTATAGATGTTGACTATTTGGGGCAATGAAAAGTATAGAGATAGAATGTATAGTTTCTAAACCAGTAGAGACATAAATGAAAATAAACAAATCTTGATGAATTCAATAGAAAAGAACAAAATGATAAAGTATGGCATAAAGTGAAATGTTAAACACAAATATATCATTAATTACAATAAATATGAGCAGACTAAACTATAAAAGGTGATATTTTCACAATGAAAGCTAAAATGTAGCTTTATACTGTTTATAAAATTACCTGGTAAAATATCAAAAAACCTCTACCACATATTTACTAATCATAAAATAGCTAGCATAAATTGATATTAAAATAAGTAGACTTTATGGTAAATACATGTATTACTTAATTTTAAAAAGGATGAATCCAACTTCGAGAAAAAAATGGAAATTATGTATACCTAAACATATATTCTCAAAATGTATAAAGCAAAAAATTAGTATAAGAACAGAAATGAACAAACTCTAAATTACAGTGGAAGATCTTATTAGACTTCTCTCAATAATTGACAGATTGAGCAGACAGAAAATTAGTAAAGCCCTACTAGATTTGAACAACACAATTATTAAGAATAGGTTTTTCTGTAGCTATTAGGGCTAGCTTTGCTGTGCTGGTAATGATTGGCCATCCTTGCCATTTACATACTACAGTGCTCTGACATCTGTCTATGATCTTCTTTCCCTGTGCTTTAGGGCACGTGGGAGAAAGTGCACTTACAGCTTTTCAGTAAAATCAGGCAGGGAACTGCACACCAGTCTGCCCTGCTGGCAGATACTTACGAACTTCATGGAAGGCAAGTCCAGGGCTCTCAGGCATTTGAGGTTGATCAGGTAAAAAGGGTCACATGACATACTTTTAGTATTCCAAATACTTTTCCTTCCTCAATTCCTACTTCCCCTCTCCTTTATTTTTATCCTCCTTTCTTCTTATTTTATTCCTTTCCTTTTCCCTTCCCCTCTATCTTCCTATCATTCTTTGTCTTTTACCCCCTAAGTATTATATTATTTTAAATCTTGCTGGTGATAGAAAAGGAAAAGAAGTTCAACCTCTTTTTAAGTAATAAAACCAATTTTAACCAATATTTTAAAAATTGAATTTGTCAATAAGTATAGGTCTTTATTATTTTAAATTATCTTATTGAATATTATAGTAAATATAACAATTTAAGCAGCTAATCTACCTCAGAAAAAAAATTTTTTTTTTTTGTTTTCTGTGTGGACCTTATTAAACAAAATTTCTACTAATACAAATTTTTTACAAAATAAACACTGTAAATTTTTTAATTGCTGAATTTTTTTAAATATCTATGGCCACATTTCATATTTTTATTAAAGAGGAAACAGTAATGAGCAGTTGTTAGCGCACAATCACTTACTTTTCTAGAGTATGAGTCAGATACTCATGTGCCTTCAAAAAAATAATAAAGTAAGTAAAATGGGAAAAATTTCACTTTACTTGTGATATGGTTTGGATCTGTGTCCTCGTTCAAATTTCATTTCAAATTGTAATCAGTGTATTGGAAGTGGGAACTAGTAGGAGGTGATTGGATCATGGGGGTGTTTTCACATGAATGGTTTAGCACCATCCTCTTGATGCTGTACTCAGGGCAGTGAGTAAGTTCTAGTGAGATCTGCTTGTTTAAACGTCTATGGTGCCTCCCCCCACTCTCTTCTCTTGCTCGTGCCCCTGCCATATAAGATGCCTGCTCCAGCTTTGTCTTCTGCCATGATTGTAAGTTTCTTGGGTCCTCCCCAGAAGCCAAGCAGATGCTTCTATATTTCCTTTATAGCTTGCAGAACCATGAGGATATTAAGCTTTTTTTAATTAAATAAATTTCCCAGTCTCAGGGATTTCTGGGAAATGCAAGAATGGCCTAAGAGAGCAGGTAAGTTAGTCTTTTGACTTATGTAATAGAAAAAAAGCCTACATTAAAAGTTTTCAGTAGTAGGTAGCAGTGTGATTAACAAATAAGCCAAAAAATTCTCTAAAATATAATTATTCACGTCTATTTTTAATAAATATTATACAATTATGTATATACATATAATAAATATAATTATTCATTCTTGCTTGTTCATTTTCTGAATTAAAAGCTCTTACTGTTTGCTAATAATATACCAAAAACTACTGTAGAAGGCAGTGTTCAACTTACTATATCACTTCATCTCTTCCACATGTCGAATGTGTTTTTATACAGTTATGACATATTAAGGTAGAAACAAGTCTAATAAATTAGGTAACCAAATTATATTCTATGAAGCCTAAAAATTCTTTTGCAGTGCTTTGGCTTATCTATAGCAAGGCTGTGGAAGTAAATAGGGATTTCTAGCTCCTCATTCTACTTCCACCAGATTAACTCCAGTTTCCTTTGTTTAATATGTTAATTCAATTTTAAATATTGTTCATACACAGTACATATAAGCCAGAAAACATAATTTTTTAAAGCTATTAATCAAATCCCACTCATTGAAACAGATTAAGAAGTTTGGAGGGGAGTATGGGATAAAAAACTGCTTATTGGGTACTATACCCACTACCTGGGTCCAATATACCCATATAAAAATTCAACACACATACCCCCTGTATCTAAAATGAAAGCTAAAATTAAAAAAATAATAAAACTAAAAATTGTTTTATAAAATCTATGTTCTTAAATAGGTGGGAGAATATTAAAATCCTGCTTATGTCTTAGGTTTTGCAACTATTTTTAGATGGTTTTCCATTTTAAAATCACATGCCAAAAATATCTGGGAGGGACTACCTTGTCTCGGGGTGGGGGGGTGGAAATAAACCCTTTTCTGATACTAAAAATATATGGAGTAAACTTAGAAAATAAACTTGTGGTTGAAAAATGAAAGGAAAAAGAAAAAAAGAAAAAGTTGAGTTAGAAAAAAACCTTAAGTTGTTTGCTTAAGGTCACACAATGTAGAATTGGAACCAAAACTGAAGAAAAGGGTTTCTAACTCCCAGTTGATTTTATCTTTTTTAGGTCACCAGTTTTATACATGTCTCTTTCTCTGCAGTTAGGACATTGTAGATTATTAAAGTAAAAGCTCAAAGGGATCATATCTGCCTATACACAGGTTTTGTAGAGTCTCACTTGCCTCATTGACCTGGTCGTGTCCATGTGACTTGCTTTGGACAATGGATCATTTAGGAATGGGAAAGAGGCAGATATTTGATAGCATCTTTTACATTAGTCTCTTTTTTGCTGCTGGTAATTCTTCTGTACTCTATCAAAAATGATTTGGCTCATCTCATACAGGATTAGAGTGCTCATGGACAGAATTCCCAGCTGAGGTCCAAAGACTACAGTCAATATCCAGGATATACACAGGTCAAACTACCCAGGTACTATACCATGTGGAGATGATAAGCTGTCCCAAATGAGCTGAGGCTACATAATTATGAGCAAATAAATGGTTGTTGCTTTCAATCACTAAGCTTTGGGGTAGCTTATGCAGTGGTGGATGACCATAACAGCGATATTGATTTTTTGTTCCAACTATGAACTATTCTAGGATCTAAACATAGTATATTTTTCATGGGCTATTTGAAAAACTGTAGATAGCACTGATTTCTTCCAATAATCAAAATTAAGTGAAATGATGTAGTCTTTACTTCTACAAATTATTTCTTTATGTTTCTTTATTTTCTTCAGTAATTGTAATTTTTGGTAAATTTGCATATATTCAGTTACCTTAAATATAGAATCCTGACAATTGCCACACTTGTAAAGAAAAGGTAACAGGTTAACTACATCTGAGTTGAGTAGGGATGGAAGGGACAGATCCAGATAGTCCCTAACATTTGTTATGTCCAAGTCAAGAGTATAAATGGAAGCCCACATACCATACATCTGAATTTTAAAAATCTATAAATCAAACTAACACATTTCAAAATAAAATACATTCTATTATTCCATTTTAACAAATCTAACTTTATAAGAACTTTGAAGACTAAGTTTGAATTTATAATGTTTTGACTCCTTAGAGTTTTGCAGTAGAAAATGACAGCACAGGGTAGCTGGGTGCTAGTCAGGTGCCCACACCATTCTTTTCTCTCTTTTAACTCTAACATGCACTCTAATGGTTCTTATGTTTAAACATGTGGATATGTCAGCCCACACACTTACTCTTGCTCCACACTATCCTAAGAGTGATCTCTTAGTTACTGCACAGTTCTAGGAGTCTTCTATCTGGAGGACTGGCCTAGGGAAGAGTCTTGTGAAAGCACTGTAAATAGGATCAAGGCACTATGGATTGTGAATTATAATGTCTCACGAATTTGAACCATGGGCGGGACTGGGATCCATATACATCTGTTCCATTGGGCCCATGTACTCTTTCCACTGGAGGTAATGCTGGAGGAGGCTCAGAGTAAGGCCATAGAAAGCATAAAGAGCAGGATAGGAACCTCTTTGTCCTGGGATTTAGGGCAGGCGTTAAGCTGAGATCTGGTCTTGAGAGCAAGTAGTTTGACAGGTGATCTCAAAGCCTAAGTAGTGGAGTGGGAGACTGCAAAAAGAAACCAATTCTGGGGGTATTAACTGGGGCTCAGTCCCACTGGGGACTTCTGGAAGTTGGTGTTGAATTCACCTCAGAGTTATTCTAACCAAAGGGCAAGAAAACAGGTTTTTTTTTGTTCTTTTTTTTTTTTTTTTTTTTTACCAATTTTGATCAATTTTTGGTTTGGTACTGCTCCTGCAGGATTTTATTACCACTTCTAGCTGATCTGTGTAAGGATTGAGTACCATTCTGTGTCTAGAGAGAACTTTCAAGGAGGAAGTCACAATTATCCAAAAATACATGCCTTGTAAGGCATACGTAAAGGAGACACATCAAGGCATAGACAACATTTGCTACAGTCCAGAATTGGAAATAAATTTAGGAAAACAAGTTCCATTATGATACGGTGGCACAGTGTGTCCAGTAAAATTGCTGAAGATCAAAATGGTTTCTACCTCCGCTAGTTTACATCTGAGGGGGACTCAAATACTGGCAAATAACCCAGAAGTGATCTCTTATTTATAATATATATAACCCCTACTTATGTTTCTTAAACAATTCAATAAAATTATTTTTGATATTTAAAAAGAAACAGATACTGTTATATAAATATATCATCAAAAGTAAAACTATAATTCCCACACATTCCACTATTATAATTTCCACACATTCCACTATTATAATGGTTTTTGTTTTTGGATTTATAAGGGAGAGGGGCTGACATTGTGTAGTCCTTAAGGTCCTTGCTCATAAACATTTTATGAGTTGGAAAATGTACACTTAAGACTGTCTTTGCCTTTAACTTTCAGACTCAGTAATCATTAGGAAATGAACATATTTTTGGAAAAAGTAATGTATAACATAAAGCTTTTGACAGAAATTTTATACTTGTGCACTGCAATGATTGTTTACCATTAAATAGCTAGAGGTTTTTTTTATCTTTAAGGAAAATAGATATTGTATAATTCTTAAAATTTTCCAATCAGTTTAATTCTCATTAAAATCAATTTAAATTAATAGAATTCTATTTAAGTTATATAGACTAAATATTTTTATTTCATGCTGTTCATCCGAGAAAAAAATGAGTTCTCTTTATTTCTGTTACTAAAACAACGTTTGATCAAATAATTTTCTGTCCTGATTTGTTCTATTGTGATTGCCACAATCTAAATACCTCTCTCAGTATAAAAGTAATCAATGAAGAACAGATGATAGAATGTGTTTGGAGTCCTTTTTGCCAAGAAAAAAAATGTATTCTAAAATTAGGTTTATACTTGAATAGGATAGAATAAAAATAACATTCTGACAGCCTTTAAGAGTAACTGTTTTCTCCTTATACCAGCTGATAGTCTTGGACTTGTTGGATGTAATACAGATTTCAAATGTTATCCATTATCAGCATATTTTAATAGGTACTATTAAATGTAACATTATACATTATATACAGTGTATTACATATAGCAACATAGACATGCAATATATTCTGTATATTTTCAATTAAGAAGATACATAACATTACATAATGTGTAATTTATAACACACACATAAATTCTTTTAAAGGATTTAGACTAGTTAATGTTCTTGCATATCTTGGCATATAAATTTAATTGCATTTGAAAATAACATGCCACCTTTCACATTTGAAGTGTTCAATGTGAGAGAATTAAAATTATAGCCAATTAATGTCATAATTTGTGTCTGGCCCGTTGATTTGTTTTCTTGGTTTCAGAGAACTTCCTTGCACAAAATTGGGCATCAGACGTTTTTAAAAATCATTTGTTGTTCATTGATTATCTAAATATTTTGGCATTATCCATGAAATTTTTACTTATATTGTATTCTACTTTAGGGTTGCCAAATTTTAATAACTATTTTTTCACTTTATGGAGACTAAGAAAATGGTGACCTTCAGAGAAAAAGTGGTGTTGCCTGAAAGGAAAGAATGCGAATAGATAGCCCACCTAGCATAAGAAATAAAGCTAGCTATTAACCTGAGGTAAATGTTATAACAAGGTGTTATGAGAAGTATTAATTACACATGCCTCTTTCTGATTCCCTAGGTTATTAACTATGAAAAAATTATTTCTGTCTGCTAGCCAACTTGCAAATTATTTTGATTGCTGTGGGACAGAGCACCTCTAAGTCATTGAAATGTGGCAGACAGTAAAGCTTATCTAATATTGCATATATTTCCTTATGTCTCAGCCCCCTTTCAATTAGATAAAGTCACAAAACTGGGTCTGGCCACTTAAATGTAATGTGTATTAATTTTGAGCTGAAAACTTAAAAGTTCTTAAGCGAAATTCCAGCCATTCATTTTCTCCTTACCTCTCAGCCAAAGAGCAGAGATGTTCCTTAAGGTATAGCGCTGCAAGATATCTTTCACAGTAGGGAGTCCTGAGTGATTTTGAGGAGCAGACTGTTCTCTGACCTATGCAGTATATATACTCGAATTGATAAATAAGCTTTCATAGTAAGCCCTAGAGATTTAGAGGTAGTGTGTTATCCAGTGAAACCTATTCTAGGTTATGCAGTACAATTTAATACAATAATATTAAGTATTGCTTACCAAGATGAATTTTATGATTTATGTGATTTTAAATGAACTGTTTTAAAATTATTTTTATAGATTCAGATCAATCTGTTCCAGTTCCTTTAAAGTTTGTTCCTCTCCTTCCTGGACGCTACCCTTGTAAAATTTTATTGCAGTCAAGATATGATGTGCGTGCCTATTGTGTTGAAGGTATTGTGAATGAAGAACAACCAGAGGCCAACTTCAAATTTGAAACACCAGCATTTAAAGCTCTTACTCAGAATATTCCAATAGTATGTATAAACATTTTTGGTCTTTCTTTATTCTCATTGCCACTGTGCCAACTAAAGTCCTCCAGACCTCTCATCTCATCTTGAATTATTACAAATTTCTGATTGTCTTATCTGCTGTCAATTATTTCTTCATATTTACGTCAAAATCTCTTCCAAAATTTAAATGTTATTATGAGACTCATCTCGTTTATCCCTTCTGCTGGATCTCTTTGCTGAAAGCAATTAACTCCAATGTCCTTAATGTATGGTTAAATTGCTTCTTACGTCAACAAGCAGAGTTGTGGACTCACAGATCACTCTACTCTAAATTCTATTGTGATCTAACACTTGGTTAAGATGGGTTCACAGGCACTGAGAGCAATGATTGGCTGTAGCTTGGCTACTTTTAGTCAAAGTGACAATATTGTATAAAAGAAGGTAACGTAGTTGTAAAGAACTTTGGATTTTTAGAGGGATAAATTGACTTTTCTGGTTTATTTGTTTGTCTATTTAATTATTAAAGGCATGACAAGAGTCAATCTGAAGCATGAATTTTTATTTTGATGACGTATATAATCTTTGCTACGTGAGCAATCTACCAATTAGAATACCTGTTATTACCTCTAATTAGGAGTCAAGTATGTCCTCTAAGGCCATTGTATCATTTTAGTGGTAATTAGTAAGTGAGACAAGGGGATATTTCTTTAGATATTAAATAATCCTTGGATAGATCTATTAGGCAGTGCTCTTACATGACCTAGAAAGAACATGTAGTCATCATTATGCCTTATGTTTATATTTTTGATATTTATTCTTAACAAATGACTTTCCAATGGTGATTCTTAAGAAATGCAATTAAAAATACAATATATAATGTTATAAAAATTACCAAGAATTCGTATGTAATTCAATTTCATCAATGTCATCTCTCTGATATTTTTGTACCTTTTTCATGCTTTAGAAAAATCAAACAATGAATGAATGGAAATGTCAAGTTACTATAGAAGGAGAATGGTTTTATGGACCTGCTTTTTTACGTGTTCGATCAGGTGAAACTGTGAAATATCCTCTCACATTCAAACCTATTTTGGAATGTGTCATTATGGTATGAACTCATTGATATTTTCCCCAGTATTAGTTAATACTATCATTAGTTAATAAACTAATATATGACATTAGTCTTTTAATTGATAATACAACTTTTTAGCAGAAAAGTTAATATTTTCCATGAATTTGACTATTTTTACTTAAAACTTTAACACATGTTTTAATTTGAGGCATAAACATCATAAAAGTAAAAATATTTTTGTCTTTGAATACTAGCATTCAAATTAATTTTACACAATGTGCTCAATAAAATAATTACTTTGCTTCCTATGCATTAAAGAAAATGGTTTATCAGAAAATATTTTCTTAAGATGATATTTCTTTTACATGGAAGTAGACAGGCATATAATTACTGTATATGAGAATGCCTATATATACTCTGTAATTTAGAGAGGGTAATGAGAAATAAATGACTTTTCACCAGAAATTTGTCTTTATGTGTTCAGTAGAAGCCTGTATTTGTGTATTGAAAAAGTCAATGGCTAACACCTCTCTACAAACTTATTTTATTAACCAGACGCAAGATTAATAAGATACCAGAAGTTAACATTTAACTGTGACTCCTTTAGACCTGAAATTTGTTTGGTTTCTCATAGGGTAAACTTATTCTACAAAATGAAGTAGATGGCATGGAGCACATCTTTAACATAGAAGGGGTTGGAAAAAAACCTGTGGCCTTGGACCACATCACTGTGGAATGTCAAGTAGGCAATGAGACAAAAAGACCTATAATATTGCCTGATTTTGCAACTAGAGCCCTAACATTTAAGGTAAGAATTTATTTGTAGTGTGAAAGTGTTTTCTTCTGAATGTAGTGGATTATATGAAATATAATAATTACAAGCAATTTTTAAACATTTAATTTTACTTAATTAGAGAAACAATGCCACATAAGATGTTTATTCATTTAGAATATTACTTCCATTTGCAATCTGGCAAAGAAGGAAGAAGAAAACCAAGTCCTACCTATTATTAGTCCAACAGCTTTTAAGTATAATTTCAATTATAAAGTTGAATTAGGATGAAATAAATGAAGCACATTAAAATCTACTTATTTGAGTCATGTACTTTTTGTTGAAAAAATTGTACATGATAGTAAAAGGTGTTTTCAAAAATATTTAGAAACATCTTTTAAATTTTTAATGTGAAATCTGTAGGCACAAGAAAATTTCTGAAGTGTAACCTAACATTTACCAGGGTGAATAGTAGTGGAAATAGTAAGGAATGAATAATTGTTTACATCCTTTTACTTATTTATTTTTTATTCTATTTTTTTATTTGCCTGTTGCTCAGTTTGGAGGCCAGTGGTGTGAGCTCAGCTTGCTGAAACCCTCCACCTTCTGGGTTCAAGTGATTCTTGTGTCTCAGCCTCCCAAGTAGCTGTGATTACAGGCATGTGCCACCATGCCCAGCTACTTTTTATATTTTTTTGTAGAGATGGGGTTTCACCATGTTGGCCAGGCTGGTATCAAACTCCTGGC
This sequence comes from Sapajus apella, assembly GCF_009761245.1. NCBI lineage: Eukaryota > Metazoa > Chordata > Mammalia > Primates > Cebidae > Sapajus > Sapajus apella. The sequence goes on from NW_022436957.1 coordinate 31,780,057, forward strand.
CTCAAGTTATCCATCCACCTTGGCCTCCCAAAATGCTGGAATTACAGTCGTGAGCCATTGTGCCTGGCCTATATCCTTATTTTTTGTGAAGCATTTTACTCTGCCGTCTTCACTTGGTTTGTTTAAACCAATCTTTAAATAACATTTTCCACTCACTCCTACATTTATCTACAAATAATTACTTACTCAATAGGATGCTCAAAAGAAACTTCAAATATCTACACATTGAAGTGCCTGAATTCAGTTTTAGAGGGGACTACAAAAGTTTGTAAGTTCTCTGGATTTACTCTTTGCTTTTTGTGTAACCTTGATTAATATGTGCCTTGGTTTTCTTTTTCCTTCTTTGCTAGATTGCAAATGGAAGCAATATTCTAAATGAAACTCTTATCTTTTAATGTCTAGCTAAAACTATTTAGTGCCATCTCTTACCTTCAAAATCACAACCTAGTCCTTTCCCCTTTTTTTCGTGGGATATCTGGATTTTAATATATGTTTTTTTCTTTGTGTTTTTTTCTGTTGAGTTGTGCTTTCCTTGTATTTTATGATATGGTTTGCTTGTGTCCCCATTCAAATCTCATCTCGAATTATAGCTCCTATAATTCCCATGTGTTGTGGGTGGGACCCAGTGGGAAATAATTGAATCATATGGGCGGGTTTTTCCCATGCTGTTCTCATGATAATGAATAAGGCTCGTGAGATCTGATGGTTTTATAAAGTGAAGTTCCCCTGCATATGTTCTGTCTTGCTTCCTGCCATGTAAGACATGCCTTTTGCTTTCCACCGTGATAATGAGTCCTCCCCAGCCATGTGGAACTATGAGTCAATTAAACATCTTTTTTTTGGTAAATTACCCATTCTTGGGTATGTCTTTATCAGCAGCATGAAAATGCACTAATACATTTTAACTATTATCCTCTTATCACCTATGTAATTTGCAAATATTTCGCCCCATCCCTCAGGTTGCCTTTTATTTCATTGATTTTCCTTTGCTGTGACCTCAATGAACTCGTCAGGTAACCTGTAATGTTTGGCACTGTTGACCTATCTTCTTAATGTTATTCGTCCTTTATATTATTCTACCTTTCTTATTTCTTTGACATTAATTCCTTAACATTGGATTATTAAGTGATAATCAAGCCTTGATTATTACTTATCTGGTCTTTTTATTTACCTAATCTTCTGATTTCAAGTTTCATGCATCAAAAGCATCCTTACTTCTATATGACCTCCCACTTGGCAGTTTCCTGGCTTCAAGCTGTCATCTAAATACAAATAACAAATTCATACGTTTATTCAAGAGGTATATGTTAGCTTCAGCACTTCATTTTCAACTGCTTGCTATACCACTCCACTTTGATAATATGTTACCATAGACTAGACTCAGTATATTCTTTTAAATCTTTTCCTTGTTCAGTTTTTCATTGGTGCTAGTAACTATTTTTTATGATGCTTTGTATTTTTAAAAAGCTTTTTAATATACATTTTATTTTATTACTTAAAGTTGAGACCTTTTTAACATAAAATGGGAAACTAAAAATTAGAGAATATAAATGAGATATAGGTAAAATGCTATAGAATTTTATCAAATTAACAAAGTAGTAGAAAATAATTATATAATAAAGAAGACGACAGATGTGGGACTTCCACAAAGGTGAAGCAAGAAGCTTTGTAAATTCATTTTTTAAATGCAGTGAAAACTCTGGAAAAAATTGTCAAAATCAAATTTTTTGGTGATCTTGAAATTAATGACTTGAAATAATCTAAGGAGTATATATTTAAGAAAAACTTGGAATTCTAGTAAGAGCAAGATGTATTGTGGCATTTTTACTTGGATTACTTCTATCCCTCTCTCCTTAGCTCTTCAATCTTGCAACTGTAGTAACTATGAAAACCAGCAGCTTTGCAGTCAAAAGAAATGATCTTTTTCCAAGTTCTCTAGCAGCATCCCACAAAGAAGGCATTATCATTATTTGACTTGTCTCAGAGTTTACTCTCATGGATAGGCCCTATCCCTTAGAGAGTTTGTCCAAATTATTTACCAGCAATTGTTTAACATTGCAATTGCCTGAGGCTGCAATAACAAGAGCAGCTAATAAGAGATTGGCTAAAAACTTGAAGATCTGGAATATAAAATGCCCTTAGGGGATTTAAAAATCTCTGGCATTTTCCTGGGGAACAGGCAGACCACATGGATGCTCAAGATTGTATGCATACCTGAGAAAGCCCTGAGAGTCCTAGTTTTTCACCTCTGGCTGACATAGAGAAATTGTGAGAGCTGAAAAAAAGGCTAAGTCAGAGTTTTAAACTACTAGAGTACTTAAGGTATTCAACAACACATATATATTATTCCTTGTCAAAGGGTAGAAGATTTATTGGTTCTTCACCATTTATAGAAACCTGTGGCAAATTTTTGCTCATCACTAACCCAACCAAGCAGAGCTTCTGTGGGCACATACTACAGTGAATACAGACTTTACAGAATTAGTTCAGAAAAGTCACTAAACCATAAAAGAACAAAATAAGAACAAGCACAACAAAAACTAACCATTAGGAGGTGATGAAATGATTTCCAAAGTGGCTATATTACCTTATATAAAAAGTAGTTTTCAATAAGAAATTATGAGATGAAGCAAAAGGACACAAAGAAACCGGAAAGTATGACCAATGCCCAAGAAAATAAAAATTGTTTAAAGCTGCCTCTAAGGGAACTTGTATTACCAGTCTATGGTGATATATGGACTTTCCCTACACTACTGGAATGTTTGAAGATTCCTAGAAAAGAGAATTAAAAAACAAGGGTTGGTGAGGATGTGGGTAAAGGAAACTCTTTTAAACTGTTGGTGAGAGTTTAAATTAGTACAGCCATTATGACAAACATTATGAAGTTTCTTCCAGAAATTAAAAATAGAACTATCATATGATTCTGTAATTCCACTGCTGGGTATATATTCAAAAGGGTAGAAATCTGCATGTCAAAGAAGTATCTGCACTTTCATGTTCATTGAAGCATTATTCACAACAGCCAAGATGGGGACTCAACCTGAGTCCATCAACAAACGAATAGATAAAGAAAGTGTGATATATATATACACACACAAAGAAATACTATTCAGTCTTAGAAAGAAATCCTGTCATTTGTGACATGGATGAACCTGGAGGCTATGATGTTGAGTGAAATAAGTCAGGCACAGAAAGGCAAATACTGTATGATCTCAATTGTATGTGGAATCTAAAAATGTTCAGTTCATAGAAGTGGAGAGTAGAATGGTGGTTATCAGGGGCTGATGAGGGGAGTCATTGGAGAGATGTGAATCAAAGGACACAAAATTGCAGTTCGAAGAAATAAGTTCAAGAGACTTATTAGATCTAGTGTAAACATTGTTATGATAATTATAACAACATATTGTATTCTTGAAAAGAGCCAAGATAATAGATTTTTTGTTCACCACCAAAATAACTATGTAAGATAATGCATAGATTAGCTTGATTTAGCCATTTCACAATGTATACATATATCAAAACATCGTGTTGTACATTGTAAATATATATAATTTGTCATCCATTAGAAGCATGAAAAAGTTGGCTGGGCGCAGTGGCTCATGCCCATAATCCCAGCACTTTGGAAGGCCGAGATGGGTGGATCACTTGAGGTCAGGAGTTCGAGACCAGCTTGACCAATACAGAGAAACCCTGTCTCTACTAAAAATACAAAATTAGCCAGGTGTGGTGGCGCATGCCTGTAATCCCAGCTACTTGGAAGGCTGAGGCAGGAGAATTGCTTGAATTGGGGAGGCAGAGGTTGCGGTGAGCTGAGATCACACCATTGCCTTCCAGCCTGGGCAACAAGAGTAAAACTCCGTCTCAAAAAATAAAAAAAAGTATTAAAAAATTCAAAAAAGTATTCTAAATAAGAAGTCAGTGACAGAAGTCCACATCGTACTGTTTAATTTCATTTCTAATAATTGTTTATAATAGGCTCATATGTAGAGACACAAAGTAGATTATTGTTTGCCTGAGCAGTGGGTAATAGGAAGATATAAGCACTCAGTAAACTGAAAGTTGGATTTAGCCAGGGTGTGGTCAAATGCTGCTTAAATATTTTATTTGTTTTATTAATACTGATGTAGAAATGTATTGAAATGGTTCATCTCTTTTGTATATCAAACTGCCTAAAGACAATTGTGCATGGTCGATGAGAGATATTCAGACTTTCTAAGCATCACCGATCTTAGTATAAGTAGTAGCAGAATATAAGTATTATTTGTTTTATAAGAATAATTTCCTTTGTTCTATTTTTAAATAGGTTTCTTCTTATATTTCTTTTCTACTGGATGTAGAATTTTTCTGGCTTGCTATTTTTTTAAAAAGTGAATGATTTTGTTGGGAGTATTTAAATTTCAATTTTTTCTATGCTTTAACTTGTTGCAGTAATTTCATGTAATGTAACATACTAAAGCATAGAAAAATATTTTATGTTGATCCTACATAATTCTCGTTTTTGAATTATCATTTCTAGGTGACTACAGATCTTCCAATAGTGTGGGGAAATCCAGAGATTACCGTATACCCATATAAAGAAATTCCATACATTCTACATGTGCGCCCTTGGAAACGTGGTATAATGAAAGGTATGATATTTATTTAAAAATATTATTCATTTTGCTGCTACACTAGGATGGAGATATGATGAGACAAAACAGAAATGTTTTTCCTCTTTCTATTAAGTGATTCAGAAGAAAATTTGGTTTTACATTTCAGTCATTAGCTTTCTAAATAATCAGGGCTTTGATGCACTCAGTTTATGTTTAGTGCTATATTATCTTGGCCATTTATTCAAACTTGTTTGTGGAACAAATTCCTATAAATAGAAATATTTAATTAAGGGTCTTTACATTTAAAATGTGATAAATAGTTTCAAATAGTTATGCCAGTATTCCAACCCAATGACATTTTAAGAGAATGTTTATTTACAGGATTGGGTATTATAAAAACATCACATGGCACTTCCTTGATATATGAAAAATAAATTAAAGGTTTGATATATGTGATTTTTTCTCCTTTATCTTCCCTTTTCTGTAATAAAGTATGTATTTATGCAGTTTTCCCCAATGGTCCCTAAACAGAATTACTTACATGGGAATAGGATTGAGAGGTATTCCTATTCCTTTTTGAAGGGAGAGGAGTAAGAAGTGATAGAAGGAGTAATAGCTAGTACTGAGGGATTATGATTCATCAAAGGAATAAGGTATCCTATTTGGGAGAAAATTAAATTTCCTATGGTAGTTGGATGCTGTTGAGGAAATTATCATAATATAGGTAGGTGGATACAGCTTTAGAAGTTTAGAAAGCATATACATATACACATATTCTTTCTATACTTACATATGTAGTGGTAATATGTAAGTATATATACCAACTACTAGTACAGTACATATGTAGTGGTAATATGTAAGTATAGAAAGAATATCTACTGCTCCTTGGATGTGCTAGCCTCTCATCCCTCCTTACCTCAACAAAGTGTTTGAGGGAAGGTTATATATCTAATATAGAAGTGATAGAGAGCTGCTGCAAAGAAGAAAGTGCAGAGTATACTGGATGCCTATGCTATTAAAAAGAAGAAGGGAAATTTCAGAATGACAACCACAGTGATCCAATTATTACCACTGTAATAGAATTTATGTAGGAAGAAACAGCTGCCCATGCCCACTCCCTGCTTCTAGTGTGCTTAACCTCAAATGCCAACACAGCAAAAATTGTTAGCATCTTCGGAAATATTTCCCTTGTTTTTGAGGTGTTTGGATTTACAAAGCCCATTAATAACTCCTCATTTGATAGGCAGATTTGAGCTATAATGTCTCTAGTCCAAGCATTTTCATAAAGTAACATAGTTTTACCATTTTTTAGGTAATCCATAAGAAGTGAACTGATTTAAAGAAATTGAAATTTTCATTTTCATTATAATTGTCAATGACAGTACTAGTAGTTGGTATATATTCCTTAATTTTAGAGTTTTAACTAGTCTTTCATAAAAGGCAACAAGTCATTCAGAATTGGCGTAGTTTTGATAAAGCATAGTCAATTTCAGTTTCCTGTTCTATAGAAGGCAGTGAGTTCTGCTACTTATGAGAAGAAACACATAAGAAACCATACACTGTGAAATATTGTTGAATTCAGAATGTTTGTAACTGCCACAAAGCCCCTGGTCTGTGAATCAAACTCTTAAAGTTATTGGAATAGACTTATGAAAAATTAAATAATTAGATTTGGCAGGACATTCCTTTGTGTAATCTTTTCTGTTGTTGTTGGTTTTATCAGCTTTTGTGATACCAGAATATTTCAATACATATTTTCACTATTCAGATATGGACTATTAATATGTTGTTTTGAAAGAATTTAGAAGGTAGTTGATGAAGTTAAATGCAGCTCAGGTTACATTGCTAAGTGAGGATGAATTAGGTTAATGTTTCTGGCTATCCAAACCATTTTACAGGCTTCATAATTTTGAAAAATATTTATAAAACGTCATCACGTTAGCTCTTTCCAAGGCACTGCCTTAGAATTAAATTAATTATGCCATTATGCTTTGGAAAAACAGCCTGTAAAAGGGAGCCTAGGTCTAATTTTTATTGACATTACTATTGGAAGACTTAAGCTATAGATTTAAACTATAGATTAAGCAGTGTAAATACAATTGCTTCTGAACAGCTGCTAACTAATCTGAAGCGATATAATGAAAACTAGATTATAAAAATTTCAAACATATGGGATTTTTCCTGCTTTTGCTGGTTAAAGAACCGTATCCATGTATGTGTGCATGCATGTATACACACGTGTGTATGCATCAGATACTTCTTAAAAATTTTGTGTTCATTTTCAATTCTGTTCTTAATCATATATAATTATTTACTAAAGACCTATAATTTGGAAAGCCTTAATAAACATAGTAGTTATGAACAAAGCTGACATTCAACTAATTATGCTTTGCTTATTGAAATATTGTAACAGCCAGTTTTTTCTTATATGTTGGCAAATATTCAGTTGTTTGAGCTCCACTATCAAATAACCCTTGCCAGTCTAGACACCATAGCCCCTCACCCAGAACCCTTGGAACCTCCCAACAATTTAGCGGCGACTAAAGTGTTAACACATAAAACATCAGAATGCTTCAGCACCTAGATCAGGTGTCCTTTCTGATTGGTCAGTGTTGGTATATAGGTTTGTTAATTTATTTTGAATATTGCTACTATATCTAAATAATACGATGTGGCTCCTGCTTCCTGGAAATTCACATCTGGTGGTAGAAATTGGTATCGATAAATCATCTCAATCAAGGTATGCTTTGATACATCTAAAGTTTAATCATAGCACCGGGGAGCATGGTGAAAGGAAATAATAATCCCAACAATGGAGGTCTGAGAGGGCTGCATAGGAGATGGTGGATTTGATCTGAACCTTGAAGGATATGGGAGGGGGTTGGGGGAACCTTCCAGCAGGAGAAATAACCTTATTGAAAACACAGAGAGTACAGTTTGTGTAAATTAAAAAGTAGATGGGTATGTTTGGAGTGTGTGTGTGAGGTAGGGAATACAGAGTGACATACAGTTAGCAATGCAAGTAGACATTTTAGGGCAGAATTTTATTTTACTTTTTGTACCGGGAACCATTGAAGATTGCTGTGGAGGCAAGGGGCATGAGTCAGCTGAGTTTGAAAAAGAGAAATCTGGAGGTAATATATAAAACAGACAGGAGGGGTGTGATAGGCCACTAAGATCTGGGAGATCATTTAGGGGTCTTTGGCAATATCCAAGATAATCAGTTCTGTGTACCGACTCCCAAAAGAAAACCCTAGGTCAAGAGTTTAATTGCAAGTATTTCATTTGAAAGGTGATCCTGCAAAGCACACTAACTAAATGAGGAAGTGAGATGCTGGAGGGAGAAAGCCAATAAGTAAGCAAGCTAGCTTTCACGTTCCTGCTGAAAACGGGGATCTCACTGGGGACCTTCAGAAAGAATTGTCATATTGAAGCACAAGGGAGTTGGAGTATTTATCCATTAAGCCTTATTTATAATAGATTAAAGTTTTCTCTTAGGTCAGAGATCTGTACAGTGAGTGCCCACAGACAAAGAGTTGTAGGAAACGACTGGTGTGTATAAGAACTCTCTGCAGGGGGGATTTTTGTGGGGGCACTGACAGTATGTGCTAATGTTATACCGGTATTATATTTGGTATGTTTGTTGGTAGAAAGAAATTTTTGGGAACTGGGTCAACTTGGAATTTTCAAAGCAGCCTGCAGTTATCTACAATCATGTTCCAAGTGTGCCTGTGTGTAGGTTTGTTTCAAATGCCTATTTGGCCATGGAACAAAAAGTGAAGATGGGCCATTCTAAATCAGTTAGGGCAGAAGAAACTAGGCAATGATAATGAATTAAGAAACAGAGGGACAGCTTCAAGATAAATAAAGAGGGAAAATGATGCTGTAACAGGTTGAGTTCCCAGGAGAACAGTTTCTGAGATAAGAGGTTAGAAAGCAGGACGTTTATTAGAGAAAGTGTTATGAGCAACACTTCTGGAACAAAAAAGATAAAGTATATTCAACAGGGGTAGAGACAGAGCTTTGGCGAAGGCCTACTGAAGCCTTCAGACAACTTATTAAGACCCCTGAAGCTGGGATGGCCCTTCAGAGTTGTCCTGAGTCAGCAGAAAGAGATTAGGCCTTCACAGTACTCTGTTGATCAGTCATTCAAAGTGGGCTACATGTGGAAGGAGGTTTGACCTTGAGTGAAGCTTTTATTTTATTTTTCAAGTAAGGTGGTGCATAAAGAGGGCTGACCTGATGGTTATCTTCCAGTATTATTTCCAGTAGCTATAGGAGTAAGTTCCTCATTCCTGAAAAGATATATCATTAGTGCATTGTAGTGTCTTCCATAGTTGTGTTTGATGAAAAATTGAATATGAAAAAAAAGTAGAAAATAGAGTCCAATGTACTGACACTAAGAAGCTCTAAGCAAAGTGATACCAATAACTGTGAGGGGGAAGTAAGCAGAAGCATAAGTTTACTGCTTAGGAATGAAAGCCTAGTTCTATCTTGACTTCAAAGTTATCTTTTTATGTCATTAAGTTTCAGAAAAAAATTGAAAATATAGAATAAGTCAACCTAGATATAAAAACACAAAACCTTAAGGAGAAACAAACAAATCCAAGCAAAAATCACCATGTTTGCAGGTGTGAGAGAAATAATGTGTTAATGACTGAATGCAATAAAACATGATTGCTTAATTCTTTCTTTTGTAACTATAAAATGACCTATCTGATATAGATAAATATGAGAATGCAAAAAGCTATTATTACTATTCGTTGTTACAGGATTAGTGTGTAACCAACTGTAGACACAGAGTAATGGCCTGTTGCTTATTTGCAGTGGTGAAATATGCAACTAAATTTTCATTTATGTTAGCTAGAAGCTGTTTCATTTGGCATAACACTATTATATAGGTGAAGATGAGTAGGCCTTAGTGGTGATTATATATTTTATTAATAGTAATCCTTAATTTTATTTTGATTGCAACAACATAATATGGTTTAGATATGGCTGTAAAGATGCATATTCACAACCTAAAGCAACTAATTTGTAATATAGTACTAGCAAAACTAACTTGTAAGTATAAGAATTAAGATTATATCATTTGGCATACATTACACATCATTTTCCTAATAATTTGCTCCAGTTGTTCTTTAATAATCTACATAGGTCTCATGTCTCTGGCTTGACTTTACTGCACTCTGTATGAGGATGTCACTAATCAGCTTAGTGTTTTTCAGTTTGTGAATAACAGGGTTAAACTACAACTTTAAAAAACATGTTTTACAAACAACAAACAGGTAACTGTAAACTTGTAAAGATACTTCTGTGGCTCCCTTTCTATGTCTAGAGCTAGGAAGCTAAATACTTAACCTGGGATTTGGTGGTCCAAAAATATGTGAAAACTGTACCCCAAACCATGCAAATGTGAGCTCTTTAACTGATGATTTTGCTCTTTGATTCCCATTTATGGTCCCTAAAGCCAAGATACCAACTACTACTGGGTAGCACATATCCCAGAACAAGTGTCATCTCCAATGATGACCCACTACAGTAGATTCATGCTGTTTTAGTTTCTGTGTGTTTAACTTAAAATTTTCAGTTGGAAGAGGATTCTCTGAATATCTTTCCAAATAAAAATGAAAACCCATAAATATTTTTTAAAAGCTTTTATTTTATGGTTAACTAGGACAGTTGATTTTCTTAAAGCCTTAGTACAGGACTTCATAATTATCTCTTGTGAACTTCTACATATAAGCAACAAATATACTTTTATCTCCAAGGAAAAAGTTTTTAGAATTTCTTACAGTCATCAATGACATTTTATTTGTGAACCTGAAGGACATAAAAAGAGGGGGTACAACTCAGTAATCGAATAATCTTCCCTTTGCCCACAGGATTGATGTAAGTGCAACAGAGAAAGGCTATAACAAGAATCATTGATTGAATTATGAGCCATTTAAACATATGAACAAAACCAGGCTAGAAGATTTTATTATTTTGATCATGGCCTGGTGGCCTAAAACTGTCTCCAAACATTATACAACAATAATATTTTCTTTTTCTTTTTTCTTTTTATAAATTGAGACAGGGTCTAATCCTGTTGCCCAGGCTAGAGTTCAGTTGATGTGAACATGGCTCACTGTAGCTTCAACCTCCTGGACTCAGCAATCCTCCCACCTCAGCCTCCTGTGTAGTTGGGACAACAGTTGTGCACCACCATGCCTGGCTAAGTTTTTTAATTTTTTAACATATGGAATCTGATCATGTTACTCAGGCTGCTCTCTTGAACTCCTGGGCTCAAGTTACCCATCTGTCTTGGCCTCCCAAATTGCTGAGATTATAGGCATGAGCCACTGTGCCTGGCCAGCAAAAATATTTGCACACAGTATGTATTTTGTGCACTTACAGTGGCGAGTCTTTGGATTTTATATAACACTACATGGACTCAATTCATTGTAGTCACCAAGGTGCTTTAAATCTTTTTACTCCACACTAAGAAACTAAGTACAAAGTACCGATGGGTTTCCAGTCACATGAGTAGTCTTCATTTCTATCTTGAACATTGATGCTATAGTAGTGTGAAATTTTCTTATTATGACCCTTAGTAACCTGGTAGCTCCAGCAAGTAAGTAAGAATGACCAATTTTGATTTTGTCAAAATTCACCTCATATTTTGTTTAGCAGCACCCAAAAGTACTTTCTTACTTGCTGAAAAATTACTGTGTTCATTAAATTTAACACAACTGCAAACTTCATACTTGTTTATGTATAGCCAACACTTCATTTTTAAAATTTGCAATTTGGAACTTGCTACACTAGAATGGGATCTGTTATGACAGTGGCACAAGAAATCTTTGTTCAAACAATTGAAAACAAGCTTTTAGTTAGCTTTGATAAAGGATCCCCAAACCAATTGAGTTGGCTTGAGAAATATGAAGTTTTGTTTTTTTAACACTAAATATATACTTTTGATATGTTTAGTATATAGGCTTATTATTTAGTATTAGTTTTATTTTGTCTTTATAAAAGAATTTTTTATGTATTACTTTCTAGATTATAAAGAAATAATTTTCTTTACAATGAGAGCTCTTTAATATTTATTATTTTTATTCTGGAATATAAGCCATGGTACATTTGAATATCCTAAATAAGCCATCTTTGATTTTTGACATTTAATTAATGCATAACTATTTTTAGGACTTCAAACAGGAATATTATAGCAATTGAGGATAACTTTATATAAAATGTAGTTTCAGTGTGAGTTTATGTATCTTAGGAATATGTAATATTTTCTGAAATAAATGCAGCTTTTTAAAAATGAAAGGCCACCATCAACATACAATTTTTTTTAATATTTCCATGTTACATAAATAAAAGACTCTGATTACTTACCTGGTACCACTGTGGTACCTCAGTCAGATTATTCCATCCCCAGAGCATCCATTTCTTCATCCATGGTAATGCAATATAAATATTTCCTCTATCACCTGTTGTGTCATCAATGAGTAATAGCACTGTGAAGCCCCTAACGTAGAACATGCAGAAGACAGTAAATAAATTTTCTTATGATTTTATGTAATCTGACACACATCACTTCAACTACCAATATTATCTTTCTTTAATTTTGCAATCTTGGATAATTTACTTAACCTCCCTGAATGTCAGGTTTTTTTGTTTGTGAAATATAGATAATATTTAGACTTTCAGGTTGTCTAAATAAATACAGTATTTGATATAGGCACTATTATTTTCTTTGTTGTACCAAGAAGGAAACTAAGTCATGGAGAGCTTAATTTTTTTTTTTTTACATTTTTTTTTTTTTAAAGATGGGGTTTCACCATGATGGCCAAGCTGGTCTTGAACTCCTGACCTCAGGTGATCCACCCACCTCAGCCTCCCAGAGTGCTAGGATTACAGGCGTGAGCCACCTTGCCCGGCTTGGGAGCTTAATTTTTTAGTCTTATGGTTTGTCAATGGCAGAACTGGAATTGGAGCCTGGGAAGTTTGACTCCAATGTATTTGCTCTGCATCACTCTACCACATTGTCTCTTTATTAATTTTTTTTCTTTTCTACTTTTATTTTAGATTCAGGGAGTACATGTGCAAGTTTGTTACATGAGAAAATTGCATGTTGCTGAGGCTTGGTGTACAAATGACTTTGTCACCAAGGTATTTAGCATAGTACCTGATAAGTAGCTTTCCAACCAATGCCCTCTCCCCCCTTTCCCCCTCAGGCCGTCTCCAGTGTCTACTGCTCCCATCTTTGTGCCCATGTCTATTCAATCTTTAGCTCCCATTTATAAGTGAGAACATGTAATATTTGGTTTTTTGTTCCTGTGTTAGTTTGCTCAGGATAATGACCTCCAGCTGCATCTATGTTGCTGCAAATGACACAATTTCATTCATTTTTATGGCTGCATAGTGTTCTATGGTGTGTGTGTGTGTGTGTGTGTGTGTGTGCATTGTTGATGGTCATCTTGGTTGATTCCATGCCTTTGTTATTGTGAATAGCCCTGTGATAAACAATATGAGTGCATATGTCCTTTTGGTGGAACGATTTATTTCACTTTGGATATATGCCACATAGTGGGATTGCTGGGTCAAATGATAGTTCATAGTTCTTCTTAAGAAGTATCCAAACTGCTTTCCACAGAGGCTGAACTAATTTACATTTCCACCAGCAATGTGTAAATGTTCTTTTTTCTTCACAACCTCGCCAGCATCTGTTATTTTCTGACTTTTTGATAATAACCATTCAGATTGGCGTGAGATGGTTATCTCATAGAGCTTTTGATTTACATTTCTCTAATATTTAGTTCTGATCAGTATTTTTCATATATTTGTTGATTACATGTTTGTCTTCTTTTGAGAAGAGTCTTTTCATTTATTTAGCTACATTTTAATGGGTTGTTTGCCTTTTGCTTATTGATTTAAGTTACTTATAGATATTAGACCTTTCTTGAGTGCATACTTTGCAAATATTTTCTCCCGTTCTATAAGTTTGTCTGTTTAATCTGTTGTCTGTTTGTCTTGCTATGTAGAAGCTTTTTAGTTTAATTAGGTCCTCCTTGTCTGTTTTTGATTTTGTTGCAATTGCTTTTGGTATATTCAACAAGACGTCTTTGCCAAAGTCTGTGTCCAGAATGGTATGTCTTAGGTTTTCTTCTAGGATTTTTTATAGTTTAGGGTCTTACATTTAAATCTTTAATCAATCATGAGTTCCATTTTGTGTATGGTGAAAGAAAGAAGTACAGTTTCAATCTTCGGCATATGGCTAGACAATTATCCCAGTACTATTTATCGAGTAGGAAGTCCCTTATTGCTTGTTATTGTTGACTTTGTCAAAAATCAGATGGCTGTAGGTGTTCAGCTTGATTTCTGGTTTCTGTAAAGTGTTGAATTGGTCGATGTGTCTATCTCTGTACAAGTACCTTCGTATTTTGGTTACTTTAGCCTTGTGGTATAGTTTCATGTTAGGTAGTGTGATGCCTTTGGCTTCGTGTTTTTTAAAATTTTTTTTACTTTTTAATTTTTGTGGATATATAGTAGTTGTATATATTTATGGGGTACATGAAATAGTTTGATAAGGGCATGCAGTGTGAAATACATCATGGAGAATGGGATATCCATTCCCTCAAGCATCTATTATTTGTGTTACAAACAATCCAAATACAACCTTTTAGTTATTTTAAAATGTACAATTAAGTTATTATTGTCTATAGTCACCCTGTTGTGCTATCAAATAGAGGTCTTATTCATTTCTTCTATTGTGTTGTACCCATTAACCATCCCTACCTCTCACCAATCCCCCACTACCCTTCCCAATCTCTGGTAACCATCCTTCTACACTCTGACACCATAAATTCAATTGTTTTGATTTTTAGATCCAGAAATAAGTGAGAAAATGGAAGGTTTGTCTTTCTGTGCCTGGTTCATTTCATTTAACATAACGATTTCCAGTTGCATGTGTGTTATTACGAATGATAGGCTCTCATTTTTTAATGGCTAAATAGTACTCCATTGTGTATATGTACACATTTTCTTTATTCATCTGTTGATGTATACTTAGGTTGCTTCCAAATCTTAAATATTGTGAACAGTGCTGCAACAAACATGGGAGTATAGATATCTCTTAGATATCTTGATTTCCTTTATTTTGGATATATACTCAGTGGTGGGATTACTGAATCAAATGGTATATATATATATATATATATATATTTTTTTTTTTAAGGAGCCTCAAAACTGTTCTTCACAGTTGTGCTAATTTACATTCCCAACAACAGTATATGAGGTTCCCCTTTATGCACATCCTCACCAGCATCTGTTATTGCCTGCCTTTTGGATATTACCAATTTCACCTGGGGTGAGATGATATCTCATTGTAGTTTTGATTTGCATTTCTCTGATGATCAATAATTTTGTGTGATTGTCAAAATATCTTGGTAGATCTCTAAGAACTTATTTTATAAATCTGGGTGTTCCAATAAATGTGGGTGTGTATATATTTAGTATAGTAAGTCTTCTTGTTGGTTAGAGCCTTTTGTCGTTATGTAATGTCCTTCTTTGTCCTTTCTGGTCATTGTTTAAAATTGGTTTAAATATTGTGAACAGTTCTGCAACAAACATGGGAGGATAGATATCTCCCATTTGGTTTAAAATTGTTTTATGTAAGAATTGCAATGCCTATTCCTTTTCTGTTTTCAGTTTGCATTATGGATCTTTCTCCATCCCATTATTTTGAAACTATGGGTTTTGTTACTTGTGACATGGATCTTTTGAAGATAGCAGATAGTTGATTTGTGCTTATTTATTCAACTTGCCACTGTACACTTTTTAAGTTGGATATTTAAGCAATTTACATTGTATTAATACTAATATGTGACCGTTTGATCTTGTTATTGTGCTGTTAGGTGGTTGTTACATAGACTTGATTGTATAGTTGATTTATAGTGTCAATGCAGTATGTTCTTTTTTTTTTTTTTTTTTTTTTTTTGGAGACGGAGTCTCACTCTTGTTACCCAGGCTGGAGTGCAATGGCGCAATCTCGGCTCACGGCAACCTCCACCTCCTGGGTTCAAGCAATTCTCCTGCCTCAGCCTCCTGAGTAGCTGGGATTACAGGCACACGCCACCATGCCCAGCTAATTTTTTGTAGTTTTTTTAGTAGAGACGGGGTTTCACCATGTTGACCAGGATGGTCTCGATCTCTTGATCTCGTGATCCACCCGCCTTGGCCTCCCAAAGTGCTGGGATTACAAGCGTGAGCCACCGCGCCCGGCCAGTATGTTCTTAAGTGTGTTTTTGTGGTGGCAGGTATTGTTCTTTTATTTCCATGTTTAGTACTTTTTTAGGACCTTTTTAAAGGCAGATCTAGTGGCAACAAATTTGCTTAGCATTTACTTGTCTGAAAAGGATTTCATTTCTTCTTCACATATGAAGTTTACTTTGGTGAGATATGAAGTTCTTGATTGGAATTATTTTCTTTAAGGATGTTGAAAATAGGCCCCTTATTTCTTCTGGTTTGTAAGGTTTCTGCTGAAACTTCTATGATTAGCTTTATGGGGTTCCCTTTGTAAGTGACCTTCCCTTTCTTCTAGCTGCCTTGAATATTTTTTCTCTTACATTGACCTTGGAGAATCTGATGACTATGTGTTTTGAGAATGGTCATCTTGCATAATATCTCACAGGGGACCTCTACATTTCTTGAATTTGCGTTCCAATCTCTAATGAGACTGGGAAAATTTCTGTAGACTGTCTCCTCAAATACGCTTTCAAAGTTGCTTGCTTTCTCTCCTTCTCTTTCAGGAATTCCAGTGACTTGTAGATGTGGTGTCTTTACTTAATCCCATATTTCTTGGAGATTTTCTTCATTTTCTAAATTTTTAAAAAAATTTTTATCTGTCTTATTTGCTTGGAATGAGTGATCTTCCAGGTCTGATGTTCTTTCCTCAGCTTGATCTATTCTGTTGTTAATGCTTCCAGTTGTATTTTGAAATTCTTGTAGTGAAATTTTCATTTCCATAAGCTCAGTCGGGTTTTCTTAAATTAGTTATATCATCTTTCAATTATTGGATGAGTTTACTGTTTTCCTTGGATTGGGTTTCAGCCTTCTCTTATATCTTGATGAGCTTTCTTGCCATTCAGATTTTGAATTCTATGTCTGACACTTCAGCCATTTCAATCTGGTTAAGAACCATTTCTGGGAAGATAGTGTGATTTTATTTGGAGGTAAAAAGGCATTGTAACTTTTAGACTTGCCAGAGTTCTGTGCTGGTTCTTTCTATCTGTGAGGGCTGATACTCCTTTATCATTTGAAATTGCTGTCATTTGGATAGGCTTTATATTTTTATGATCATTATTGCCCTTGATTGTGACTATGGTGCAAGTTGTATATGATTGAATGACTTAGTTTCTGGATGCTTTCAGAGGGTGAATGCTCAATTCCACATTGCTGGGCTGTGTGCTGTATCCATGAGTAGCTGGTGCTGGGCACATGGCTTTGTCCACTGTTCTCTTGAGGTTAAGCCCCCAGGTGGGATAGAGGAGCCGAGACACTGCCAGATTATTGGCAGCAGCACTCCATAGGGGATGATGGGGGCATGGTGTGTATAAATGCTCCAGTAGAGGTGGTGGCAGCACTATGGGTGGGAAGTGCTCTGATGGCAGACTTGGGGGTGCCACAGGTGGAAGACTCTCCAGCAAGGGTGCTGTGGATGGGATGCACTTGGGCTGGGTTGATGGTGGCACCCACTAGTGGGACACACTGTGACAGGGGTGGTAGGGATGCCACAGTTGGGATGCACTCCAGCAAGGGTGACAATAGAAGAAAGTGCTTGAGGTGAAGGCCATGAGGTAGAAGTGCTCCAGTGGGCATAGCTGGGCACTATTTGTAGGAGGTGCTCTGACAGGGGCATTGTGGGTGGGAAGCCTTCTGGCAGGGGATTCCATGGGCAGAAAGTGCTTCTGTGTGACAGTGGTGGTGTGGCAGCTGATTGTGACCCATAGGGACAGTAGTGAGGTTGCAGGCAAATGCCTTCTGGTGGGAGGATGTCAGCAAAAGTGCTCCAGTGGGGTGACAGGAGGATAAGGTTAAAGTGCTATGGTGGTGGATGATGGCAAAAAATCTTTTGGTGGGGTAGCTAAGGCTGTACTGCATGCAGGCATGGCCTGGCAGGAACTCTGGGAGGGGCTGGAGTTCAGTGGGGCATGCAGATCAGTTTCACCATGGTCCTATGGAAAAGACAGCCCTGCTCTCTCCAAGTCTAGCAGCTTACACATGTCAGACCCACCCCTTTCTTCAGGAGCTGTGCAGGGCCCGTAATGCATCCTGGCACTCAGCAATTCCATGCATGGTTTCCAGCTTCCTCCTCCTTCAGTCCCAACATCTGGGCCATCTCTTCAATCTCTCTCAGTGCATTCTTTCAGACTGTCTGCTTGAAGCATGCCAGATTCCTCAATATTCTGATCTGTCTTGGTGAGAGAAGTTCTTTCTGGCTGTGTCAGAAGTTCTTCCTGGACTGTTAGTCATCTTGTCCTGTTAGTCATCTTGTCCAAGTTTTGACACTGAAAGAAACTTACTGACCATAGTACCACTGAAACAGTGGAGATATTATCTAGATATTAATTTTGCATTTTTCTGTGTTTTTCTTTCTCGTCACTGTTCCCTTCTTAATTTCAAAAAGGTTTGCAAATCCTGATAAACCTATGACTCTGACCACTCTTTGCGCTCTTGTGAAAAGTGATCTCTCTTTTGTTACTGCATAGATGAGGACTGATTCTTTTATTTTGATTAAATGTAATTAATTACTTTTTTCTTATGTGAATCAGAAAGAAGCAAGTGGTTTTAATAACTATCTGAACCATCATTGCTTTAATATTTTGCCCCAGCCTCTGTTTTCCATCAGCCATGTAATTTTGTTTTTCCCACCTTGCTCTTTTGGTCCCCTAATGAAGGGGAAATAAAACAAAAGAAAGTTGGTTAAAGGAGGCTTAAAATGAAGGGTGGAAAAAAGAAAGGGATAGAAGGAAGAGAAAAATTAGTGCAAGATTTTTTAGGCCATTATAGTCTTGCTTCAATTATTTCACAGATTTTGTAGAGTAGTATGATATTAGAGATACAAAATATTATTCAAATTTATTTGATTATATGTAATACAACGTATTACACACAGAGAAGATACTTATACCAGAACTTCTTGACTGAACTAATTTGCTTTCATGGTTCACAAATTGATGAAATCCCAGGCATGCAGAGATTTTCCTTAACAGTACATTTTCTTAGCAGTTGGAGGCAATGAAGCATGGAGTCAAGGGATAATGCAAGATGGCTGTGAGGGGATCAATTGCAAAGACAGAAAATACTTGGCCAGACTTTCCCATTACTATGGAAACTGGCTTTTGACAATTTCCTGAGGGATGAGAGTTTAGGTGATTAATGTGCAGTATCTGAGCTCTATCTGTTTAGGTCAAATTAAATGTTATGTAAGCAGAGGTGGACTCCAAAACATTTATGAAAATGCATATTATAAAAAAATATATATACATGGTTTCAAGATACTTTTTGCACCAAAATAAAGACACATTAATGATATAACATGTCTAAACAGGACCTAGTTTGAGACTCTAAGTAGGATAAGACATCGTTTGAAAAGAGACACTAAGAAAGCAATATGAATTCTGCTAATATTGAAGTAATGGCAAACACCAAATTTACAGTGAAGCTTCAGTGGAAAAAATGGTGAAATCATTAATCCTTTACAGAAAGTTTAAGGGAACAATGCCCCAAATAAATCAGCAGTTTACAAATGGGTAACTTGTTTTAAGAATGTACAAGATTATGTTGAAAGTGAAGTTCACAGTGGCAGGCACATCAATTTGAGAGTAAAAATTCATCTTGTTTGAGCCCTAATTGAATAGGACCTACATTTACTGGCAAAAACAATAGCCAACACTATAGATACCTTAATTTGTTTAGCTTATGGAATCGTGAATGAAAAGTTGAGCAAACTTTGTACTCGATGGGTGCCAAAATTGTTGCACCCATATCAGCTGCAGACAAAATGAGAGTTTTCATTGGAAATTTTAAACAAGTGAGATCAAGATTCTAAAGCATTTCTTCAAATAATTGTAACAGGTAAAACATGGCTTTACTGGCAAAATCTTGAATACAAAGTTAATTAAAGCAAGGGGTGGAAGAGGGCCAGTTGAAGCAAAAGATGAGAACAAAGGTCATGGCAACAGTTTTTTGGGATACTCAAGGCATTTAGCTTGTTGATCTTCTGGAAGTCCAAAGAACAATAACATTTGCTTATTAAGAGAGAGTTTTGAGTAAGTTATCCAGAGCTTTAACAAAAAAATGCCCAGGTAAGCTTATCTAGAAAGTTCTCCTGCAGCATGACAATGCTCCTGCACATCCCTCTCATCAGACAAGGGCAATTTTTTAAGACTTTCAATGGGAAATCATTAGGCATCTACCATACAGTCTAGGTTTGGGTATTTCTGACTTCTGACTTGTTTTCCCCCTCATCTTAAAAAAAACTTTTAAAGGGCATCATTTTTATTCAGTTAATAATGTAAGAAAGACTGCATTGATATGGTTAAATTCTAAGGACCCTCAGATTTTTTAGGGACTAAATGGCTGATACCAGCACTTACAAAAGTGTCTTGAACTTTATAGAGCTTATGTTGAGAGATAAAGATTATATAATTTTTATTCTTTTAAGCCCAATTTTCCATAAACTTTTTGAAGTTCCCTCATATGTGATTTTTATATTTTTCCAATCAAAATTCTGTTTATTCTGTCATATATTTTGTGATATTTAAACACAATTTAATTTATAATTTCTCATATTATATGCCAGGGAAATATATATGCCTTTGCCACTTACTAACTGTGTGATCTAGGCAGTTAGACAACCTTCCCTAAGCCCAGCTTTAAAATGGGCCCGATGAGTAATTAATTCATATATTTCTTGCAGGGGTTAACTAAGATGATGAACAGGAAGCATTTAGCATATACCTAGCACACAATAAGCATTCAGTTGCGGGGGGTAGGGGAGGGAAAGCGGGGGATGGGAAGGGTGGGGAGGGGTGACATGGGGGGAAATGCAGGATATAGTATGCACCTATGAAACAACCCTGCATGACCTGCACATATACCCAGAACCTAAAGTAAATTAAAAAAAATTTTTTTCAAAGGAAAACTCATGAATACAAAATTATGTTTTTCATATTTAAAACTTGAGGCTTTTGTATAATAACATAAAATTCGAGGGAAAAAAAACTTGATTAAAAAAGATGTATATACTAGAAAATGTTTTACTGACTGAAAAAATCATTTTGAAAAATCAGCCACTTAGTGTTTAGCAAAGAATGTCTACTTTTCAAAATTAAAACTTGTGGTTTTAAAAACATAATGGGTTTAATTGCTATTTCTAATAGATTATTTTCCCTCATAGTCTATTGAGAAAAACTGAAAATTTCCATTAATTCAATGATGCTGTTATCTTAATGTGGGGAGTTGCTTTTAGATACTAATATTATTTCTGTTATATTTATAGTTTTACCAAAGCAGTCTAATAATTTTCTGGTTACTTTGAACAACTCTACTACCAACAAACCAAGTTTTATATTTATTTTTGTTTTCTGTTGGAGCAATTGACCTTACCCTGAAGAGTGGAATATAGGAAACAAAAAAATGGCATGTACATGTGTTGTGAAAAAAGTTAATAATGTTTTGGAAAACATATTATAATCATTATTTTTTCCATTTCATTTGAAGATTTACTGCTGACGATCAGGTTGCTAGGTATAATGTTCCTCAGTATAATACGTGACAAGAATTTGTCTCTTCCACAGTAGCCAATTAACAATAAAAAATATAAGTAAAATGAAAAGAAGTAATTGTTTAGAAACAAAATTAAATTGACATTGTCAAGAAAAAGGTTTTTCACTAGAAAAAAATCTGGGCAAATTAATGGCATACTTCTAAGATATATTGTTTAAAAATG
This sequence comes from Sapajus apella, assembly GCF_009761245.1. Lineage (NCBI taxonomy): Eukaryota > Metazoa > Chordata > Mammalia > Primates > Cebidae > Sapajus > Sapajus apella. The sequence continues at coordinate 31,801,651 of NW_022436957.1, forward strand.
TTCCTTCATTTAAAACATGAACTACTGAATAGAAGCATAAGTGCTTCTGTAGTTCTCTTCACCAATTTTTTTCATTATTTATTTATTTTTAATTTTTTTGTTATACTTTAAGTTCTGCGGTACATGTGCAGATCATGCAGGATTGTTACATAGGTATACACATGCCATGGTGGTTTGCTGCCTCCATCCCCCCATCATCTACATTAGGTATTTCTCCTAATGTTATCCCTCCCCTATTCCCCACCCCCTGCCATCCCTCCCCTAGTCCCCCCACCCCCAAACAGGCCCCAGTGTATGATGTTCCCCTACCTATGTCCATGTGTTCTCATTGTTCAACAGCCACTTATGAGTGAGAACATGCGATTCTTCACCAATTTTTATTTTTTGAGATAAATAGTTAACCATTTCTCATTCTTTTCTGTAATATACAGTCTTATAATACTCACATAGGGCTTTTAAATTGTTTTACAAATGAATGCCCAATTTCTATTTGTTAAGGGATAATAAAACATAATAAACATTAAATGAGTCAGGTAGGGGAAAGAAAAATACGCTGAATCTATAATGGACTGAAATGAGTGAGAATGGAAAATATGTACTTTTAATTTGTGAGAGTACAGATGGTCCTGGAGTTATAATGTTTCTACTTATGATTTTTCAACTTTATGATGGTGCAAAAGCAATACACATTTAGGACAATCCTTGACTTATGATGGGGTTTTGGCTGTATAAACCCATGATAAGTTAGAAGTGCATTGTTAAGATATTTTCAACTTACGATCAGTTTACAGGGACATAAGCCTCATTGCAAATTAAGGGACATCTATACTTGATAGTATTTGAAATACTGATTAGATTTCCTTATTATTTAAGCCAAGCATATTGTGTGACATATGTAGGTTTATCCAAATATTGGCTCTATCTGACTGAATTGTTTTCTTAATTTCCTACTCAAATTGTTCATTGCTAGTATATAAAAATGTGACTGATTTTGCATGTTAATTTTGTTCATGAACATTTGCTGAATGCTCTAACAAATTTTTATGTTGAATCCTTAAGGTTTTCTGTATATAGCATGTCATATAAAAAGAAAAAAATATTTTTTTCTTTCTAATTTGGCTGTCTCTATTACTTTTCTTTCATAACTCCTTTGCCTGGAACACCCAGTACTATATTGGATAGAGGTGGAAAAAAAACAGGCATCCTTGTCCTGTTTCTGACCTTATAGGAAGAGCTTTCTGTCTTACTCCTTGCATATGATGTTATGTGTGAGTTTACTGTACATGGCCATTATTGTGTTTTGGATGTTTCCTTCTATTCCTAGTTTATTGAATGCTTTTTATCATAAAAGGGTATTGAATTCTGTCAAGTGCTTCCTTCCTTCCTTCCCTGTTTGTTCTCTCCCTCCCTCCCTCCCTGCCTTCCTTCCTTCCTTCCCTCCCTTCCTTCCTTCCACAGGGGCTCACTGTTCTCAGGCTGGATTGCAGTGGCATCATCGTGACTCACTGCAACCGCCACCTCCCAGGCTCAAGTGATTCTCATAAGTAGCTGGGACTATAGGTGGCACCACACAAGGATAGTTTTTTTACTTTTTATAGGAACGGAATTTCACCATGTTGCTCAGACTGGTCTTAAACTCCTGGGTTTAAACTATCCGCCCACTTTGTCCTCCCAAAATGCTGGGACTATAGGCATGAACCACCACATCTGGCCTGAATTTTGTCAAAAGTTTTCTATGTCTGAAGTGAGATCCGTGTGTGTGGGTGCGCGCGCGTGTGCGCGCGCACGCGCGCGCGCTTGTTTTCCTACATTCTATTACTGTGGTATATTAAATTGATTTATTTTTGTATGTTGAATGACCATTCATTCATTTATTCTAGAAAGGAATTTCATTTGATCATAGTGTATAATCCTTTTAATACATTGCTGAATTCAGTATGCCAGTGTTTTGTTGAGGATTTCTGCATGAATGTTCATAAGAGGTACTGGACTTTAGTTTTCTAGTTTTCTTTTCTTCTAGTGCCTTTGTCTGGTTTTGGTATCAGGGCAATGCTAGCCTTCTAGAATGAGTTAGTAAGCGTTTTCTCCTCTTCAAAGTTTTGGAGTTGTTTGAGAAAGACTGATGTTAATCCCTCTTTAAATGTTTGGTAGAATTCAACAGTGAAAACATCTGGTCCTGGGCTTTACTTTTTTAGAAGGTTTTTTTATTACTGATTCAATATCCTCACAGTTTTGTATCTGCACAGATCTTCTATTTCTTCAAGACACAGTTTTAGCAGATTGTGTGTTTCTAAGACGTTTTCTATTTAATCTAAAGTTATCCAATGTTTTTGGTGTACAATTCATAATCTCTTATAATCATTATTTTGATAAAATTCATAGCGTAAAAACATATATATATCTTAATTCATGTCACTAGTCATGCATGCCAAGATGGAAATCAAATCTCTGTTGTTCTGCATTTATGAATAATATTTCAACAGCATCTTTGTATATAACTTTTCACTGACTGTGCTAGTTTACCTGTGGGGATAACATTTAATATACAAGTTACTTAAAGGCTAAAAAACAAAAGTGATATGTGAAAGGGGATATGCACTTTCAAGTTTGTGGATGTTGCAAAATAACTCTCCAAAAACCCGTTTTTACTCTCACTGCCAGTGGTTGAGATCAAGGCTGTCACTCAACATTTTTTTAATATTGTACTTTAGGTTCTGGGGTACATGTGCAGATCATGCAGGATTGTTGCATAGGTACACACTCAACATTTTTATCTAATATGAATGTTACCAAAGGTGTTAAGAATTGCCAATATGAAAGAATTTGTTTTTTATTTTTGGAGGGAAGTATAGGTAATTTGAATCTATATTCTTAACTTTTTAGTAAATTTTAGTATGTGTTATTTTAGCTTTAAATATTAAACTACAACTTTTTCTCTCTACCTTTAATGCTTCCTAAAAATTTAAGCAGTATGACAATCTTGTGTTATTTACAGATTTTCTTAGGTCAGTGTCAGGTATGTTTTGAGTCATTTTATTAATTTATGTTGCACATTCCATCCAGATTTTAGAACTAAGCCTAGAATAATATTAGTATGTGTGTGTGTGTGTGTACATAAACATAAAAATAAATATACAAATACATATCTACACACCCATTAGAAAGAATCGTTTTTCAGATTTATGTGAAACTTGAACAACCAGATTAATGTCCAGAAGTAATTGAGAAGAAACAATAATACACCATGTGTAAAATCATTAAATTAAATATAGGATGGTGATCTTGAATCCAGTACATGACTACCCAAGGATGATAGCAGGCAGCATAATCTAATGTCATGCTTTTCAAAGAAGTCTAGAATGTTGAGGGAGTTGGGAGGAGAAATCATCTATAGACAGCAATACAGAGAAAGAATACTTCCCAGAGTTCCACGACTGTGGGACAACAAGAGGACTGTAGTGAGAACCCTTCTGTGGCTTCTTTGGATACAGTCTCTTATAGTATATTCTTAATCTGATTTAATTTGTTTTGCTACTGTAGAGAAATTATTTAAAATCATGGATATATACAGTAAATTACTCACATTTAGTTTAATAATGGGACCTAATTAAACTCCAGAGCTTCTGTACAGCAAAAGAAACAATCATTAGAGTGGACCAGAAACCAACATAATGGGAAAACATTTTTGCCATCTACCCATCTGACAAAGGGCTAATATCCAGAATCTACAAAGAACTAAAACAGATTTACAAGGAAAAAAAAAAAAAAACTCATCCAAAACTGGGAGAAGGATATGAACAGACACTTTTCAAATGAAGACATATATGAGGCCAACAAACATATGAAAAAATGTCCATCATCACTGATTATTAGAGAAATGCAAATCAAAACCACATTGAGATACCACCTCATACCAGTTAGAATGACAATCATTAAAAATCTGGAGACAACAGATGCTGGAGAGGATGTGGAGAAATAGGAACACTTTTACATTGCTGGTGGGAGTGTAAACTAGTTCAACCATTGTGGAAAACAATGTGGCGCTTCCTCAAGGACTTAGAAATAGAAATTCCATTTGACCCAGCAATCCCATTACTGGGTATATACCCAAAGGATTATAAATCATTCCATTATAAAGACACACACACACACATATGTTCATTACGGCACTGTTTACAATAGCAAAGACCTGGAATCAACCCAAATGCCCGTCGACAATAGACTGGACAAGGAAAATGTGGCACATATTCAGCATGGAATACTATGTAGCCATAACAAACGGTGAGGAGTTCATGTCCTTTGTAGGGACATGGATGAATCTGGAAACCATCATTCTCAGCAAACTGACACAAGAACAGAAAATCAAACACTGCATATTCTCACTCATAGGCGGGTGTTGAACGATGAGAACACATGGACACAGGGAGAGGAGCATCACACACTGGGGTCTGTTGGGTGGCGCCAGGGATGGATAACAGGGTAGGGGGTGGGGAGGTTAGGGAGGGATAATATTGGGAGAAATGCCAGATGTAGGTGATGGGGGGATGGAGGCAGCAAACCACATTGCCATGTGTATACCTATGCAACAATCCTGCCTGATCTGCACACGTACCCCAGAACCTAAAGTACAATTAAAAAATAGACACAGCAGTTATATTCCATGTAAACATAAAAATGATCCAGTAATGGAAAAATGAAGCTGATAGTGAATATAGGATGTCACATTGTCTTGTCAAGTCTCTGTCCTCTGTCTTTTAAAGTGGAAAAAAAAAAAACCCAGCAAATGTTCTATTGATGATGAGTAAATGTTATGTCTTACAAGTATTCACAGCCCATAAAAGGCATGATCTGTGCCTGGAGGAATTTATGGCTTGTTGCTGTGGCTTGCTATCACTGCATTGGACAGTGAGGAAATATATGTACCTGAGGACAATGCATTTTTAAAAGAAGTGGATTTCAAAGATTTTTCTTTAAGATCTAGAATAAAAAAAATACTGATTTTACATTGTGACTCAAGAAACACAAACATATACATATTCTCTATTATATGCACAGCTAGAAATAGAACTGAAACAAAAATTGTATGAAAGAATACTTTCTTCACTATATAGAATGTGTTTTCAGTTTAATGTCTATGCTGTCCAATATACTAGAAACAAGTGACTATTTTGATTTCTATTAATTGAAACCAAATAATATTACATTCGCTATATGAAGCTAGTGACTCCCATATTGGATAACACAAATATAGAAAATCATCATCATTGCAGAAAGTTTGATTGGACAGCCCTATCTCTATTCTATTCTATTGTAAAATAATTTCATGAATCACTGTTGAGTTGAAAACTGAGGTTTCAATATCGAAAGAGAGTCAGCTTGGGAATGTATGTTTAAATATCTTCACACAATGAATTACTGAGATTGTTACAGGCCAGTGGATTAACTATAATAAAAATATTTGTGTGGGTACAACATGCAGGTGCTAAAAATGGTTTGTCTATAACAACACTATACAATACAAATAAAACATAACCATTTATGTAATTTTAAATATTGTAATCATATAAAAAAGAAATGAATTTACAAACATTTTTGTATATCCAAATGTATAATTTCAAAACAAAGTTAATATAAAATATGGAAAAAGAAACATGAAATGAATTTACAAATATTTTTGTATATCCAAATGTGTAATTTCAAAGCATGTTTAATATGAAATCATATGAAAAAAGAAACATGAAATGAATTTAAAAATAGTTCTGTATATCCAAATGTATAATTTTAAAACATAATTAATATAAAATTATTAGTAGTACATTTTGCATTCTGTTTTACACAGTCTGTGGAATATAGTGTATCTTTCACACAGCACATCTTAATTAGGATTACCAATATTTTAATTGCTCAGTAGTCACATGTGACTAATGGCTATCATATTGGATAGGATACATCTAAAGTGACAACTTTCAGGACTTTTGATCACCTATCTAACTGCCTGTGAAAATATGAAACACATGAAACATCTGTATTGCTCATCAACACATGAAACACCTGTATTTCTCACTTCCTCCCAAAAACAAGTTAAAATATTATTTGTTTTCCAAATTAGCCATTTTTTTCTTTTAGATATCTGTCCTCTTCAAGAGTAGTATGACCAATAGTATCTTACTCTTTGGGACCATCTCCAACCAGGAATAATAAGAACATTAAATAAAGATGTCATTTGTTGAGTATTGGCTCTGTGCTTTTGGCTAATTGTTTTACATATGCGTTTCATTTCAAGTGGGTTTAACATGCACACATTAGTATATCTTATTTCAAGATGATTTTACTTCAAGCTCTCTCTCTAAGGAGACCACACTCCAAAAAAAATAGAATTTATTAAAAAAAAATCAGGAAGAGTTCACTACTCTCAAGTGAAAACTAAGAAAATATTGATGTTTAAGTTCTACTTGTCTTTACAATTAATGAGTCTACTTGTCTGTGCAGTTAATTAAGTATGGATACTACCGTATTTCAACTACACAGTAGTTGTAGGCATTGCTGTAAGCTATTTGATTATGATGCATGGCTAGAAACATAGTTTTATGTGCAAAATTTTCGTTATGTCAAGCTGGTATTTAGAGATCAGGACTAATTTCTGAATCACTTCCGTAAGAATATAAATTTTAATTTAAAAATTAATACCAACTTGTATAGGTCAATTTTAGTATAACAGAAATTCCAGACAGAGAATGACTGTTTTTGACACTAGTAAGTGTTGTTTTGTTTTGTTTTTGAGACAGAGTCTTGCCCTGTCACCCAGGCTGGAGTGCAATGGTGTGATCTCAGCTCACTGCAACCTCTGCCAGCCAGGTTCAGGTGATTCTCCTGCCTCAGCCTCCCGAGTAGCTGGGATTACAGATGTACACCACCACGCCTAGCTAATTTTTGTATTTTTAGTAGAGACGGGGTTTCACCATGTTGGCTGGGCTGGTCTCGAATTCCCGACCTCAAGTAATCCGCCTGCCTCAGCCTCCCAAAGTGCTGAGATTACAGGCATCAGCTACCATGCCTGGCCTCACTAATAACTTTTGTAATGAAATGATTAACATTTTATATATTAAATGTTTTCAAGAAAGTTCATGCTTGTGTAAAATAAAATAAATATTATTTTAATGGGGTAATAAATAGAGCATTAAAATGACTTACGAAGAAAATAAGAACAGTTATCCAAGGCCAATAAGTATTCTCAAAGTTGATGTATTTATATTGTTTTCCACTTTTAAAAATTATCTCAGAAAAGCTGTTGAAAAATTACCATTTTAATGGAGATTTTGAAGACATTTCCTTAAATCCTTTCCTTGAGCTTTTCCTTAAAATGTTCTGTATATGTATCAGGTTTAATTCTAATACTGATATCTAGAATTAATTTTTGCTTTATGTTTATATGTTTTAAGCTAGAGTAACTTTAATATCTGAAGCTTACCTTTTGTTTTATAAAACTAATTCCTAATGAATCCGGCATCTTGTATTTATGTGTTGTAGGTACAATTACATTTTCTTTTTTAAGAGGAAAATCTGGTGATTGCGAGGAAGACACTGATAAAGATCAAGCAACCTCCTTTCTTGAGTCAATAACAGAACAATCTAGCACTTTTGATTCTGGAGAGTCAGGTAAATTTATTACAACAGAGTTTCATTATCAATTTGGATAAATCCAAATCATCATTCACTTTTGAATGAAATAGTTTACATGCATAATGTATATCCAAATTTGTGTTGTATATGCCTGTCAGAAGTTTATTATTTCAGTATTAACTATATGTAGCATACATTCTGGAGTTCCACTGCTATTAATGTCAATAGTCAAAATACTCCAGCTAGAAGGGTGCCCACTCTTTCATAATTGAAAAACTTTACATATTTTTCTGTCATTAGACAAAAGCATACAGAAAATTTCTAATGTCAATGAGCATATTATTTTAAGAATGTAATATGTGTTGCTTACTTTAATATGAGATACTAGCAATCTTCCTCTTATGCCAAAGAAACTAAACACTGTTGTTTTTTCCCCTGTATTGTAAAGCTTTATTTGAATGTTGTTAAACATCATGTCTTTTTGTACAAGTTCCAAGGAAAATAAGGTGACAAGGAGTTGGAATACTTGGGGCAGGTTTCCTGGAAATGGGTGAATGAGTTTTTCTTTTATGGATGAGTAGCAGGAACATAAGGCCTTAGTAAAGAAACATGGTTCAACGGGGGCAAACTTGGGGAGACATTTTAAATCTTATACAAAAGAATAAATGTTTAATTGAATAAAGTTGTATTAGATAGCATTCTTCACAGAAACAGAAATGATAGGGTGTGTGTGTGTGTGTGTGTGTGTGTGTGTGCGTGTGTGTGTCTATGTGTCTGTGTGTATTGAGAGAAAGATTTTAAGGAATTGACACCATTGCGGGAGCTGGTAAATCAGAAATCTGTAAGGCAAGCCAGCAGACTAAAAATTCAATGTCAATGTTGCAGCCTTGAGTCCAAATTCCCAGGATAGGACCGGCAGGCTGGAAACTCAGGCAGCATTTCTATGTTGCAGTCTTGAGGAATAATTGCTGTCTTTGGGGGACCATCAGTGGTTGCACCTAAGCCCTTCAGCTCATTGGAGGAGGCCTACTCTGTAGAGGATAATCTGCTTTACTCAAATTATACTAATATAAATGTCAATCACATTTCTAAAATAGCTTCATAAGAACATCTAGACTGGTGTTTGTTCATACAGCAGGGCACTATAGCCCAGCAAAGTTGACACATGAAATTAAGCATCACTGAATCCATGGATTAAAGAGTGGTATTTAGGTAATATTCAAAATGAATTGGAAAGAGAAGAGAAGTTGGGCCAGTTCGACTACTGCAACAGCAAACTGAGTTTGAAGTGAAGACAACCAGGTCTTTTATGGTGGTGATGGGGATACAGAAATACCACTAAAGATGAGAAATATTTTAGAGACTAGCATTGAGATGGCTGTCCTTTTAGAAGGTAAAGAGAAAGGATATTGATTCCATAAAATAATAATAGAGTTTGTTTGTATTTTGGTCAATAGAAAAAAGTAAGACAGAAATTCAGAAGAAAAGAAAATTTTGGGATATTTTAACACTTAGCAAAGTTTTGTACTTCCTGATGTTGATGTGACATCAAGACATTTACATACCAATATCCAGTTGCCAATTGAATCTATGTAGCTGAGAGTAGGAGAAAAACAATGTTAACATGAGTCATAACGGTTTAGGGTCTCTTTGAATGAAATCATGCAGGTGAGGCAAAGGAATAGATAATTGCTGTAGATGTGTTATGCTAAAATTTAAATCCTCACTAATATCTAGGGCAGAAGAACCATGAAGGAAGACCTTCATGAGGGTTAAAGTGTTCAGAAGACTTTGAAAAAAATCAGAATAGTATCATTTTATGTTAAAAGGCTAAAAAACACCGATAGCTAATAAACATACTAACCTACATATTATAGCAGGTTGAAAGATAGATTAAAAGCTAGGAGAAGTATATCTGACAATATTAAAGGTATCCCTAATTCTTCAAACAGGCCCTTTCATATCCTTACTCTCTGACAGAATTAATAACATGGATCCATTTTTAAGGACTGCTCTGCAGTATATTTATTTTCAGTTAGTGAAATCTTTTAGCCTTCCTCTCATCAAAGAAATGAAAACACCTCAATCAGAATGTTTTAACCTTCTGAATAGGGAAATATGAAAAATAACGGTAACACTCACTTATAATGAGAATCAGATAAAAAGAGGCAATCTCATGCATTACAACAGAAATTTAAACTGATAAAAACTTTTTGAAGAGAACATTTAGAGTACGTTTAAACTTTTAAGAATTTTTTATCTCTTTCAATCCAATGATTCAGTCTAAGGAATTTGTTAAAATAATCAAAGATATACAAAAATATGATATTTAAGGATGTTTCTATTGAATACTTGAAACTAAAATTTTAATAGTGTATATTTTCTGAATAATATAAATCTGTATATTTATATGTATATATGAATGTATCAGTTATGTATATTGTATATACTCCAGTATATTTATGTATATATGTCTATATATCTGTGTCTTTCTTGATATTTTAAGCCTGGAATGTTCTACAAATATATTAAGTAGCTGTCATTTGGTCATGAAATTATGAAGAACTTTCATCTTCATGCTATTTAGGAATTTCAAAAATCACTATAGTGAATGCTGTTGATTTTATAATTAGAAAAATATTTTAATTTGTTTAAGGTTCAGAGTTAAAAAACAAATAATCATTATTATTTTGTTGTTATTTTCATCAATAAATCATTCACCAATCCCATTCTAATCAATAAATTCATACTCTTTGTACATGTTTAGCACTGTAGGAACTAAATCAGTTACATCACAACACTGCCACGTGTGATAGTCACAGTAATTATAAATGAAAGGTGTTACTATCCCTGTTATGGTTAATTTCGCATGTCAACTTAGCTGGGCCACAGGGCCCAGATATTTGATCAACTTCATTTTTAACGTTTCTGAGAAGGTGTTTTTTGGATGGGATTAACATTTGAATCAATGGACTGTGAATAAAGCAGATTACCCTCCATAATGTGGTTGAGCTTCATCTAATTAGTTGAAAAACTTAGTAAAATAAAATCTGACCCACCCCAATATCCTTCAGATTTTGGATTTACCAAGACTCCACAGTCACGTGAGCCAATTCCTTAAAATCTCTTTCTCTCTCTTCTCTACACATCCTGGTAGTTCCATCCCTCCGGAAAGCTGTGACTAATGAAGTCTCCATTCTACAAATTGGCAGACTCTTGAGATTCTTTGCCAAAAATCACAAGCTAATGGTGGTCACATTGGGATTGAACCCTGGTCTTATAACCCTCAGTCATTCCACTGATCTTTGCACTAACCCATAGTCATAAAGCAATCTCCTCAGTCATAGCTACCGTTTCCAGAATTATCTTCTCTGTGAGTTCAGTGTGGGTTAAAACACTGGAAAGACCAAGATAAAATATGTATAAGCTACCTAGAAGGGAAAACACTTTTCGTTTTTAGAACTTTGATTTATTTTGGGAGAAGTCACATTTAAGTGTCATAAAAGCACCTAAAGTGCTTTTATAAAATTGAAGGAGCAAATGTGAGCAGTGGCTTCCTTAATAATCTCACATAGTATAAATTTGGTAACCTTATTTTCGGCACATTTCTGCTTTTAAGGGAATGAGCCGATGTCTGAAAAATAAACAAGTACAGGAGTCAGTTCAAAATGTGGAAATAAATTTGCCCTCAAGAACTCCTCATAGTTATTTGGAGTAAAAACTCAACTGGGTCTTACTCATCGTAACTATTTTTTCTCTTTCGCCTTCTTACTAGCTGTTTACTTTAAATATATGAATTGTTCTCAGATCCACCAATTTTGTAAGTATTTTTGATACCTAAAGTGTTAGGTAACAAAATGTTGAAACAGGATGCAAAGTAGTACGATACAATATGGTACAGAACAGTGCAGTACAGTAAAATACAATGTCATGCAATACAATCCAATACAAAGCTGTGAAATGCCATACAGTGACCTACAATACAACACAATACTATGCTATTCAATATCATACAGTGTCATACAATACAGTACAATGCAATGCAAAACATATACTCATGAAAAACATTTTTTGTAGAGAAAAACACTGAGACTGCCACTAGTTTGGGCTCCTTATCTCATAGATGAGGAAGCTGAGGCCCAAAGAAGTTAGCGATTTATCTAAATAAGTTAATCTAGCATAACAATTCTTGAAATCTTTTAAATATGACAATATGAATATGTATACAATTTACTGAAATTGGAGGACAATCTTAAACCATGACCTAGTTCAACACTGGAAAACAAAAGAATATCAAATTGGGAAGCTGAACAGAGAGGAAAAAACAAACAAACAAAAACCCCCTGAATTTGGTGGACATAAAACACCTTTTTATGAAGGGCCTTTGTGGTTGATAGGGGTTCCAGTTTTAGGGTGAGGGAGTATGGTTTTGGATATCATCAGGGGCAGAATTCCCTGCTTTTTAAAATATCAGGAAAGCAAGATAAAAAAATAATTATCTCACGACCTAATCTATGCTCCTTTCAGACTTTCCTTGGGCTAAATTCTTAGGATCCTTTTCCACATATTCAGAAACATGCAATCTCATTTTTCTGACTTTCTCCTTTTAATAGATCCTTATGGTCCTGGAAATGTTACATTGTGAATTGTAATGACTTATTTAGATATTTCTATGTATAAATACATGAATAGTTTGTCAATAAGAAAAAGTATTATTTCTTTTTGAAACATTAATCATTAACTTAAAACATTCTGAAATTCATTTTAGGGAAGAACTTAATGAGTTACTGGCAAAGGTATAGGACCAGGAGCTTGTATAGGATACTCTCTTGGCCATGCAAGGATGGAACTTCTCTCATTCCTCACTAACCGTGATAAAAACAGCTTCTCACCCTTTCTTCAGCTGTCTTGACAAAAAATCCATTTTAAAAAAAGGGTCGAAAATGATGTCTGTTCATGATTCTTAAATTTGTATGTTAAGTATGGAATTCTGAAGTCTATATTAACAAATGGTATTTTGTTCTGTTTTTCAGATGATAAATTTAGCAATTTAAGAATCTGCTATAATCTTGAGATCCATGGCACTCCTGGACCACCCATAGCCATTATGGAAATGGCATGTAGAGCTTTGGTAAGTGCCCATTACATGTTCATAGACTGTCATTTTGTAAGCAGTTAGACCTTTTGTTGTACAGTAAATTATTTACTATCCCTAAAACCATCCATATCAGATGACAGTATTAAGGTAAATTAATCATAGCAATTTTATTTTAAAATCTAGTACTGTGGACTTTAAATGCTTTTGGAAAACATCTTTAATTATGTGTTATCTTATAGTGACTGCATGTATTAGCATACTATCTGTCTGTTTCAAGAGTTACTAGAGCAAACTTAACTTTAGCCTACATGCTTGTTCACAAATAGATGATAAAAACAGGATTATGCTACTAGACTCTTTCAGCATTGTTTCTTCCTGGTTTCTACAGCAGACCTTTCACTTGGAAACATACGTGAAGCAACTGGCATACATTTGGGGTTTCCATTAATACTTGGAATAGATTTGTCTGATGTGAATTACTAAAATGTTACTAAAATTGTGTCCAAAATTATTTAATAAAGTTAAATATTAAGAGTCTTGTTTTACATAAAGTATGTGGACAATATTGCTATTAATAATGTTTTAATTAAATTTAACTTCCTCATTGTTAATATTCAAATATTTAAATTGATAATAAAAGTTATTTTTATTTTTAAATATGTGGATAGATTATAGAATTGATTACTTAGAATCTCGAACTTTGGCTCCAATAAATAGAAAGTTTAAAAAGAAAAGATTTAAAATACATTAAGTTTACAAATTGATTACTTGCCCACCTGATTACTGGGTAAATCTCCATTTAGGCATAGATGATGAATGATTAAAATTTTGAAATGTGCTCAAGCATAGTTTGCAAAAGTATTATCTCCTAAGTGGAAAATTATTTAATATGACAGCAGGATTATTTCACTCAATGAAAGTGTCTTACTTCTGTGAACTGGTTATCACTGCAGTATAAAATCTTTCTTAAAGGTTATTTTTAAATATACATTAAAATGTATCCCTTTATCAGGACATAGAGAAAAAAATTAAATAGGCTTTGAAAAAACAGTGTATGATGTAGCACCTCAGAAAATGGGAAATTGGCTTTCTTATTAACTATGTGCTTAAAATAGGAATAGACATGACAAAACATGCAAAACAAACAGAAATAAATACAATTTTAAAATAAATGATAGATGACCAATTGTTTCATCATCGCATTAAATGGTGTATAGTGTCATTTTTCTGCAAGAGCTATTAGTCCTTCAAGAAAATGATAGAAATTGAGATTTTTATAGCTTTCCAACTTAAACAGTGAAGACTGTCACATAGGCTGAGAAACACGCACCATCAGAGTTCTTAATGTGCATATGTAAGAAGATTGAGCAAAAAGCAAAAACCAAAACAAAACAAAAATGAAAAACCACTGCTTGTCTCTGAGAAATTTCAAATATGTTTTCATTTATGAAATTGAAATTTGCATATATCCTTTCAGGAATATATTATTTTCATAAGTAATATACTTTTGAATAATGGCCCTTGTTCATTTTTCATAAAGCATTTGCCCCTCCCCATGTATAGTATAATGTAATCCTAATTCAGTTTGTACTGATTTCCTATAAGTTTTAAAGTTTTATATATATATATATATATATATATATATATATATATTATTGCACTTTAGGTTCTGGGGTACATATGAAGAACATGCAGGATTGTTGCATAGGTACATACATGGCAATGTGATTTGTTGCCTCCATCCCCCTGTCACCTATATCTGGCATTTCTCCCCATGTTATCCCTCCCCAACCTCCCTACCGCCACTTTCCCTCCCCAATCCACCCCAACAGATGCCAGTATGTGATACTCCCTTCCCTGTGTCCATGTGTTCTCATTGTTCAACACTTGCCTATGAGTGAGAACATGTGGTGTTTGGTTTTCTGTTCTTGTGTCAGTTTGCTGAGAATGATGGTTTCCAGGTTCATCCATGTCCCTACAAAGGACACAAACTCATCGTTTTTGATGGCTGCATAATGTTCCATGGTGTATATGTGCCACATCTTTCCTATCCAGTCTATTGTTGATGGGCATTTGGGTTGGTTCCAGGTCTTTGCTATTGTAAACAGTGCTGCAATGAACATTCGTGTGCACATGTCCTTATAGTAGAACGATTTGTAATCCTTTGGATAAATACCCAGTAATGGGATTTCTGGGTCAAATGGAATTTCTGTTTCTAGGTCCTTGAGAAATCGCCATACTGTCTTCCACAATGGTTGAACTAATTTACACTCCCACCAACAGTGTAAAAATGTTCCTATTTCTCCACATCCTCTCCAGCATCTGTTGTCTCCTGATTTTTTAATGATCGTCATTCTAACTGGCATGAGATGGTATCTCAATGTGGTTTTGATTTGCATTTCTCTAATGACCAGTGATGATGAGCATTTTTTCATATGTTTGTTGGCCTCATATATGTCTCCTTTTGAAAAGTTTCTGTTCATGTCTTTCACCCACTTTTGAATGGGTTTATTTTTTTCTTGTAAATCTGTTTTAGTTCTTTATAGATTCTGGATATTAGCCCTTTGTCAGATGGGTAGATTGCAAAATTTTTTTCCCATTCTATTGGTTGCTGGTTCACTCTAATGATTGTTTCTTTTGCTGCACAGAAGCTCTGGAGTTTAATTAGATCCCAGTTGTCTATTTTGACTTTTGTTGCCAATGCTTTTGGTGTTTTAATCATGAAATCCTTGCATATGCCTGTGTCCTGAATGGTTTTGCCTAGGTTTCCTTCTAGGATTTTTATGGTGTTAGGTCTTATGTTTAAGTCTTTAATCCATCTGGAGTTAATTTTAGTGTAAGATGTCAGGAAGGGGTCCAGTTTCTGCAACTATTTTTATATATTTGAAAACCATATTCCACTTCTACATGAGTGGTTAAATTTTTAAAATTATTTTAAATTTCAGCATCTTGTGAATGTCTTTTCTGTTTTAAAATTTTTACTTGTATTTTTGGGGATTAAATATGCATAATTTAGTACTCTTGCAAAGGAATCTGAGAAATGGAAGCAATTTCTTTAAACAGCCATGATTTTTGCTACACTATTCCAAAGTATAAGCAAGAAAAAAGATTATATACTGTATGAAAGAATGCTTTTTATTGTTAAACCTTAAAGAACCCATGTGAAGATGAAAGAAAGTTTTAGAAGTCATCATGTAATGTTCAGTCATTACTGTTTTACTTGGATTTCAAACAAAATCAGTCAAAACTGATTTATGTTTAATTCTAAACACAAATTAACTTTAAAAGCCTACTTATCAAAGTGGAGGGATATGCCATTTGCAAAACAGATACCAACCAAGTATTTCAAATGTTTTTATAGATAGAGTATTCACAGAAATTCAATGGACTGTGTACTTCTCATTTAGTAAGAGTTCTTTATAAAATAAAATGGAATGGGAGGTAGCAGGATAACTTAGTCAAAACAATTAATCTTATTTTAAATATAATTTTATGCTTTATTTTGTATGTTATTTTCTCAAAATGGTTATGCATTTCTCTAATCATGTAGATAACCTAAGAGAGTTGTTTCAAGAATAAACATGAATTTTGATTATCTTATAAAATGACAGATCACAAAAGTTTCTTCTCTTTAACTTACTGAACATATCAAATACTTAAAAAATCTAATTTTACAACCTCAAGAAATATTGATATTTAGAAAAGCAATCTTGCCTAAATTTTTTGAAAATATTTTGGCAAGTGAATATTTAAAATACAAATTACTCATTATATTAAATGT
The DNA here is from genome assembly GCF_009761245.1 of Sapajus apella. Classification (NCBI taxonomy): domain Eukaryota; kingdom Metazoa; phylum Chordata; class Mammalia; order Primates; family Cebidae; genus Sapajus; species Sapajus apella. The sequence continues at coordinate 31,818,150 of NW_022436957.1, forward strand.
ATCATTTAATATTTTTTTCTGTTTAAACCTAGAAGAAAATAATTTCCAAATTATAATGAACGTTTGAAATCATTTTTGTAATATTATAGTTACATTTGAGATAGTTTCTGTCATACTAGAAATATAGTAAAGTTAATTAGATACTTAAAGCTTTTGACTATAGTGAAATATTTATTTCTATTGAGTCTTGCTATTTTCAAGAGTCTAAATAATTAGATTCCAGAGATTTTCAAGAGATTGCAGTACTGGTAGCTCTAAGCATTCAATGATTGCTTTCTGGAAGGCTGCTCTTAGAAGGATTTTGAGGATGTGTTCAGACCTACTGAATAAGAGTGAAGTGGTCAGTTAGTAGTATTTGCCATGGATGTTGCAAGAATGCCAAGGAGGAGCTGTGATTTAAGTACTCCATAGACACCATCCTTATTTCCTACTGTTAAGATCTAGCACTCTTGTAGCACGAGAGCATGATCCTGTTAGATAGGTTATAGTTTACAAAGAAAATAATAGGTTTAGTGTGATTTTGTTTCATTTTGTTTTCAAGACTTATATATGTAATAAGACCTCAAGTAGTTCTATATTCCAATATTTTGTTCCTCTTTAGACCAGAATCTAAATGTCTAATGTGTACATCTCAACACTTGAGTGGGTCAAAACTAGCATTATTTTTTCAGGAAACAAAATAGAATAAAAGACAATAGAAAGTATCAGAAAATATCACATGTGGTAAATGCAGGAATTGTTTTGTGAAACTTTTGTGATATGTGTATGCAAACCATATTGTGATATAAAACAAATTATTTTGAGTTGTGGTTAAAACATTCTGAAACCCAGTGGTTTAAATTATAGTATTTTTACTTCTGTGACAGGATATAGCATTCTGTTGAGCAAACACTGATCTTCTCTGAATAATATCTGAGTAGTAGACCAGGACAAATGTTTATGCCAAATGTATCATTTCAGTTTTCTGTCTTAAGCCCTGAGTAAAGTTTCTAGGCCAATATTGAGTTGATAGTGTTTGTTACCTTGGCATATCCTTTTTTTCTAGTTGTTGTTATTTTTGACCATTGGAAACTTCTCTGGATGCCAAGTCCTATATCAGCTTTATAAAATATGCCAGGTTACCCAGGAGATTAGTCACTGTTCAGTACTTTACATTTTACAATTTTATTTTTCCTTCTTTACAATTATGCGCATGGAATATTTTGCTGTGGAACTTTAAATGCCCACTTATTTTAAAAATTCATAATTCTAATGTCTCTGGAAACCATTGTAGATGACTATTTTTCATTGCATTTATAGTTAACACTGATTTCTAATAAGTAATACCTACTCTAATCTAATTGTTAGTTTGTGTATATGCTTGTTTTCCATCTTTCCTCACCAGATGTTGTTCACCACACTAAATGCTGTTTGCATTCCTCTAAAATGTAGCATCCATCCACTTATTTATTTATTGGAGGTGATCAGGCAAATATTCTAAGCCAATTCCTCTAAAATAGCCATAGACAAAGCTGTAGTATCTACCTTGAAGATATGTCCCCAGAAGCTTAGTAAGAAGTTTTTGTCACCCCTGTAATGTAATTTGATAAATTTCATAACAGCTCCATGTTCTAAAGTACGTTTATTACCAAGTTTTGATTTATAACTGAAATGTCCAACTTTCTCCATTTTTTAGGTTAAAACATTTAGGCAACTGGAATTTGTTAAAATTGAGATGTGTCCTGTCTACGAATTATTTTTACTGCATTAACTTCAAAAAAATTATAGCTTTTGATGTAGTGGAGATCATGGCTGAAATGGGATGCATTATAAATCAATAGCCAGGATGGGTCAGTATGAGGATCAGGAAAAATCTTAGAGCTTAAAGAGTACCTTTCAGGCCTAAGATGATGGACATTGGGAGAAGGACAGGATAAATAAGAATAGAAGGAAGAAATCTAAACAGAAAGATATATCAACAATATAATTTGACTTTTTAGTTTAGATTGTCCCTACAACTTGATGCTAATATACATTGCCACTTAAATGTTTCCCTTGGATCAGCAGCAGCAGCAGCATGTGGAAACTTTTCAGAAATATAAATTTCAGACCCCATACCAGAACTACTGAATCTCTGGGATGGAGAAAGGGTGTGGGGGAGAGGTGGATAAAAATATATCTTTCAGCAGACTCTGCTGGTGTTTCTTATGTGTGATAAAGTTTGAGTACCATTCCTAGAGTAAACACTGAAAAATGAACCTCATAGAAATAATGATACCAGTGAAAAATATAATTTAAATGTAATTTTACAAATAGTTTTTATCCATTTAGTTACGTGAATCTCTGTGTAGTATTTGCTGTTGAAAAAGATAAGGGTACCATTTATCAAGGCTAATGAAGGAAAACACATGAGATTCAAAGCTAGTGAGATATATTCAATAGTGTATCAAGTGAAAAAAACAACAAATAGCTTTATATTACGTAATAACTTCCTTTACATTTCCTTTCATAGACTAATGACTCCATGCTGACACTAAAAGTTGATTACATATATTTTTTATAATTCTAGAATACGACTTGCATAGAAATACCAATCTCCAATCCAAAAAATCACATTCTCCGTTTAGATGTACAGTTAATGAGTGCTGCCCTTGATGGTGATAGTGAAATGTTTTTGAGCCCACTACAGCGCACCAACTATATTTTATGGTACTCTCCAGCAAGAACAGGCCAAAGTGATGAAAGGTATGGTTTGAGTGTGGTATTATATTTCGTTGTTGATCCTTAGAAATTAACTTTTCAAATTTATGTTTCTCATATTATAATCATTAAAATTACACTGGCTCATAGTTTTAACTTTGTTTAATTCTGGTCCCTGAAAGAATGTACTAATTTAGTTAGAGTTAACTTTTGCTTGCTTCATTGCAAAAACACTTATTTATCAGAATATCAAATTAAATAATTTCTACATTTCTCCTTTTACCCCCTCTTTTACTTCAGTTTTTGCTAAGTAAATCTTTATGGATGCAAAACTGTACAAAAAGAAAACAATTGGGACTAGGGATTAAACGTTCAATTTTCTTGATGAAAATTAATTTATATATTTTTACTTCTTAATTAAATACAAATCATTCACTTGGAGGACATAGAGAAATTAAAATAATTAATTATAGTCATCATGTCTTACAATAAATATCTTGAACTTATTCCTGCTAACTGAAATTTTGCCTCCTTTGACCAGTCTCTCCCCAAAGTCTATGTCTCCTCCACCTTCCAGTGCCTGGTAACAATAATCATTATACTCTCTGCTTCTCAGTTCAAATTTTTAAAATTCTACATATAAGTGAAATTTGTCTTTCTGTGCCTGGCTTATTTTATTTGATGTATTGTCCTTCAGAATAACTCTTATTGGTGCTTCAAGTACAGTATCCTACAGCAGAAACTAGTAATTGTTATTTGAGTGGGTGAATAAATGAATACATCTGTGAAATTTTAAAGGATAAAAATTATTATTCTGTGAAGCATGAAAATAAGAATATAACATATTATAAAAGACACTATTTTGAAAAAATTATCATTAGAAATATGGTATGGTCTTTTTGCCCCAATATGACTGCACAGGGTTTGTGAACACAAACAGAATCTTGAATTTTCTTTATCAGCATACATTAAAAAACATAATTTTGGCTAATACTTACTGACTGCCTACTCTGTTATCATCATTGGGGCATGTATTTTACATATATAAACATAAAATTCTCACAGCAACTGTAAGAGGTAAGATTGATTCCCCCTATTTTATAAATGAGAAAATTTAAGCTCAAAAAGTTAAGTGACTTTTTCAAGGCTGCACAAATTGAAGATGATAGCGCTGAGATACCATCCCAATTAAACTTTTTTAGACTGCCACAAGCTCTGCTTCCCTGGGAGTTGAGCATGTACTGATTATAAAGGAGTTCTCTAGAGCTATATGTCACTTGATAGCACTCACATGACTGTCACTTGATAACATTCACATGAAAATGCCCATGCATTCAACTAGAACTAAATTTGACTTAATCACAGTTAAAAAGCAAGGCTTTTACTGGTACAGCTTCTGCAAGACATTTAAAATACTCATGTTTAAACATTTTCATTGATTCAACAGGCATTTATTAACATATATTAATGAAAACACCACTGCTTTTCTTAAATAATGAAGTAATTTTCTCAACAAAAAATGAAGAATTAAAAATATACCTATAAAAAGTAGTATGTGTTACAAAGTAGTTGTCAAATGTATTTGAAACCAACTATTTATACTAGTTTGGGGTATACTTCTTCTGCCAAATTTATTATACAAACTAAAACTGCTAACAAAATTTTGTGTATTTCTCTCCACCAGCGTTATTTTTCAGCCTGAAATGGCTGATGAGTTCTGGTATTTACTGAAATTAACTATTAAATTACCAAAACCAATCACAATGTCAGAAGTAGAGTGCGACCTTGGCAAGTAAGTTCTACTTAATAAAGTTATTGCTTGTAAGAAAAATAATTAATCTATTACAATATTGTTAGTTTCTAAAATAAAAAACAAATATATCTTTAGTCATTGATTTTTTTTCCTAGGGAAGGTTTGATATGTAAACTACACTGTTGAAAACTTGTCAGAGAAAAACAAATCAGGACTTAGCAAGCAAAGAGTTTTATTCGAAAGAATTACTGAAAGAGTTAGAAAGGGACCATTGCAATAGGGAAAGACTCCCATTTTAGAAGTCTACAGGGGTCTACAAAATCAAACAGAAAAAAGTTTGTCTTTTATAAAATAAAGGAGAGACAAGCAGATATAAACAGAATCTTTGGAGGGAAAGCTGGACTAGCAAGGGAAAATGGCCAGTGGTGTCTAACAGGAAAAGGGTTTTACTATGGCCAGCTAACTCCTAGGAGAAGCTAAGAAGGGGTCATGTTACCTTGTGTGTCTGCATGCTTGTTTAGGCTTAGGAACAAGCAGAGTTCAGGGGCTGGTGGGAAGGAGAGGAACCTGACGAAAGTTTCCTCAAATCAAAGCAGAGGTAAACAATACAGTTGGTCAGTGGGTTAATGCCATGATCCCTTGAGATATGACCATTCCTATTTAGGTAGTTGAGTTCCTACTGTATATCTGGCACCAAATTTGGTGCTGGTAAATAGGGGTAAACAAGACATAATACCTACCTTTAAGAAGTTTACACCCTAGTGGGAAAATTAGTGCCTTTTAACTAATTTCTCCCCCTTAGCACATCAAAAGAGTGTTGAATTCTTCCACAAATAGCTCCTGAGCCAAAAAAAAGATATTTGAAATTTTTTTGTCTTATAGTAGCATAGATATCTAGTATGAAAATATTTTATTCCTATTTTTTCTAAGGTATTGTATATGAGAAAACTTGCAAAATTCGCAATATAGGAAGCAGATGCGTACCACAAAGTGATGGGAAATCTATCATGATTTTTAGTGTATTTTATTCATTATAATTAATGAAATTTTGGTATTTTCATTGAATGTCTTCATATGTTCCTGGTGAAAGAACAAACTCATGATTTACAGAGACTTGTTAAATTTGTAGTCTAGAATCATAAAACTGACATATAATGTTCTTCTTAAGGGGAATCATTGTATGCATATACTTTATATAAAAATAAGAAAATGGTACTTTATTTGAATTATACAATTTGAATTTATGAACTGAATTCTGCTCAGCACATATTACTTAATTTTCCTCTGTCACAGGGCCATGACATTGTGAAAAATAATATATGTATGGTGATGATTCCATTTTTTTATTACAGATATGACACCTAAATATTTTAATCTTAATTACTCTATATTGTAAGCAAGAAACAGTAAGGAGATATGAAAAACTTACATAGATAATATTATGTTATCATGTTATACTTTAACATTACAGAAAGAATGAAGATGACAAGTTTGTTGCTGTACATTAAAAACCATTAGAATTGATAGTTGTTTGAGAATTATGAACATTCATTTATTATTTGCTTGGAGCATAGTCACATATTTTAGGCATTTACTCATCATCAATCTGGATCTTGTTAATGTTATGAATGAAAGCTTTGTGCATTTATTACACTGTTATTGTGACTAGACGATGTTAGCTTTTTTGTCTGGATTTAGCAGTTATAAAACAATAAGTAAACATTATTCCTAAAACTGGAATATATTCTAATATCCAATATGGGATAATATTAGGTCTCAAAAATAGAGAACCAAGGATTATTTAATTTAGTAAAATTTTATTAGTTCATACATAATTATTTTGATTTTGAAACTAAAAGAAGTCATTATATTAGCTTCTTAAGGTTGCCATAACAAGCACCATAAACTGGGGGTCTTAAGACCACAGAAATGTCTTGCCTCACAGTTCTGAAGGCTAGAAATTTAAACTCAAGTGTTCAGCATGCCATGCTCCTTCTGAAACCTGTAAGGGAGAGTTCCTTGCCTCTCTTAGCTTCTACTTCTTTTATTTTTTTATGTTTTAGAAACAGAGCCTTGCTCTGTCACTGAGGCTGGAATGCAGTAGCGCAATCATAGTTCACTGCAGCCTCAAACACTTGGGCTAGAGTGGTCCTCCTGCCTCAGCCTTCCGTGTACCTAGGACTACAGGCAAGCCACCATACCTGGCTATTTTTAAAATATTTTATAGAGACAGGGTCTCGCTGTGTTGCTCAGGCTTGTCTTGAACTCCTGGCCTCAAGTGACCCTCCAGACTCAGCTTCCGAAAGCACTGGGATTAAAGGCATGAGCCACTGTGCCTGGTATCTTTTAGCTTCTTGTGCTTGCCAGCAACCTTTGGCTTTCTGTGGCTTGTAGATACATCACTCTGATCTCTACTTCCACTGTTATATGGCCATCTTCTGTGTGTCTTCACATAGTTCTATTTACAAAGACACCAGTCATACTGGATAAAGGGCCCATCTTACACAAGTGATACATTATTTTAACTAATTATATATGCAGTGACTCTATTTCCAGATAATATCACATTCTGAAGCACTAGGAATTAAGACTTCAACATATCTTATAGGGTGACATATTTTAATCCTAAGGGTCATCAAGTTTATGGAATTAACACGAAATAAGTTTATGAATACCAGCAAATTTACTAGCTTTGTTTTTTTCTCCCAGGCATGTCACTCAGATCATTCCCTTAGCTAATGCTACACATGAAACCTTAGAATTGCAAGCAACAAACAGTAATCCTGAAAATTTTGTCCTGGATCTTGACACAAAATCACAAGTAAGTAAATTCAGAGAGCCATGAAATTTACTGCTGCTAGAGCATTTTCCAGTTCTGATCTTGGGACACTGGTGGAGTGTTATCACTTGAATTATTAATTATTAATTAATTATGAACAAGGATTTAAATTTCTAAATTTTAAGAGTTGAATTTTATACGTCAGGTATGGTGGCTTACACCTGTAATCTCAGCACTTTAAGAGGCCAAGGCAGGTGGATTACGTGAGGTCAGGAATTCGAAACCAGCCTGACCAACCTGGTGAAACCCCATCTCTACTAAAAATGCAAAAATTAACCAGGCATGGTGTCATGTGCATGTAATCCCAGCTACTTGGGAGGCTGAGGCATAAGAATCACTTGAACCCAGGATACAGAGGTTACAGTGAGCTGAGATTGCGCCACTGCCCTTCAGCATGGGCGACAGAGCAAAACGCTGTCTCCAAAAATATTTTTTTTTAAAAAGAAGCATTTTCTTTTACATACTTCTCCCCTTAAATTTTAATTTATCAACAAAACAATATCATTTTAATAAAAAATTTTTGAATTTTATATGCTGGAGTCATGCTCATGGTTACTCCATTATAATAAATTGGTTGTGTTTTCTTTCTCACCATTTTAGTAATCATTTTTTAATAGTTTCCAGTATTATGATTTTTAAGTCTACTGTCATTATATATTTCCAGGGTTTCAAGAGACCATTTGTTTTCTAGCCTTTCCTGAGTTGTTGCCCATCCCCCATTCCTTCACCCCTGATACAGACACACACTTTCAGACAATGCTGACAGCTCTACCCCTCTCTGCTTCTTTCTCTGCTCAATTTCTCATTCTTAGATCCTAGCAGAGGCTAGGTCCAATCAACGATACTAAATCACTTTTCTTCTTCCTGCAAGTTACAAAATAAGATCCTGAGGTTTAGCATGACTATCTCTGTTTCTAAAGCACAGGACACCATTTATTGGAAATGAGTGTCATACTTTCAGGTAAACATCAAAATGATAGTTACAATAGACTATTTTTATCAAGGTACTTCCAAGTAAATCATGAAATCTGCTAGTAGACATAGTATTTAAATAACGGCTCTTACTATTTGTTGTTTAATGATTGTTTAACAAATCTACACTTTGATTTCTTTATTTATATCTTAACATCTGTCTCTTGTCAGTTACTGGTTGCCAACTTATGTAATGATATAAAAGTAGTTCTTAACATCATAGTGTGTCAAATTAGAAATCACTAATTACTATATTGCTAAAATTGGCATGTATGCTTTAATCTTAGAAAGAATGTATTAAAATGTACACATTATTATATCATTCAATACCATATTTTTCCATAAATTATATAAAGTATGATATTCAGGATATAATTTACATATTACTGAAATTCCTCATTAGAAAGTGTGTTTTTGTATCCTTTATATCACTACTTTTAGAGAAGAGTCTAATCTGTGATCCAAGGGAAAATAAATGTAATGTATTGCACATCCAAACTTATATGACATAATCAAGTATACGAACTTTCTTTTAATATTTCCAACCATGGCTTACTAGTCTATTAATTATTCTAATCATTTATCAAACATTATTGAGCACTGAATATGCAATTAACTCTAATATTAGAAAACAACTCAAAAAGTTATATATGAGAAAAATACTATCATATTTTATAAAACAATTAGGAACACACATTAATTGTAATGATAATAAATGAAATATATAGAGAAAAATATCTATATCTTTATATCTATGGAAAGAATAAACTATTTTTCCAAATTTTCTAAGTGCAATTTTACTTATTTTTGCTAAGTCTGACATAGAAATTAATTAATAATCCTAAAATGTATATTAACTGATAATCCTGAAACATTGAAGATATCAGAGAGAGTGCCAGCCTGAGGTAAAAATATTATATGTAGATAAACCACAATTGTGTAATAAACAGGTAACTCTGTTCTAAATATAAAACTAAGTTTGCATTTGCATTTCATAGTCATTATCAGAGTTTATTGGGCATCAACTGCTGTATTCTAGAAGGATTGAAAGATACTGCTAAATTGTAATTTTGCCTTTTCAAAGTTTATCTGCAAAATATATTAGTGTAATATAATAGACTTCCATGTGCCACTCTTGCTATCATTTTGTAAGTGTTTATCTTAAATTATTTCCAGTGTAGCATTTCGAGTATATAATATACTCAAGCCCTTATTATGTTGTGATAGAGTCACTGGCTTCTTTCACAGTCTCTAAAGAAGTAACTCAAACTAATACTGTACAAACTCAAGTTATCCTAGAGGGTCACACCTTGAATGTATACAAGGTAGGAGGAAGAGGAAACTTCCTTGCACATTAAAGAAGCATGTCTTATACCTTTGCTTAGAAACAGTTCATTTCCTTTGATACTACCAATGCAAAATTTAAGTTACTGGTGGTTTGACATGTACCTTGGGATGGGCAATATGCTATAGGTTCCTACATAAAATGCTTATGTCTTTTATTGGGGATTCAAACTCAGCTTTAAAAATTAACCCTGACTTCTTTTTTTATCTTGGATAAGAATATGATGTGAGCACCCCTAAACACTGTTTAACATGGAACCTTTGACCAATATTCAAGGAGCAGGCATACTGAGAACAGATAATTTGCTGCAAGGCAACATGTTAATCACACAAACACCAACCTTGCATATACCTGGTACACAAAGATAACAATGCAAATGGGTATTAATTTTGTTCCTTCTTTGCTTTTTCCATTTACACAGCTGACCATAGCTCCTCACTCCACCAGGGAGTTATCTGTTCACTTTTACCCTTCTGCACTTGGAAGAGCTCATCATCAAGCTTGCATCAACTTCCACTGTACTCAGGTAGGATAGAATATTCTTGGACCAAGCCAAGTTAATTAAATTTTAAATCAATATATAAATATAATTCATCATTCATTCAATCATCATATTTTGCAAGTAAAACAAGTTAATTATAAGTCATTAGTTAAATGATCTTTGGAAAATACAATATGTATTATGTACATGCAGACATAAAGAAGGTATTTTTAAATACATAGGTCAGTGGAATGAAGAGAAATATATACGCAGATTTAAAATACAGATATTTTAATGTGCATGTCAAATCACTAGCTTTTATGTTAATTTTCTGACTTGAGTTTTACTACTCAACTTTCCATAAACTTAAAATATAGAGTGCAATTTGTAAATATTTGTTATCTTTTCACTGCATTTCATCTGAACAGTGTTCCTAAATATTAACTTTTAAAAACAATAGTTTATCACTTCTTGACAATCTCTAAATGTCTTTCATGTCATTCTAAGAATTATCCCAATTCATTCTCACCATACTCCTGTAATGGAAGTACTGTTATCAATCCTATATTATGCCTCAGGAATCTGAGACACAGAGAAATTAAAATCAGGCAGCGACTAAAAGGTTGAGGTGTGACCTGAATCCAGGATAATCTGGTCTCAACTCATCTTCATGGCTACTTCTTACAGCTACTTAGCCAACTGATTGTAACTCCCTTACTGCCAATAAAAATTTCATGTAAAAATGTACATTTATATTATTTTTACTCCTTCTAATGTTGTTGGGAGGAATGCAAATGGAGGAATGTACTTTATATCTTAGAAGACATCAAAGACCTTACAAAACCCTGATATCTGAGGGACAGTGGAATCAAATATGATACAGGGGTCTCCATGACAGTACAGGGCCTATAGGTAACTAAAGTATCCTTGTTTCTAGAAAAATTTTGTAATTCATTTTTAGAAAATTTGTTTTGAGGCTGTGACATTGTCTAAATACTGTAATGACTAATATATGACCTGAGACATATACAATAGAAATATGCTTCTTTCTCAAAAATATTAAAGGAGACAAACATTAATCCTTATCATACAGAAGGAAAAATATAATGGAGATTATTTTCTTTTAGACAAGTAATTTTAACAAGGTTGTTCTTTTAAGTGATTGCTACATAGCAGGATTAGAATCCCTTTATCATAATTATTAGGAAGAATTTATTTGCTTGCATTTCTGGTGGAAAGCATATCTATTCAAGGATAGTCTTAGAAGTTAGCAGGGAGATAATCAGTTCTGCATCTTAATAGCTTTAAAAAATCCTAGCCTAGAAGTTGGATGTTAAATTCTTTACCAAACATAAAAAGGCTCAAACATCAAAATAATTCAAACCTTTTATGAGCCAGTTGAACACTGATGGTTAATTGCAGTCACTCTGAATATCTCCTTCCAACTTGTAGCAAATCTATAAGGATTCATCTATGATTAGACTTCAATCAATAATTCATCCTTTCAGCTTCCAGGTCTAGGACCTCCTCAACCTTTTCAATATATTGCTGTAACCTTTGTGGTTTTTCTTGCCCTATTTATCATTAAATCATTTAGGCCGTCTTCTTTTATTTAATTCATTCAGTTGACATCTTTTGCGAGAAAAACTAGTTCATCATAAAGTATTAATTGAGTGAATGAACTTTTGAAAATGTGATATGCATTATGTATGAGCAGGCATGTAAAGAAGGTATTTTTTAAAATAAACTTTAGAGTTTATTTTTCTGAGTTTGGAATGACTTTTCACCATTAGGGAAATAGTCATATAGGTTTCCATCTTCTCTTTATTTAACTGATTAAATCTATCTAAACTGACACACACAGCTGATTAGCTGATTAATCTAAAGCAAACTAACAGCTGTGCTTATAAGGTAAACTTTAACTATTTCGGATTGTACCACTTTGCTGGATTGAGGGAAATGGCTATGGTTCATTATGTGCTTCATTTGTTTCTGGTTTCAATTCATGTGAAAAGCTCTGCATTGTATAAAAATGTAACCATTGAGTTATGGTTAGGGTTTGGGTTAAGTTCAGATTGTTTGTGCAGATTTTGAATCCTGTGATTAATTTGGTTAGTACAAACACAACTGCAGATATCATGAATGTATATTTTATGCAACCAGTCTCTAAACTAGATTGTGTTACTACGTAACAAAATAAAAGGAGCAGTAGTAAGCAGCAAATGTGGTAATTATAACTTCTCTTTGGTTTCAAAGATTATGTTCTGAGATTTTCTTTCTTAGTTTTCAGATGTTTCCTTTTATTTTCAAATAGGTGACTTGTTTATTTCATTCATATTTGATTGTATGATTTGTTTCATCTAAAGGTCAGAATAGCAAAAATTAAGGAAGCATTTATCAAATCAGAGTGGTTTTACAATCCAGCATGAGTCTGTGATCTTTGTAGCTTGTGCCTATGGAAAGCTCTGATTATTCTTAGCAAGTTTTAATTCTCTGTAGCTCACTGTGTAAGCCAGATTTGCTATCCTTTATATCCACTTATTTTCTCTTTCAGAAATATCAAAATTGTATCTTGAAAAGTTTTACTGTCTCTCCTTTAGAAGAAGATAGAGATAAATATGGGCTGAATTTATTAATTATTTAGTGCATATGTTTGCTGGTTTATTTTTAATTTACTACTCTGAACCCAAGTAAATAATTTAATCAATGCTAGGAAAAGTGTTGCATATCAGTGTTCAATAATCGTGGGATGTGGTTTAATGTAGAAACTCCAGTACTCTAGGCCACTTGAGAAAACATGAAAGCATAACCTTCTTTTTGTCACGTGGCTCATTCCCAATGGTTTAAGGTAACACAAGCTCTGCCATTTAAGGTTTCTTTTATAAAATATCCAAATAGTAAATAAAATTATTAATAAAATTATTTAAACCATTTTTTAATTAAATTAAACTCTGATGCTTAACTTTAGTCAGTCAGTTTTGCCGAAACAAGTTAGGACGTTATTATTGAAAATACAGTGAATTTATATCATGCTAGTCAAATCTGTGGCTAATAGTAATACAGTCATTTGAAGATAATATCCAGATGAAATTTACCTTTAATTCTCCCTACTAAGGAGGCAGGATTTTATGGATTTTCTTTCACTACTTCTCCAAATTTGAAATAATCTTAAAGCAAGTTTCCCTCTTTTTATTGGAATTTAAGCTTGGAAACATCTATATAGTTAGAAAAATTATAAAGTAGGACATTGTTTGTGATCCTTTATTCATCTGCAACATTAGCAAAGTGTTTATTGAAGAGGTTTAAGAGACCCTAGAACTGAGTCACAGTCTGCTATACTCTGAAGGGACTTTTATCCTAAAATACAAAGGGATTTCCAAACAGAGTTTTATATGCTTATGAAAGGTAGGTAAAAGTAATAGCCACATTCAATCTCCTTTACATAGTTTTTGATTCATTTATCCATATCATGTGGTAACAGATAATGCACTCTACTGGATGAAGGAAGTAAATAATATAGCATGCAATTGTACATACTTCCTTTCAATGTAGCTTCAGTGTGTGCCTCATCTTCTTTGCCTTAACATGGTAGCTATCTGAATTTCATTTAAAGTTCACCCAGAGAGTTTGGAAACTACATGCGGTGTTTGTTACCAAGTTTGTTAGACAAAAAACAAAACAAAAGGAAATAAAACCAAACCAACTTGAACAGAGTGCAAAGTTTTTCATTAAAGTTTCTCTTTTATGTTGCTATAAATTACTTTATATGCATTGAAATATGTTTGATATTTGAATATTGCTCTTTTGCCCTCTTCTGCTTAAAAATGAAAATATATAGAATTATTTTTCATAAAATCAAAAGGAATTTGGAAAAGAAAGGAAAAATAAAACAATGCTTTTTAACAACAAAACTTATCTGGCCAAATTTTGGTATGCTTATTAAATATTGCAAATAAAATATATGCAGTTAGGACACATATGTTATGAATATTTGTCTTCAAACAGTTTACAGAATGGAAATTCCACTTATCCGGAGTAGGACTATTTCCCAAGCCTCTATGCACGAAAAGAATAATCACACGCATTGGTCTTCAGTCATCTATGGTTATAGCTTTCAAAAATCCCACAATGGAAAAAGTCCTCATTGATATCACACTGACAAGTAAGTTGTTTTTTTTTTTTTTTTAATATTTTACATGTTATTTTATAGGTATTTATCAGACTTATTTTGGCATAGAATCAAAACATTTTAGAACAAATAAATACTTTAGAAATCTGTTAGCTAAAGAAAAGTACAAAAGAGAAATCAAGATTTGAGAGATGCAATATTTTGGCTGAAATCACAGCTTATAGTGGTGCAGAATCAGAATTAGATATCTATATAAATCAAGTTCTTCCAGTTTTATCCATAAACCCAAATATGTAAATTAGATTTGTAAGATTCTTATATTACTCAAATATGCCAATACTTATTCCTCAAAACTTTATAGAAATTCTGATATTATGACTTTGTTTCCTTTTTGCATTTTCTTAATAAAGAGACAACATATTCGGAATAAATTTTGGCTTCAACCAGCCTTGCCCTTTTTTTATGCCATATTAAGGATACATGCTTTTAATTAGATTATTTGAAGAGTTTGGTCACTTTATATTAAACAAACAAATAGTGTGAGTCTGAATTAAAAATTAACTCAGCATGAGTTTTTTGAAGCACATTTTCAATCTAATATTGAGCATGACCAATTTATCTTTTCAACTATGATTACTACTTCTACTAAAACTATTATTAGTGCAATGATTGGGTTAAAGTTATATGTGTGTTATGGTTTTTTTTATATAAATGACCAAATTACTCTCTAGAATGTTTATGCTTTTGTAATTCATGCTGCCATTAGGAATATAATATAGACATTACGTATTTTCAAGAACTGTGTAAGCCCTGAGTAATAACATTGTCTTTAATCTCCATCAATCTGATTGAAAGAACATTATGTTGTATCATCATTGCAAATTTACTATTTTTGATTAATGTTGAAGCTGAACATGTCATTTACTTGTTGGACTTTGGTGCTTTCCCATTATTTCTTCATCTTCTTGAAATGAAATAATTTTAAATACTAAGAAAGTAATGTCATCTCATGTAAAATTCCCTTATAAGAATTTTGGCTGCAATGAGGAGAGGCATGTGGTGTTTAATACATGTTGATTGCAAGCTCAAGGAAATCAGCATTTTAAGATGGAAAAGATTGAGCATATGTATAAGCAGAAGGGAGAAGCCAGGGTTGAGCAGGAGTTAAAGGCATAAATGAGATAAGGTTTAACTGATAGGCTAAGGGTCTAGGAGGGTTGGGATCAGAACAGAGGTAAAGGAAGAGCTGAATAGGAGGGGCATTTCTTGCTTGGGTGGGGATAAAATAAAATAAATATGGATGTTGATGAATTGATAGGTAGTGGAATTGCTTTGGAGTTGGTAGCAGTTCACATATTTACATTTTCATCTGCTGAGGAAAAGTGATATAATAGAAAATTTGAAGAGTGGAGTGGTGGTTTGAAATCACTGTTGGAGAAAAAGGAACGTGGAGCTGACAAAATTTAAATATACAAGTTACTGTGTTTGGGATTTAAATCATAAATTTAGATATACACCAAAAAATATGTCTTTATTAAGTTTATACCAATTGTAGGGGTCAGAATTTCTAGAATGCAAGCACACGAGGCACATCAATGGGTCTTTCCAGGGAATGGAATTTTCAGTATACGCACAGCCAAATGACTTTATAACTGAACATGTAATAAAAAACAAATTTGGGTCAAGATTTTAACATCAAAAATAAACTTTCAAATAATGTGTGACTTTTTAATTTTCTAACATTGCTATAAATTTGTTTCTGCTATGTAACAAGAAAACATAGTAAGCTTGACGTTTAAAAGTTTATCATCCTTTTGCAGTTATAAACAGTCTCCTTTAAGTAAACTCACTTTCTCTTGGGCAAATGTTCAGGCTTTGTTTCTCCCCCTTCTTCCTTAAACCTGAGGAGGTATGAGACGAAGGAAAATTCACAGGCTTCTAATATCTTATTTCTCTTTCTCTGTCTCTCTATCCAATGTGAAAAATAACTCGTTTCCCTTTGTTGGTGATGGCATCTCCATTTCTGTTTTATTCTTATTCTTCTCCCTTTTTTGGTATCATTTTTATGCATTATCTATATAACTACTTGTGCTTATAGTCCTTGGTGACTAAGCCTCACAATTTGCCCTAAAGAAAAACATAGTCTCCGGAAAAATATGACTGATGAAAGAAATAAAATATTTAACATGTATGCAAAATATACTCATTAAAAAATAGAAATTAATACTGTATTAGTTCATTTTTGCACTGCTATAAAGAAATACCCAAGACTGGCTAATTTATAAAGGAAAGAGGTTTAATTGACTCACAGTTCTTTATGGCTGGGGAGGCCTCAGGAAAGTTACAATCACGGTAGAAAAAAAAAAAAAACAGGCATACGTTACATGGTGGCAGGGGAGAGAAATCAAGTGTGTGTAGGAGGAAATGTCAAACACTTATAAAACCATCAATCTCATGAAAATTCACTCACATGAGAACAGCACGAGATAAACTGCCCCATAATCTAATCACTTCCCACAAGATTCCTCCCTTAACACCTGGGGATTACAATTTAAGATGAAATTTGGGTGGTGGGGACACAAAGCTAAACCATATCAAATACCTACTCATTTAAATATTTGTAAATGTCTTTAAATTATTTCATGTTATAAGTAGGCAATCTCATTTTGTCTTTTAAAAGAAGATGTAAATTTTCATAGGAATTCTACAGAATTTAAAAAAAAATTCTTAGGCAAGTTTATAGCAAGACTGATCTCACCAAATGGTTCCTTGCTGGTGTGAAGAATCTCAGAGCATTTGAGATCCTGCATTCCTCATTTTCCTCCCTCCCTCTCCCTCTCCCCCTCCCTCCCACCTTCCCCTCTCCCTCCCCCTTCCCCTGCCCTCCTCTCCCTCCCCCTTCCCCTCCCCCTCCCCCTTCCCTTTCCCCTCTCCCTCTCCCTCTCCTCCTTCTCTCTCTCTCTTTCTCTCTCTCTCTCTCTCTGTCTCTCTGTCTCTCTTCTTATTAGCTACAAATCCTGGAATGATTTCTTCCCCTAATGGATGGCATGGCAACTTGTGCATAGCTTGATGTAAATATTTGTCACACTTATTGTAGCTAATATTTGTTCATCCCACAATATTTGTGAGATCTTTATAGACATGATCTATTAGTAACTTGAGCAAATAAGACAGAGCAGACTCTTGATGCTTGCCTTGTGAATGACTGGATCATAAATAAAATACCCAAATTTCTAAAACTTAGAGATAACACAGTCGAAATTAAATACCAAAGATCTTTGGAATATTGAAAGCCATTATTTCTGGGAGAAGTAACAAAAATAGAAATAGCCAAGATATTACCAGGAGAAAAGACATAATTGGGTACTCCAGAAGTTCGATAGTGAGTTTGACATTCTAAAAGTGCTGCCTTCTTGGAAAAAGTAGTCAATTTGAGAAGATCTGTATATATTTTATATATCGCTAGCTCTATCTATCTATGTATTGATAGAAGAAAAATTTTAGCCAAATTAAGTTTAACAGAGTTTAATTGAGCAAACAACGATTCACGAATCAGGCAGCCTCCTAAGCCAGAGTGGGCTCAGAAACCAGTGTAGCCACGTGGTGTAAGATTTATGGACATTAAAAAAAGTGACATAAAGAAAGCAGAAGGGAGGTACAAAAACAGCCAAATTGGTTACGGCTCTGAGTTTGCCATATTTGAACACAGTTTGAACAGTTGGCCACCTCAGTGAATGACGTAAGAGTAGGCTTACAGTCTGTTTACAGTTCCATATAGCTTATAGTTCTCTATGTACAGAGAAACCTTTAGGCTGAACTTAAAATATGTAAGGAGCCAGTGTTAGGCTAAACTTTTTAACACTATCTGTCTACCTATCTGTCTGTCTGTCTGTCTATCTATCATCTATCTATCTACCTACCTATCTGAGAGAGAGAGAGAGGAAGAGAGAGAGAGAGAGAGAGGCAAAAGAGAGAGGAGATACGTTAGGATATTGCAAAAGTCTTAAATACTATTATAAGGAATCCAACTTTTATCCTCTACATAATGACAGTTTTCAAAAGATTACCTGACTTTATAACCTGCATTTTGAAAGCTAACTCTAGAATTGTTTGTGTATGATGGATATGGATGGGTTGGGGGAAAATTGGAATGAGAAGCAAAGCTCAGAAGATTCAAGGCAGTAACAGTGGAAAAGTCCATGACCACAGGTAGCAGAAAAGCTCACAGTATATACCTAGAATTTTTCCAAAAGTCTGAAAATCTGTTTCTTTAGCAAACATGTTTAATGTTTCTTGTGTCCAGACTAATTTTTCTTCAGATAACTATACTATGTTGCCTGAAAATGTTTCTAAAGGCTTACGTATATTTTTGATATTTTTAATACCCAAGATGAGGGTCTTGTTATATCCATCTTAAAATAGTTTGATGCTAAATATTATTGTAGCTGTGCTATTTGGTGAAGAAATTGAGGACCTTGGGCACACACTGGTCTATGCATTACAACAAAGTTACCATTATTTCCTAAGGAGAATTTTGGCACCATTCACAGGGAATTACTTAGTGGAATGGCTTGCCCTTCACTTGAGCATAAATACTTGTTATGCTCCACAATTGGCACACGAGGGTGTGAACCTGACCTTTAAGTTAAGTTGCAGTTAAGGCATATACTGCCCTTGTAATTTAACAGGTGATACACAGTTGTGATTGAATCTGGGGATACATAATAGTTGCCAATTATAAAGACTATACTGAGCACTTCATTTATGTAATTCTTTTAGTTATCTCAGGACAACAAATATTCAACTAGTCTTTATCTGGGCCATTGTCCAGCTACCAACACCTGTAACTCTTTTGGGTATTTCCATTGGCTGCCCTAGTGAGTTATTTTCCTTCAACCTAAGGATGACAGGAAGTGGTGGATAAATATTACAGTTCCCATCCCCCTGAGCAGTATACTTTTGAGATGTGTGTTCTGCACTGGTTCTCAGAGTTCCCTAGTTGTCTTGAGCCTCATGTATCCACAGTAGTAACTTCCTTTGTAATACACCATTTATTGGAGTTCTTCTAATCTTTCTCTCACTTTTGCACTTCCCTACTGAGGTCACGTCCCGAATAACAGCTTCTGAGGAAACCCCAACTAACACAGGAACCCTCTGAAACAGGCATTATATCTGTTTTTAAAGAGGATAAAATTGATGAATAGAGAGGCTTAACAACTTGTTCATGATCATGGAGCTATTAAGTGAAGGAAGTAAAATTAAAAAGCCAACTCTGCAAAGCCAGGTTTCTGTGTACCTTTGTACATGGCTTCTCAGTAAGCAGGCAGAACAATTTCTCACTAAGTGTTCACCTAGTTATATATAAAACTGAAAAGCTCAAGTGGAGAGATAATGTTAGTAAAGGATTACAGGAAATACTTGCAATCTGTTTCTGTGAGTGGTCTGAAATCTGCTTAACAGATTAAATAGAAGGAACCAGAAACCCAGTACTTGAAATCAACTACACCCTCCCCCAACCACATTAAGAATTGTGTTCAGTGAATTTAACTATGTTGTGATGTCATTTACCCATAACACCAGGTTGCATAGAAATATTCTAAAGGAGTCATCGTGATGTATTGGTGAAGATGTTATCAAAGGCTTTCTTATCACACTGCAATCGTTTTTAAATGAAATGTAGTTTTTATGAATTAGTTGTTAGTATCAGGAAGAATGGTTCCCTCTTTTGAGCAATTGTCTGGCTTTTGTGCTGTGGACCTAATTATGTAACTACATTTTCCCTCAATATATTAATTACTAAGAAAACATTTTGGCTTCTTCCAAGTAATTGACACGACCATACTGTGTCTCTTCCTTGACTGAAGATGATGTCCCTAATCTTGTTTCAATTTTCTAAAAAATTATTCTAATTCATCTTTTTTTGTATTTTGTATTTTTGTGATATACCCAATTTAGTAATAGGAGGAGATATCACGCAAGGAGATATGCAACCTCTAACAAGAACAGGGGGGAATTTTTTGTTCTGTTTTGAGACAGGGTCTCACTTGGTCACCTAGGCTAGAGTGCAGTGGCACGATCTCAGCTCACTACAGCCTCCAGCTCCCAGGCTCAGATGATTCTCCCACTCTACCCTTCCCAGTAGCTGGGACCACAGGCATGCACCACCACGCCCAAAAATTTTTTGTATTTTTTGTAGGGACGAGGTTTTGCCATATTGCCTAGGCTGGTCTGGAACTCCTGACCTCTAGTGATCTCCCTGCCTTGGCCTACCAAGTTGCTGGGCTTATGGGCCACCGCATCCAGCCCTCAGGGTGAATGTTTGAAAGATCGTTCAGTTGAACATTATGTAAGGCAAGGTGTAGAGAAGATAATGTTTCAGACATCCATATATATTGAAGCCATACCAATTTCAAAAGGTTAATAAGATAGGGTGATAAGAGAGGAGGTACCTAAACAACCTGAAGATAGTATAGATTCTATAAAGCAAACAGTTAATGAATCCCAAGAGGAGCAGGATGCTACCGAATAGCTTTCAAATAGTCTGGGAAGCTAGAATTTATTAAGACCCTTTATGTTACCACACTTGAGCTTTATCAACGTGACTGTACGCAAAGTCCCCTGAAAATCCTGGAGGTCCGTATTCCTGCCTTTCCGATGAGAAAGCTCAGGCTGAAAAATTTCCCCAAATTCCTCACTTACAGCGAGTAAGTGGTGGAACAGCATCTTGAACTCATTATGTCTGACTGCCTTCTTGAGGGTCACTAAATTTTTTTTATCTGCTCACAGATGGTGATTTTAAAGCCAGTTATATGATCTAAAGTATGGCACTTGCCCTTCTTTGACACCTACCCTTGAATCTTAGGGAAATAGGCCTCCCTCCATTCCGTCCAAAGTCCCTAGGAAGTGCCCCTGCTGCCATTTATTTCACATTTTCTCAGCTGTCTCTCCTCTTTTTCACTCTGCCATCAGCCACTGGCTTCCTGATACATACATGCTTTGGCTTCTTGTCATGACCTTGTTTGGCTAGCACGTGTACCCTTGCTCAGTGACTGCTGTCCACGGACACAATTCTTACAGTAATTTCTCATCGGCAATTATGTCCCCTACCCAAGACCCTGTCTTTCAAGTTTCCACCCTGATCAGATGGGAATAAAGGTGGAGAAGGAAAGGGTAGCCATGAATGAAAGCAAGCATCTGAGATGAAACATTAGAAATTAGGGCTTGATTTACACATATTATACATTTAAGAGCACATCTTCATTAGATGTTCTAAACCTTTGCTAGTAGTCATTTCATATTCAGTCATTGAGCGTCTATTTCATGCTGGAAACTGTTGTATGTGCATTCCAAAACTATCTCCCATGTGGAGAAAACATAAGTATATATGTATCTGCAAACATACAACCACATAAATACAATCATTGTTTTTGATTTTGTATTCCACTCTATATATGTAATTTCAGCATGGATTATATACTTAAAAGTTGCATAAATGAATGAATCAGTAATTAATGAATACAAAGTAGTTGTTTTGATTACTTTTCTATCAAAATTGCTTTAGTCTGGAAATTATTCACTTCTAATTAATCCAAATTTAAATGCAATATTAGTGATCTGAGTCAAATATTTAAATAAAAGTGAATTCTGTTTTATATATCAGTAGTTTATTGGAACAAAACAAAATAGCACTGGCTAAAAATGTGCATACTAATTAACATAATATGTTAGTTTTACAGATATCAACTTTCATATGAGAACTGGTAATGAAAACAAAGTACATTGATGAGTTTCTGTTGACTTTGTGTTAATTATTACCATGGTGTTCACCAGCAGTAAAATAATAAAGTGCCCAATGTAGCATAATTATAAGTTAATCATACCTACATGATGTGCAGAATAAATACCGGTACATTGCATGTCACATGGTAGAATTACTTATGAAATTCCCTGAAGGTCCTCTGAATCTTATCTAAAGCATATCCATAGTTGTGCAAATATTTATGTAATGTATGTGTAATCATTGCAAATTGCCAATCAGGGTGAGCATGGTTTTATACTTAAGAAGAGAGATAAATTGGTGTAAGAAAAACTCCCAGAACCTAAAATTCTCTCCCAAATTCAGACATGCAACTTTTTTAATAGTTGCATTAATAAATAAATAGTATTGAGAAATTTGAGACTTTTTGGCAGGGAATTCGGGTATCAAATATATTAAGTTTTTATAACTTAGTTTAATTGAATTTTCTGTCTGAGTTTACTTTGCTTATAACAAATAATTAATATTATACTAATAAAAAGTAAATGTAGAATAATTATAACCATTTTTGAGGTGAGTAATCTGAGACTCTACTTGCTTACAATTACTTTATTTTTAGATGCTGTTAAGATACCTTAACATTTGGAACTCGTTTGATTGGATTTTTGATTAGTAACACTCCAAATTCAGTAAACAATATTTGGGAGCTTATAAAAATTCATATTTCCAGGTCCACATTCATTTATTTTGATTCATAAGGGCTGGAGTGAGGCCCTGCCATCACAAGCTATTCCAATGCTGGTTATCAGAAGACTACACTTTTAGAAACACTGATCAATATACAATGATCTCAAAACATGTTTCCCTTTTATGATATATCACTGTTAGTAAATATTTTTCTGCATTTCCTTTAATGTATGTATATTTACATTTGAAATATAACCACATAGCCTATCAACTGATATTTTTAATGTAAGTAGAGCTTAGCTTTTTAATAGAGAATTAATAAACATATTTTTATATTTATTGGTTTAAACTTTTTGTTAACATTGCATAAATGTTATTTATTTGTGCATATTTATATATAGGCCATCCTTCTGTATCCATAGAGGTTAGATTTCAGAAACCCCAAGGATATCACAATCTGCAAATCTCCATGTCCCTGATACAAAATGGCAAAGTGTTTGCATGTGACCTACACACATCCTCTCAGATATTTTAAATCGTCTCTAGATTACTTAGAATACCTAATACTATGTAAATAGTTGTCATTGTATGTGATTTAGGGAATAAAGACCAGAAAAAAAATCTATACATATTCCATGTAGATGAAACCATCCATTATGTTTTTGAAGATTTTCAATCTGCCTTTGGTCGAATCCATGGATACGGAACACATGGGTACAGAGGCCAACTGTATTCAGCAGTGCAATCTATTTTTAAATAGCAGGCTCAAATAGAATCTTAATGTCTGCTTGTTGAGTAGTTCAAATTAAAATTCCAAGATTTTAAAATATAGAGATGTGGTCTTGCTATGTTGCCCAAATTGGTCTTGAACTCTTGGCCTCAAGCAATCTTCCTGCCTCAGACTCCCCAGTAGCTGGAATTATAGCCACATGCCATTGTGCCCACTTAAAAGTTCCAAGAATTTATGAGTTTATTTTTAATTTTTTAAACATTATAGAGAAAACCATTTATATTAAATGTGTTCCTCAAAAAATGCCATTTACATCTCATTTTAAAATATACTTTGAAAGATATTCATCTTATAAGTTTCCTATTAGAGAATAACTTTTATTCTATTTCCATCTACACTGCTGTTTTTCTTCTTGAACATGGCATTGAAGGGTAACATCTCTTTATTTTTTAATTAGGTCTGGAACATCCCAGGCATATTGTCATTGATCCTTGCTGGGATAACTTCATCTATGAGAATTCTGCCTTCCGGTTTAGTTCTTTGCGTCAAACACAAGGTACAGGATTTCTATATTACGTTCTATCATTTTGTTTGCTGTTGCATTTTTGAGATAATGAAGTATATGTCTATTGCCTTAGTAAATGTTTAACACAAATTGAAAACATAATTTTAAATTTTTGGAACAAATTTTAATAAGCTGATAGAAAAACATGGATAGTAAACCTTGATCTATATTCATTGCATTTGCATTATTTTTCATTCTTCAGCACATAAGTAAGATTTGCCAAGTATTTAACTTCGAAATTTTTCATGGTTGAATAGCTTACCACTTAACACATGGCTATATGAGTCAAGAAATATTTCAGAAAATTATAAATAATGTGTTAAAACTACTGATACTAATGAAAAGTAGTATCAATAGTTTTAATACTAACAAAAAGTAGTATCAGTAGTTTTAACAACTGTTTTACTGCAAATTTATTATAGGGTATGTATCTATTTGTGTTGTTGCTATTTTGTTTTGGTTTGTTTTTTTGAGAAAGAGTCTCACTCTGTCACCCAGGCTGGAGTGCCATGGTGAGATCTCAGCTTGCTGCAACCTCCACCTCCCGGGTTCGAGGAATTCTCTGTCTCAGCCTCCAGAGTAGCTGGGACTACAGGTGCATGCCACCACGCCTGGCTAATTTTTGTATTGTATTTTTAGTGTAGACAGGGTTTCACCATATTGGTCAGGCTGGTCTCAAACTCCTGACCTCAGGTGATCCACCCGCCTCAGCCTCCCAAAGTGCTGGGGTTACAGACGTGAGCCACCGCACCCAGCCTATATCTATTTCTTCTATATATTAACCACCCCACCTGTCCATTAATGAATAGGAAAAATTCTAATAACTAATGAAGTTTCTTAAAAATCTAAAGCTAAAAAATTATGAATTTGATTAACAATAATAATGTTTTAAAATTACAAAACATAATTGTTTTGGTGGTAAATATAAAGTATGAATTATCTTAACATACTTAATACAAAAATACTAACTGAAACCAATAGCCACTACTAACATTTCAAGAAGAATAGGTTAATTAATTTTGCTTACATTTTCTATAGCCATTTATAAAAGCTTCCTAAATGTCATTAATTCAGTTCTTTTGATACAACTCCAAGGGACAGGTGTTATTATTACTCTCATTGAACTATGGAGAGTGCAATTCAGAAAAATTAACTTATACAGAAGCAAAATAATTGCTTAATGGCAGACCTGAACCTTTTTATGTTCCAACTTTGCAATGCATTAAAAGGAGTATGAACAACAGTTCACAAAAGAGAAAGTACAAATGGCCAAAAAATGGTTTAAAATATGTTCAATATCATTAATAATCAGATATTGATTTTTATTTAAATGACCATCTAGATTTTTTCCCTTTTTAAGCTTGCTTTTGTCTTTTAATGAAACTATAACTGCTAATGTTTCTATAGTGAAATTAGAATAATCAAACTGTTTATGGGAATACAAATTACCTACTACATGGCTTTTGGAGAGTACCGTGTATAATGTATAAATAGAAACTTTGCAACCATCATTCTTTTGACCTAGTAATGCCAATTCTGTTGGTTGAAATGTAAGATAGTACAACTACTATGGAGATCAGTTTGGAGGTTCCTCAGGAAACTAAAACTAGAGCTACTATATGATCTAGCAATCCCATTGCTAGGTATATACCCTAAAGAAAGGAAATCAGTATATTGAAGAGATATCTGCACTCCTGTGTTTATTGCAGCACTATTCACAGTAGCTCAGATTCGGAAGTAAACTAAGTGTCCATCAACAGGCAAATGGATAAAGAAAATATGGTGTATGTACACAATGTAGTAATATTCAGCCATAAGAGAGAGAGAGAGAGAGATACTGTCATTTGCAATAACATGGATGGAACTGGAGTTATGTTAAATGAAATACACAGAAAGACAGACTTCTCATGTTCTCACTTATTTGTGGGACCAAACAATAAAAACAGTTGAACTCATGGAGATAGAGAGTAGAAGGATGGTTACCAGAGACTGGGAAGAGTAGTGGGTAGGGGTGGGGCCATGAGGGGAAGAGGGGAGAGTTAATAGGTGCCAAAAAATAGAAAGAATGAATAAGTTCTAGTATTTCATAATACAACAAAGTGACTATAGTAAAAAATAATTTAATTGTACATTTAAAAATAACTAAAAGGGTATGATTGAACTGTTTGTAACAAAAAGCATAAATACTTGAGGTGATGGATATCCTATTTACCCTGATGTGATTGTTATACGTTCTATGCCTGTATCAAAATATCCCATATACCTCATGAATATATATACCTACCAGAATATCCACGAAAGTTAAAAATTAAAACAAAGATATAATCAATGTATGGTTAATGTATGAATAAATATGCTTGATACTGCGTTTTTTATAATAGCAAAAAATTCAAAACTGCCTTCATGTCAAACAATAACTTTGTTATATTTTTGGCAACTATTTATATGTCTGCTTATACTTAATTAACTGATCCATTAAATAGGTGAGCCATTTTCTGTTTCTTAAATTTCTTCCACTGCTTCTACACTTTCAATGTCATTCCATACTGTGAAATACATTGAAAATTCACCTACATTTTCTTTTTCTTCTCCTTTGTTTTTAATGAGAAAATGGATAAGGTAGGTAGGCAAATTTTACTCCAATTCATCTATATAGTGCTTTTTTGCTATGTAATGAAAACCTAATTTGATTGCCCCTCACTTAATTAGCCATTTTTCCATTTTTTTGGTTAAATAATAATAATAATTTTGTTGCTATTTAAGTTTGAAATGTGACTTATCTGATATTCAGATCATATATACACTTTTCCCTGGATCTGTATTTCAGACCTGATGCCAGTGCCATGCAGTTTAAACCCCATGATTTTGTTTTCTTATTTTCTTTCTTTCTAGTGTATTTTAAATGATTTATTTTCTCTTATTTACTTATTATTCTAGTAAAAATTATAAACTTTTATCAAGTCCCCCCAAAATCCCAATAATTATTTAATGGCAATTACATTAACCTATGGACAAATTTGGAGATGACTACATCTTTACAGTATTTAAACTTCTTTTTTCAGGGACATTCATTTTCTCACTGTTTTGAAACACAGTATTTATGACTTTCAATAAAATCTAATTTACAAAACAAAAATATAAATCTTCTACTAACTACTTTTATTTTCAATACCACAATTAGTAGTTCTATAAAATGCAATTTTTATGCAACGTATAGACCAACATTTGTGTTCCAATTTTAAGATTTTTAGTTTAAAAAAAAAGAAATTAAATGTACTTTATAATTTCTGTTTTTCTTATTGTCACAAAATATTTTTTCAATATTTAAACCAGTTTCTTGGTGAATTTCTTATTGTTTTCTCTAGTTTGTGACTTGCTTTCTAAGATAAACCATGCATACCCTGCCTATGTAGTATATTTGACAGTTCATGATGCGCTTCCTGTTGTTCTATGTAATAAGATCTCCAAAGGGGTTTGCTTATTTTATAGGAACTTTTTGTTTGCCCTGATATTTTTACATGTTATAATACTAGTTGTAGGAGTTTTTCTGCTGATTTGAGGAACATAAATCGTAAGAGTACAACAGAAATGGGAGCTTGGCTTCTTATGTCGCTATTGGCATTTTTAGACATTGGGGCACTATTGGTATTATAAAAATCACCTCTAGGGATACCATCATATAACAGAAAAAGCATTTATACCCTTAAAACTAAGTGTTCCTATATTAACATAGAACATTTTCCTGGTGAATATTTGAGGACTAAAAAGATTACCTTAACCTTGACCAGTGTTTACCTAAGTGTGAATGCATCTAGAAACCATCATTCTAAGCAAACTAACACAAGAAGAGAAAACCAAATACTGCATGTTTTCACTCATAGGTGGGCGACAAACAATGAGAACAGTTGGGCACAGGGAAGGGAACAACACTCACTGGGGTAGGTGGTGGGGTGGTGGGGAGGGGTGGGACAGCGGGACAGGGTGGGGCAAGGAGGTTGAGGAGAAATGATTGATGTAGGCACAGAGTGGGGGTGCGGATGGAGACAGCAAACCACCATGGCACATATGTCCCTATACAACAATCCTGCTGGATGCAGGATGTGCACATGTATGCCACAGCCCAAAGTACAATAATAATAATAAAAAAAAAAAACAAGAACACAAAGAAACAGAAACAGCTAAGTTATATTTATATATATCTACTAGTAGCTACAAAAACAGAATTAAAAATAAATAAAAAACCCTACGTTCTATGCTTAAATGAATTTGGGAAATCCTTGGCTAAACAAAGTTTGTTTATGGCAGGGTTTCCTGGGCCTTTTATTTCCTCTCTCTCTAGTGCTATGTATATTTTTAGATAGAGGAAGTGATATGTATTTCAAACATGTATTTGGCCAAGAAATATACTTTTGTAAATGTTATTTTCTCATGAACTGATTCAGCAGGGAAGTTTTAAACTTGCAACCTCTAATTTGCCATATGATGTAACAGTGCATTCTATTCAATTCTATTCAATATTAGGCAGTAAAAGAAACTGAGAGCTGTTATAACTAACATATGTTCCTCAAGTATGAATGCTACTGCTTCATTCCATAGTAGCAGCCACTCTATTCATCATCCCAGTCAAGCTGACTTTACAAAAAATTTAGTCTCTATATTACAAAAGGACATGGATAAAAATAATTTCTATAAATATTTCGCATATTATCTTCTTTCAGAAATTTTACAATTCCTTGGGATTACGAAGTTGTTTAATAAAATTAGATCTAGATGTAGTTAGATGTTGACCTAGATTGGAGCTCTAGCCATTGACACTATATTTTTCCCATTGGAGAAAGGGTTCACAGCCCTTTTCTTCCTTTAAGGAAATATATATTTCTAGAAATTATTTCCTTGGAATGAATTTCATACTATAGATAGCTAAGTACTTCATTTTGTTTTTAGAAAGTTCTCTGTTCCTTTCATTATCATTCAAAACCGGTGACAAGAACTAGACAGGAAGAAGAAAAGGGTCTTCCTGTCAGTGAAGTATCTTAACTTGCCAGGTTTTCACTTTGAAATGTTACCTTGCTTACAGATTTAATTAGGCCAAATAACCAAGAACAGGACAGGAGTGTAGGTGAATTGTGATTTCAAAGGACATCCTTCTACAAAGCTAATAAAGTTCTAGGACTTGCAGTATTCTTTTTTTCTCTTTTTAATAGGAAAGAATCAAATGTTACCGAAACAAAATTAAACTTGTGGAAAAATATTAGCTGTAACATGTTACTGGGTCCTCTAACATTTAAAAAAAGGTGGAAGGTTAGCATTATTATATTTCTAGTGTTACATATTGTAGCAAAAAAAACTTTACAAATCTACACATAGATGTAAAATTAGACCTAGAACCTTAGAAAGGTAGCCAAGGTGTGGGGATTGAGCATTAGGTTTATGGTCAAATAATTTGTGTTCTTCTTTCTACTCTAACATGGATAAGCTGTATTATCTTGGGCTAGTTTCTTTCCTGTATGAACCCAATTTTGGACATTATAAAATATAAATTTTACCTAATAAGACTTTTTGATAAACATACACAATTGTGTATGTGAAGACATTTCTAAATACTAAAACTATGTAAAAATATGTTATTGTGAGTACTTGTATAGATGAAAATAAGTCAACCCCAAAATGGAGTCCTACTTTTCCTCAGTTTTATAAAAAACAAGATCTAGCACCTGCTGTTACATGCCAGGAAATACATTCCTGGAAAAGAAATAGTTATTTTTCTTGTAAAATCTATTTTTTCCTAGATAAACCAATTCCTAAACAAATGGTTTTATTTTTATAAACTAAAATTATTGATTAAATAATTTTGGTATCTTGGTGAATCCCAGTTTTCTAGAAAATAACTTCTTATGGAACAGTTGATATCTATATCCACAGTTACATCTGTATCTAGATTTAAATAGATATAAAAATTATCCAGCCTTATTCCTTTTGACATTCCTAACCCTTCATATACTTTACACTTCTTCAACATTTCTCTTAGAAAATACTCTCCATATTTCAGTTATTCATATATTACCTTCAGAATTTTTGGCATACCTTTATATCACCTATATAATAATTTACTTAGTGGCATTCCAATGGAAAATGATGTCGCTTGCCATGAACAATAGCAATAGACAATGTGCCAGGAGCTATTTTAAGCACTTTACAAATATTAATTAATTTAGTCCTCAGAACGCTGTAAGATAAATTCTATTAGGTTTGAATTTGGGGCGTGAACTCTTACCGTCTACACAGTATTCCTACAAAACACCAATAAGTAACTTAAAAAATGTAAACATATAGATCCAAGTTTCACTAAAAAATATCTTAAACATCACTGTTATAGAATAGCTTTCCTGGGAAGTAGACTCTGAAAAGGAAGGTGGGGGTATTAAGTTTATTAGGAAGTGCTCTGAGGATCAACACCACTGAAGGAAGAGAATGAAGCAAGATTGATTAGGGGGAGAAAGTAGGAACAAAGCTGTCAGTTCAGCCAGTGGCTAGCACTGAAGCTAGGATAGCTCTTCAGAGTTGCCCCAATTTGGGATAAAGAGGACAAGATTTTACACATCTCTCCCTCAACTTCCACATCAATTCATCATTGAATGGAGTCTACCCTCAGGAAAGGAGTTTTACCTTGGACAGGTGACTCTCTTCAGCTGAAATTTAGGTACTATATACTAGCAATAATCTCAGTAATCTGGGGCATAAAGTCATGAAGATATATTTCTCTTTTACCTAGAAGCTTTATTGCTTACATTTCATGATACATACTTGATACTTTCAAATACGGTGAGACATAGGACTCAAAGTTCCATTTAGACACCGTGTATGCCAAATTTTACTGGCAGCATTTATGGATAAAGCCATACTTTTTTCATTGATTTTTTTGTGCTATTTTTCTCCCAAATCAGGTGACAATATATTTGTGAGCCTGTTTCTAGACTTTATTTAGTTCAAATATTCTATTAATCTATCCTTGCACTAATGCCATGCTGTCTACTACTATAGCTATATAGTAAGTTTTGATATTTGGTAACATAAATACTTCAAACTTTTTCTCTTGTTCAAGAGTTTTATAGTTATTCTAGATCCTTTGCACTTACATAAGAATTTTAGACTCAGCTAGCCAATTTCCAAACACATACACACACACACACACACACATGCACATGTGCTAGGATTTTGATTTGAATTGTGCTATAAAAATACCCAAAAATGTGGAAGTGACTTTGAAATTGGGTAACAGGCAGAGGTTTGAACAGTTTGGAGGGCTCAGAAGACAGGAGAATATGGGAAAGTTTGGAACTCCCTAGAAACTTGTTGAAGTTTTGACCGAAATGCTGATGGTGATATGGACAATGCAGTCCAGGCTGAGGTGGTCTCAGATGGAGAAGAGGAGCTTGTTGGGAACTGGAATAAAGGTGATTCTTGCTATGCTTTAGCAAAGAGACTGGTGACATTTTGCCCTGCCCTAGAGATTTGTGGAACTTTGAACTTGAGAGAGATTATTTAGTGTATCTGGCAGAAGAAATTTCTAAGCAGCAAAGTGTTCAAGATATGACCTGGGTGCTCTTAAAAGTGTTCAGTTTTAGGAATTCACAAAGAGATGGTTTGGAATTGGAATTTATATTTAAAAGGGAAGCAGAGCATAAAGTTTTGGAACATTTTAAGCCTGACAATGCCAGTCTTGGGAATTTCTTATAACAGTATGAAAATGGACTAATACAAATTGCATTGAAATTATAGATTGACTTGGGGGCAGTTGTCATCTTAGAAACATTGTATCATTAAGAACAATCCATAAACATGGAATTTTTCTCCCATCTATCCAAATGGTTCTCTGTTTCTTCAGGATTTACTAAGAAGCCTGTCTCATAACTACTGAATTAATATGCCCATATTATCACAGATTACATTGCCATATGGACTTGGGCTCTTTCTGGATTGTCTCTATTATTCCACAGATCTGTTTTTAATAGGCAAAACTACACTGTTGTAATCAGAGAGTTTTTAAAATATTCTTTAATATGTTTTGAGGATTGCTCTTTTATGTTACCTTTCGTTTTCAAGGTTTTGCTGCCTATTCTTTCCTAATTTTTTACCCATATGAATCTTATAATAAACGTGGCTACTTCCACGGAAAACTCAATGAAATATTTATCAGGCTTATTTTAAATTTATAATTTATAACATTATAAATACATGAAGAAATGACATTTCTGTGACATTGAATTTATTTCAGTGTGTCGTATATATTTGTTTATCATGTGTCTTCAGAAATGTTTAGATTTTATGTTTTTATATTTTTTTCATATGTTCTAATGGATGAATCATGCTCAAAACTATTTTAGATCTCTCTTTAAAAAACAGCAATAGTAATGACAATATATCTTATTCTTTTCCATGACACTGGAGCGAAAAAAAAAAAAATAAAGATGGCTTATTGTCACATAATACAAGTTACCTTCATGATTATTTGTAGTTAATATTTTATTACTGATAATAAATGCACTAGCTCACTATTACAGCTTCTCTTATTGATCCCTAGATAACATAAAGGCTTTACTTGAAATAATGACAACAGTTTTCTCTGCTCAAGAATGCAAAACCTTTCATCACTTTCATGAGAAAGATTAATATAAAAGTTTAATTATATAATGACTCATATCACTTCATTCCTTTTCCTGATACTCTGTTATGCAGCACTAAAAGGAATAGCTAACTATTTAAAACATTTTATGCAATGTTAATAATTTCTGTAAATACTCATTAAATTGTATTTTACTCTTAAAGACTTTAGAGTCCCAATTTTAAGTTGTTGTCATTGAATCTAATCATAATATTAGGGAATCCTACTTCGTTTAGATAAAGATTCCTGGCAGAAAAACACCTAGGGAAAATATATTTAACTATGTTGCTGTATTCCACTTACATTTATTAATTTTTTTCTTTAAAATTCCAAGCCTTAGTTTTTCTAAATAAGTTTCTACATGTGATTAAAACGACATAGGTATAATTTTGAATGGTGTATTTTTATATAACTTTAAACATTTTCAATGTTATATTTTAGCTTTATTTAAAGGTAGATAAGTTTACAGATAAATAAAATGTTAGGTAACATCACCTTTCTTTTTTGAGAATGAATTCATCCATTGTCAACATAAAGTGATTAAATTGGCTAATACAGAAAGTCCTTTAGATTTCAGATTTCAGGAAGCAGAACTCACAGTTCTAACATTGCTGTTTGTATTTGGCTTTTGTAGACAGTATTTTCATACTTTTTGCACATTTTAAATAATATTCTATTTCTATATCTGTCATTAATTTGGAAAACTTTTTTATACTACCCATTACAAAACATTTTCAACATCTCCCTGAGAGATAATGGTCCAATAAAAAGATGAAAAAACTAAAAGTTCATGATGAGAAAAAAAAAAAATCTCACAAAGTTGAAATCATAGGGAAATCAGCTTAGCCCAAAATCTAAGTAAAGACTGGCACCTGCAGAGAGATACTAGATGAAAGTTTTTGTCTGTACATAAAACTACAATTACATACTTGTAAGTAGAGCCAGGGATATTGGATAATTGGGTCACTGAATGTACACTGATGAGATTAGAAAGTCCCTGAGGGCTGAAGATATAGAGACTAGCACCCTCTTGGAAACCTTTTTCCCCTAAATCCCACTGGATGTCACAGAAAAGACTGGAGGGGCTTCTGAAAAAGTATATTTTGTGATGCAAACTTGGAAGAGGGGGAAGACAGCTTCTCTGAGAAAGACATGAAAATCTTGCACACTTCTGTTTTATATTCTCTATGAAAAAAAAAAAAAAAAAAGCCTAACCTCTCCTATGGGGAGAGAAGAAAAGCAGCAAAAATGGAAATACTTAGGGCATTGGTAAAAACCCATTTTTGATATAGGAGGGTCAGAGAGAAAAATGCTGTACTCCTGAGGAGAGGCAGGAGTACATGTAAAAACTACCACTAGGGTAAGAACGATAAAACTGAAAAGACCATATCTCTGAGACAAGGTGACATGGTGCCTGCCTAAGAGTGAAACTTAATCAGGACGGCAGAGAACACTGCCCTACCAACTTTACTGCTAGAAAAAGCTTTAAGTCACAAACAACACTAAATATGTTACAAAAGGCAGACCCAATATCAGATACTGTGCAATGGGAAGTCTAAGACTAAGGATGGAGCAGACATTGAGAAAAATTCCCTTTTGCAAACTAGTCCCCACACCACACTAAACCTAATTGTATTACTCTCAACCGAAAAATTGTGAGATATATAAAAGGCAAGAAAAAAGATAACATACACTCAAGAAAAATCACATTTACAGTGGCCACAAAAAATTGAAATACTTAGGAATACAGCCAACCAAAGATGTGAATGATCTCCACAAGAACTGCAAGATACTGCAGAAAGAAATCAGAGATGACACAAATAAAAGGAAAAGCATTCCATGCTCATGCAATGGGGGAGTCAATATCTTTAAAATGGACATACTGTCCAAAGTAATCTAGATATCTGCATTATTTCTATCTAACTATCAACGTCATTGTTTCACAGAATTTTAAAAATCTATTTTTAAATTAATATGGAACCAAAAAAGAGCCCAAATAGCCAAAGCATTCTTAAGCAAAAAGAACAAGGTCAGAGGCATCATGCTACTGGACGTCAGAGGATTTTACAATGCTACAGTAACCAAAACAGCATGGTACTGGTACAAAAGCAGACACATAGACCAGTGGAACAGACTGTAGTACCCAGAAATAAAGCCATACACCTATAACTATCTGATTCAACAAGGCCTACAATAACACACACTGGGGAAATCATACCCTCTTCTATAAATGGTATTAGGATAACTGGCTACCTATATACAAAAGTATGAAACTAGACCCCTCACTTTTACCATATACAAAAATTAACTCAGGTTAGATTAAAGATATAAATATAACACCTCAAACTATAAAAATCCTACTAGGAAATCTAAAGAATGTCTTCTCTATATTGGCGTTGGTAAAGAATTTTCAGCTAAATCACCAAAAGCAATTGCAACAAAACAAAAAATTAACAAGTGGGACCTAATTAAACTAAAGGTTTCTGCACAGAAACAAACAGACAAATGAACATACAAAAACCTATAAACAGAGTAAACACATTCTCCCTCTCTCCTTAAAATCTCTAGTTTTGAATTTTCAGCCATCAAAGAAAATGTCTTTAGCTCCAACACTGTATTTCTTAAAATATTTGTTGACTTCCATATCCACATAGTTGTTTTCTTCTATAACTGTTGTACTTTCCCTCAATTACCTGCTCTTTACCCAACCTAGCCATGCCTAAGTTATCTCATAAAAGAGAAATTACGTTACAATAACTCTGCATAGTTACAATAACTGCATAGTTACATAGTTACAATAGGTCCTTAGTTATAATAACTCTGGCCTATAGTCTCATCTTCCTTGTTTCCTCTGTATCCCTTTCCCCCACCTGCTTTTTTTTTTTCTTGCGCAAGTTCAATCAGGCTATTTCTTGACACTGTATCAAAGAAACACTTATCAAGGTTTAAATGATCTCTGTGTTGCCAAATTTAACTATAAACTCATTCTCCTAATCTTACTTTATCTCAACCTCTCCAGCCTGAAATAGTTTTTCACTTGCCTTCTAGGATGTCACACTGTCCTAGCTGTTTTCCTTCCTGTGCCTGTGTTCATACTCTGTACTGTCATTCCCAATAACTTCAGTCCCTCCATAATCTTCATTTCAAGTGTCTCATTCTCTTACTCCCACCTCCTTTCTTTTCAATTCATTCCCTCTAGTACTGCAATTCTGGAACACGCTCATAACTTGCCCTTTCTTATGCCTTCACTTCACCAAATCAATTTCATGGTCCATAGTTACAATAACCCTCTTGCATATAGTCTCATCTTCTTGCTTCCTCAGTATCCCTTCCCCTCCCTTATCTAATACTTGTAATTATGAATGGCGAGCTCATCTATGCCTGTCTCTGTTTAGATAAATGTAGCTGAAGAAAAATATGCAAATATGCTGAAAGGGATCACATTAAATCCATGACCACTAAATATAAACTGTTTTCTAAGGAATTCTTGCAATCATACTACGTTTCCTGAGCCCTCTCATTCTTGACAATTTCATACACCCAACTCCTTCCTCACACCTCAAAAATCTCCTCGTACATTCTCAATCTTAACTAATGACCTAGAGTACTAATTCATTGAGAGAAATACAGGCTACAAGCAATCAAATGAGAACTTCCAAAAGCTTC
Source organism: Sapajus apella (assembly GCF_009761245.1). Taxonomy (NCBI): domain Eukaryota; kingdom Metazoa; phylum Chordata; class Mammalia; order Primates; family Cebidae; genus Sapajus; species Sapajus apella. The sequence continues at coordinate 31,854,414 of NW_022436957.1, forward strand.
CACAATCTCAATGAAACAGATGACTGTACTTGTCACTATATGGTCTGCCTTCCCTCCTGTTACAGTGAATGAACTCCTGTCACCCTTTTCTTTAGGCCCATATTTAACTGTCCACTATATTTCCTCTGTGATGACTCCAGATACCCTTTTTTATCAGGAGCTTTATAAATGTTTTTCTCTTTAAATTATTCTGTTTACATAAAGTTATGCAATTTTACTTGGATTAAAAATTAATGCTTATCCTCACATCATCTTCTATAAGATATCACTTGGTTTTATGTCTCTCCTTTATATTAAAGCTCCTAAAAAATTGATGACACCTCAAGAGTTGAGTACTGTAATTCCAAACCTCCCATTTTTTTTTTTCTTGAACCAGTTCAGCCAGGCTATTTCTTGACACTGTATCAAAGCAACATTTATCAAGGTTTAAATGATCTCTGTGTTGCCAAATTTAACTATAAACTCATTCTCCTAATCTTACCTCACCTCAACCTTTCCAGCCTGAAATAGTTTTTCACTTGCCTTCTAGGATATCACACTGTCCTAGCTGTTTTCCTACCTCACATCCTACAAAGCGTTGCTTTCTTTTGCTTGTATCTTTTGATCTCAAATACTCTAAATGTTGGAGTATATTACAGAACATGATGTTTGGTTCTCTTATGGAAATCTATGGTGAATTTTATGGATCTCTATCTGTGCTCATACCATAGGTGATCTCATCCAAACTCATGGTTTTAGTTGCCATTTTTATGTTAGTCACTCTCAAATTTTTAAATTTTTTTCCAACCCACAAACATTGTTAAATTTGGACTTAAAAATTCAATGCCCTACACATTATCTATATTTAAATATCTAATAGAAATCTCTAAATTTAACATGTCCCAAAACAAAATAGCTCTCCCTATCCAAAATACTTTGTCCTTTAGTTTTACTTGGTCTCATTAATTGCTACTCTGCCATGATAGATCCTAAGATGAGACATCATGTTGTCACCCTTGCTCTCCCCTTTCTCTCACATCCCCCAAACAACCTGTCAACAAGCCCTACCAACGTTTTAAAAAAATGCCTACAGAATATTCCTCTTCTTGACATGACATTTACCTCTATGAAACTACTTTAAATTGTCATCTTGTCTGTCACCTAGTTTGATAAACTAAACAAATACTCCTGCCTCTAAAATATATCGACTTTCTAATTCCAAGAAACTATGAATATTACCTTATATGGCAAAAATCACCTTATATAACAAAAGGGATAATTAAATTAATTGTTCTGATAGGATAAGTGTATGCTGGATTATCTAGGAGGGCCCAAAGTAGAATCACATGTATCCTTATGAAAGAAAGGCAGAGAGTGTTTGGACAGACAGAAAGCAGAAGGCAAGGTGAAGACAGACTAATGAAAGATACAGTCACAGGCCAATGAATACCAACAACCACCAAAAGTCTGAAGAAACAAGGAACCGATATTCCTCTAGAGCCCTTAGAAGGAACACAGCCCTACCAAAAACTTGATTTCCAACTTCTGGCCTCCAGAATTCTGAGAGAATAAATTTATTTTTCTTTAAGCCACCCATTGTGTGGTAATTTATTATAGCAGCCACAGGAAACTAATACAGCCTCAAGATTCCAGGTCACATCTCCTGGAACCTGTGAATGTTATGAAGTATCACTCCTATGCTTTTGTTCTTTATTGTATTAATCTGTTTTGTGTTCCTATAAAGAAATACCAGAGACTGGGCAATTTATAAAGAAAAGTGGTTCATTTGGCTCATGGTTCTGTAGGCTGTACAAGAAACATGGCACCAACATCTGCTTGTGGTGAGAGCCTCAGGCTGCTTCCAATCAGGGATGAAGGTGAAGGGGAGCCACAGTGTGCAGATCACATGGTGAGAGAGGAAGCAAGAATGAGTGGGGAGAGGTACCAGGCTCTTTTTAACAACCAGCTCTCTTGGGAACCAATAGAATGAAAACTCACTACACCCTCTAAAGGAGGGCATTAATCTATTCGTGAGGGATCTTCTTCCATGATCCAAACACTTCCCATTAGGCCCCACCACCAATACTGGGGATCAAGTTTCAACATAAGATTTGTCCTGGACAAGCAAACCATATCCAAACTACAGCAGTGTTATGGCGCTTGCTCTCTCGCCATGTGACCTTAAAAAGGGAGAGTAGCCAAGTGGGCCTAATCTAATCACATGAACCTGTGAAAGTAGAGAACTTTCTCTCATGCTAGTGGCAGAAGAAGAAGGCAAAAAAAGAATTCAAATAGATTTGAAGTATGAGAATGATTCAACACATCATTTGTAGCTTTGAAAGTTGAGGGTAACAAGAGATAAGTAATGTTGACCTACATGCTAAGAATGACCCTCCATGTGACAGACAGCAAGGAAAAGGGAAACTTGGACCTACAACAACATGGAACTTAATTTTCCCAAATTCTAATTTTTAGAACCTGTTAATGCTAGCTAATATTGTAAAGATTTTTCAGATGTGATTAAGTCAAGGATTTTTGAGATGAAGAGATTATACTGGATTATCCATGTGGGCCCTACATTCAATCACATGTATTCTTATGAGAGCAGAGGGAGTTCTGAGACACACATAGCAGAAGGTCATGTGATGGTGAGGCAGAGATTGGACACATGCAGCCAAGAAATATTGGCAGCCACCGGGAGCTGAAAGAGGCAAGAAACATGTTCTCCTTCAGAAAATCCAGAGTACAGCCCTGCCAACATCTTGGTTTTGGCCCAGTGATACTGATGTCAGATTTCTGGCCTCCAGATCAGTAAGACGACAAATTCCTGTTGTATTAAGTCACCCAGTTTGTGGTAATTTGTTACAGCAGCCACAGGAAATAAATGCATCTAGCTATTCACAATAACATCCTAACAGTTCTCACTGCTCTCTCAGGTAATTACCATACTGTGTTCTATGAACAGAAACAATCAACGGAAAATCAAGTCAGATCACGACTCTACTGTACTAATGCTGAAGGTTTCCTGCATCCTGATTGCCACTTATAAATCTGTTTTGTTATTGTTATTGATGTGGCATTAAGTATCCACAGTAATTTACTTATATTAATTTATTTTTATGTTTTAATTTTAGTAGCAATTTCAGTCACTCAAACAAAGACTAGAGCTAAGAAAATCATAATATATATAGAAAGCTGTATTGTGAATTGCTTATATATATTGCAATGGAAAAAAATCATATGTGACAAAATATTTTTTTTTTGAGACGGAGTCTTGCTCTGCCGCCAGGATGGAGTGCAGTGGCACAATCTCAGCTCACTGCTACCTCTGCATCCTGGGTTCAAGCAATTCTTCTGCCTCAGCCTCCTGAGTAGCTGGGACCACAGGCGCGTGCCACCATGCCTGGCTAATTTTTTTGTATTTTTAGTAGAGACAGGGTTTCACAGTGTTGACCAGGATGGTCTCAATCTCTTGACCTCGTGATCCGCCTGCCTCGGCCTCCCAAAGTGCTGGAATTACAGGCATGAGCTACTGCGCCCAGCTGTGACAAAATATTTTTAAAATATTTTCATTCATCAGACCTCTGGTTTAGTCAAGATAGCATATCCCAATTCCTTCCAAGTTCTCCCACTTACAACTAAAAACCCTGGACATAATACAACAAACAAGCATAGGAAGGTAGAAAGGTAGAAAAAAAGAAAGTAAATGGCATGTAGACCTCAGAATCTAAAGAAGGCTGAGGCGTGTGAATCACCTCAGGTCAGGAGTTCGAGACCAGCCTGGCCAAGATGATGAAACCCTATCTCTACTAAAAATGCAAAAAATTAGCTGGGTGTGGTGGTGGGCACCTGTAATCCCAGCTACTTGGGAGGCTGAAGCAGGAGAATTGCTTGAACCCTGGAGGCAGAGGTTTCAGTGAGCTAAGATTGCACTGTTGCACTCCAGCTAGGCAACAAGAGTGAAACTCCATCTCAAAAAAAAATGACACAATAGTGAGTTCCCTGACTTTTCTTATCACATCTCATATAACTTAGAGAAGGTAATGCAGAAGGCTCCCATCCAGAACTATCAACAAGTAAAGACAAAAAACCTCCCCTTAAAATCTTTTCCCCCTATCCAAAGGACCTGGAAAAAGGTGTCCTAACAACAGAAAACCTTTTTAAGAATACCTACCCTACTCCATCAAAGCATCAATGGTAAAACCATGTCACACACTCCAATAGTTACACTGAGGACAAGCAGGTCATTGATTTTCTGCCCTACCCCTAAGCACTTTCATGCCTTAGAAGCAGCACACTGTGATTCCCTTCCCCTGTATTTTCTGTGGTGTTGATGGGACCAAGTAAGGAAGTAATCTGCCATTCCCCCAGCAGAAGCACACAGTGCTGTGATTCTCCTGCCAGAATGGTGTTGGTAGAGGTGCATCAACAAGAAAGGATGAAGGGATTTGAAGCAGGGTAGCTGGCACTGTTTTTTTTTTTTTTTTTTTCCCCATATGTGAACAAAGACCAGTGGAAACAGCCTCCAACCCCACTTGGTATGAAGGAGGTGGAATGAAGTGGCAAGAAGTGAGCTAGTTGGTGTTCTACTTCCTCCAGTCTCATCTCTTGGTGTCAGTGAGGCCCAGCAGGAAGCAAAACTTTCCCTCCCCATCTGCAGTGGTGCAGTATGAGTCTGTCCAAATTTTGCTTCAAGAAACAATTTTGAATTCTATTGAAACATGAAAAAGTAGAGAATCTCAGAAAAATGTTGAATAAAGAACCGAACAAAAGTTGTGGAACGGATTAAATATAAGTTAAATATATACCTTGCCAGATGGGCTCAAGAGTAGAATGGAGATGATTGAGTATAGAATCAGTGAAAGTGAGGAGAGATCAATATAATTTATATGGTCAGAACAACAAAGAGAACATAGACTTTTACAAAAATGAACTGAGTGTCAGGGATCTGTAGAAAAATAACAAAAGAGCTAAAATGTGTATCATCAGAGCTCCAGAGGGAGAGGAGAGAGTGGGAATGAAAAATTATTCAAATAAATAATGTCTGAAAACTTGCTGAATTTGATGAAGCACCTAAGCCTACAGATTCAAGTGACTGAGTAAACTCCAGTCAGTGTAAAGCAAAAGAAATCCAAGACAAGACAAATTGTCATTAAACTTCTGAAAACTAAAGACACACACACAGAAAACAACCTTGAAAGTAACCAGAGAGATACAGTTCATTACTTATAGGGAAACACCAATTGAAATGATAGTACATTGCTCATCCAAAACCATGGAGGTCAGAAGGAAGTGGTATACATTATTCAAATACTGAAAGGAAGTAACTATAAACTGTGAATTCCATATCAAGAAAATATATTCTTTATACATAAAGAGAAAATGTAGATATTCTCATATAAAGGGAAAGTGAATTTATTTTAAGCAAACCAGCCCTTAAAAATAGCTAAAGAATGTTCTCTACAAAGATAGGGAATAGTTTTTTAAAAAAAATTTTAGAAAGAATATCATATGGATAAAAATAATAATTAATATAACAGACTGCCCTACTTCTCTTCAGTCTCTTAAATCGTATTTGATGATTGAAGCAAAAATTACACCACCTTGTGACATGTTACATATATATATATATATATATATATGCGTGCACATATATATATATATATATACACATATATATAAACACATATATATTTGTAGAGAGACAGCAAAAGGAATGTCTTAAGACATTTATATGATGAAATATGGGAAGTATAAGGTTATCTAAATGGAATTTAGGTATAATGACTATATTTCTTATTTTCTGTATTCTTTATGCTTTGATATTTGAGGTCTTGCTGACTGGGGAGGAACTGCCCTTCTCAGGGTTAGTTAATTTCTAGAGATGGCAACTCATCTATGAGAGCATCTATAAGTACAAAGTAACCAATCCAGAACCTACACCCCCACATACCTCTTCTATCAGGCTTTTACATGCCACACCAATATTCCTGTACTCTAATCATCCCAAGGCCAGGGACCAGTCTACATGAGATAGCCCCTACAAGCCAGAGCCCAATGAAATTATTCAAAATAATCAACCCTGCAATTGCTTTGTCTGCTTATCTCATCTGTATTTCTTCCCATAAAAAACAAAAAATAGGTTCTTGCCCAGTATTTTCCCCCTCACAGCTTCCTGAACAACACTGGTGCTTCCCTATGTGGCCCTATATGACATACTGTGCTTTGTGATTTTAGGGATTGGTGAATATAAAGTAGTCTTTTACGGTAGTCATTGCTATATCTGTGTGTCTTCTTATATCTGATTAAAACAAATCTCAAGTACATTTTAAAACACAAAGTTTGCATGCTTTGCTTAAAGTAATAAAACATTGATATCAGGAGAGAGTGATAAGTTGCCTATGGATATTAAATTCCTATTTAAAAGCACTAAGAAAATTATATGAAATGATATACTAAAAAACACTATACATAAATTGGAATCCCAAAAGGTATTCACAAAACCCATAACAGTATCACTACAGATAACATCAGACATTAAAAAAATAAAGCAGTACTGTGAACAACTTTATACACATAATTTCAACAACTATATGAAATTTATCCATATTTAGTAAATAAAAAACTACCAAACTTTACCAAAGATGAAATAGACAATCTGAATAATCACATACTATTATTTAAGAAATTGAAGTCGTAGTTTAAAACTTCCCAAAAGAAATCTTTAGTCCCAGATAGCTCCAGTGGTAAATTATCCCAAACATTTAAAGAAGAGTTAACACCAATCATTCTCAAACTCTTCCAGAAAAGAGAAGAAAAGAGTCAGGAAAACTTCCTGACTCATTCTATGATGCCAGCATTACTCTGATAAAAAAAACCAAAAACATTTAACAAAAAAGTAAAACTACATTCCAATGTTATTCATGAAATTAGTTGCAAAGTATCAGCAAATTGAATCTGTCAGTATATAGAAAAAAGTATACACCACAATCAAACAGTTTATTCGAGAAATAAAGGCTGGTTTAATATTTGAAATTCCATTAATGTAATCTTATCTGTTAAAAGATGAAGGCAGAAAAATTACATGATTATGTCAATCAATACAGAATAGAGTTAGAAGCAAACCGATATCCATTATTGTTTAAAACAAATACTTTTTGCAACCTAGAAGATAACTTCCTCAACCTGATAAAGTGCTTGCATAGTAAACCTATAGCTAACATCATGTTCAATGATGAACATTGTACACTTTCCCCGTAAAATAGGGAGCAACATAAGAATACCCACTCTCACCACTCTTATTTAACATACTAGTGAAAGTCCTAATACAATGAGGCAAGCGAAAGAAACAAAATATATACAAAATGTGGAGGAAGAAATAAACTGTCCCTATTTTCTGACCAGGTTTGTCTACTAGAAAACTTCAAGAGACCTACCAAAAAATAAGCACATATAAGTAAGTTAATTCACCAAATCACAGTATAGAAGAACACCACAAAAAATTAATTGTATTTGTGTATACTGACAACAAAATGTAGAAACTGAAATTTAAAACTCAATACTATTGATACTCTTGCAAAATAATGAAAAACTAAGATAAAAATCTTACAAAATGCATGTAGGATGTACAGGCAGAAAATAACAAAATTAAACTATTTATAAATAAATAAAGACATATGCCATTTTCATTGACTGGAAGACTCAATATAGTAAGGAGGTCAGCTCCATCTAAATTGATCTATAAATTTCCTGCAATGCAATTCCTACCAAGGTCCTCACATCTTACACAAAAATTAACATAGTGCAAAACAGATATTTCTCAGATTTCTCCAATAGCAAGCTCCATAAGGGGAAAAATTAATAAACCAGATGTCCTCAAAACTAAAAAAATTTTCCTATTATAGCCAATGAGAAGATGGTGAAATGGAGAGCTATAAATTGGGAGCAAATGGTTCCAAATCACATATGTGACAAATGGTTCATTTCTAGAATATCTAAGAAAGACAAAAACTTGATAGTAAAAATAAAATCCAACTACAAAGTGGGCAAAAACAGATGAAGGGACATTTCACCAAAGAGATTATATTGATGGTTAATAAACACATTTGGAAAGGTATTCAACATCATTAATCTTTCGGGCAATGCAAAACAAAACGGCAGTGAGATTTCACTACAAGCCTATCAGAATTGCTAAAATAAAGAACAATGACAACAACAAATGTTGGCAAGGATGTAGAGAAACTGAATCACTCATACATTGCTGGTCAGAATATAAAAGGGCACAGCCAGTCTGGAAAAATATTTTCATAAAATTGCAAGTGCAACTAAATACACTATCCAACCATTGAACTATAGGGAGTTTATGCCAGAAAATTAAAAATATATATTACCCCAGAACGTATGAATGAATGTTCTTAGCAGATTTATTCATAATAGCTGAAATCTGTAAACAACTCAGATTACTTTCAATGAGTGAATGGTTAAACAAACTCTGGTTCATCCATACCATGGAGTACACTCAGTAATAGAAAGAAATGAAGCGCTGATTAAATACAGCAACTTGATTGAATGTCCAGGGAATTATACTGAGTGAAAAAAGCCAACTGCAAAAGGTTACATATAGTTTGATTTCATTTATATAGCATTCTTGATGTGACAAAATTGTATAAATGGAAAACAGATTAGTGGTTGTAGTAATTTAGGGATGGAATGGGGCAGGAGTTGGTGGTGGCTCTAAAAAGCAAACCTGAGAGATTCCTGTGGTGATGAAACTTTCCTATATCTTGACTGTATTAATATAAGTGTTGTGATTTTTCTTCACTATGATATTACAAAATGACATCATTGGAGGCAATTGGGTAGAGTACGTGGAATCTTTCATTTCTTACCACCGTCTGTGAATCTATAATTATCTCAACTATTTTTGTAATAGAAAAAGATATCATAATATGAGAAAACAGTCGAAAGGATAAAGACATACGCTATACTTGGCATTTGTAATACTGTATCATAAATTTGTTTAATATAGTTGCTGCTTTGACATACATTTTTGGGCTTGACATAAGTTATTTGAAACCTAGTCATACAGGTGACCTAGTTAAGATTTCCCCTCCCCTTGTGGTTTGTGTTTTTTTGCTGTTATAATCCACTTGTTTCTCATCTCCACTGCCCCAAAACTCAAACCCAACACATTCTGTCTCTCTCTGTCACACGCACACGTGCGTGTACACACACACACACACTCTCTCTCTCTCTCTCTCACACACACACACTTTCTCTCTCTCTCTCTCTCTCTCTCTCTCTCTCTCTCTCTCTCTCTCTCTCACACACACACACACACACACACACACACATTCTCCACCAGCTGGTTGAGCTCACCACCACCAAGGAAATTCTCATTGGTCCTCTGGCTTCATGGCTAACTTCTCTGGCACCTGTGAATAATAAATTTCTTCTGTTTCATGCATTTGGTTTTACTTACTCATTGTTTCTCGCCTGACACACACACACCTGAATCTAACTTATCACTCGTCAGGGCTCTCCTAGACTGTGACTATATTAGCTAATGTCCACTATCAATAGAAAGAATTCAAGACCAAATTTGAAAGATCCATAACAATAAAAATTATAATGTATCTAATTTTTAAAAGATGAAATATTCATCATTTATACTTATATGATTGCTAATAACCAGAGCTCAATTCTCAGAGTTCTAGCATTAGCATTTAGAAAACAAATATTTATATTGTCTTTCCTTATGAAAATTTCTGTGACTTATGTCATGTTGATTTTAGTTGACATGTATAATTCAGTTTGCCAAAAAATAAGAAAAATATTATTTGAAAAATAATATGTTTTTGAAATAAAAAACTACTGTTTGTAAATTGGAAAAGGTCTTCAAGAACCCAGTGTTTAGTGACATATAGTTATGTTAGTGCTGCTTTCTATAAAGCACGCCCAGATCTCCAGATAATTGTCATGGAAGTTTATCAAATTACATTGGCAGCTAAGCATGGTTTCACATTTTAAAATAAACCTTCCTCCCTATTATGTCAAATGATCAATTTTCTACTCAACTTAGCTCAGGTTTCAACTATATAGATTTGTAATTCTGATTTATAGCATAAAGCATTTGGGTTTCCTAGCTAGTCAGTGAAGCTGCTGATTTTGTTGAAAAACACGAGGCTGTAACTCTCATTATGTGAGGATGACTGGGAATTTGCCCTTTAAAAAACATCTCTATAACCTGAAATTTAGACCTATTTATACCACCAGAATATTTTTATGAAGAGAGCAGAAAGTGAAACTATTAAAATCACTTGTAAGTGTCTGGTTTTATTAAATGGAACACCAGGCATAGTGTCATTCCTCTTTTCTGTCATTTTATGCAGTTTCCTTCAATTCAGAAATACAGGTAAATATTATAACAAAAAGAGGACTAATACCTGCTTAGGAGTTATACACCACCGGGCATTTAAAAGAGGTAGATTAGTAGGTGGCTATATATAGATGGTAGAGAGAAAGGGAGATAGAGAAATAGGTAAAATGTGTGTGAGTGATGAACTTTTGATGGGACATCATTTTTCTTTCATAATGTTTACTATAGTAAAGTTGCCTACAGTGAATTGAAACCTGAAGACTACTAGTGACATGCAACACTTCCACCCGTTTTCTCACTGATACTCTTCCTATTTTATTAAGAATGTAAAGGAAAATTGTCTGTTTCTGTCATCACATATTAATAGATCAGCTTAATTTTATTTGCATCCATTTACCTTGCCTTCCCTCACATTACATCAGAAAAGTATTCTGTGCTCTTATTGGCCAGTTCTCCACCAGTTTACTGAATCCCATACCTACCTCAATCATGTGAAGCTGTCTAATTTTCTACTCTGTCTTTCATAATACGTTTTAATGGATTATTCTTATCATCATATGCATGTTACAGTAGCTCTCAATTTAAAAGTTATACAGCTCTTTATCCCCTGTTCCTACCAGCTGTCATCCCATTTCTCTGATCCTCCTCGATACCAAAACTATTTGAAAGCCTGACTCTATTTACTGCCCTCACTTTTTATACCATTATCTCACCCAAGCTAATCCAGTTTCATTCACCATCATCCTCTTTTACTCTGTGATACTGTTCCTTTAATTAACTAGTAACCTAACATTGCCAGATATAATTATTCATCATAAGCAGTCCTCATCTTGCTCAATCCATGAGCACTATTTGACACACTTGATCTCTCCCTGCTTTGGAAACAGTTGATCTCCAGGCATCAATTCTCCCTTTATTCTTCTTCTTTAGTGAGCCCTGCTCATTCTCCTTTGCTGTTCCTGTCCCCCTGACTTCCTAGAGGCTATCTTCTCTTTTTATTTCTGTCTACGTTCATTTCTGATGACATCTCATTTACTCACACATGAAATGTCAACTTCTAAATTCATAGCCCCAGCCTCGACCTCTCCTTTAAATCCAGATTCATATATCCACCAGCTATCCCAATATTCCCCCTACAGATTTCTGTGAGGCTTCTCAAACTTCTTTAGGTGCTCTGCTGAAGTGCTACCTTATTACAGAGACCTTCCTGAACATCCTGTGTTAATATCAATTTCACTCTCTAACCTTTAACTGTTTTACATAACACCATACGTACTATATGTTTTATTTATTTGTTAATGTCTACTGTTACTTGCCAACACATTCTGGAATCTCTGACTCAAGAAAACAGGAGATTTGTCTTCTTTAGTATTTTATCCCCAGTGCTTATTATAATGCACAACACATAAGAATTTTCTAAATAAATAGAAGAATAAAATAGTGTAGAATAAAAAGCATATTGCACAAGATGGAATTATCTAGACAGGCCTGGGTTGCACCTTTGCCATAACAAAAGCTTAGTGTGTATATTACATTAGCTTCCTTTTTTATGTGCAGAGAATCTCACTTAGAAATATAAATAACTTTCCTAGTTTCCCAGAAATAGTGAGTAATAGAGCACAGAATTAAACTTTTCTTAGTACAGTACAGAGGAAGAGGAAGACATCATAATCAATCAATGGGTATATTAGTTAAAGTAGTAACAGAAGGAGACATTATTTTATCTTCAAATTGTCTGTGGGTAATTTAATTAAAATTAAACCAGCCACTTTCCAAGAAAAAATACAGTTTCTTAACAATTTTTTAAATCTGAGTTATCTTTTCAACATATTAGGAAAAATGTTATCATAGAGTTATAGGGATGGAAGGAGCATTAAGATATTCTATTTTAAGCACACATGAAAAGCCAGAAACCCTTTGCTATTACACATGTCAGTGGTTATGCAACATGTGCTTGACAGTGCTCAATGTCAGGAAACTTTCTCCTTCATTGTGCCTCTTATCAACAGTCTCTGATAATGGATTATTCACTCATTTTGATCCAGTAATCAAGTGTTCAGAGTAAAAGCAATATTTGATTTAAGTATAATTTTGCTATTTGTGCTAATGTATTCTTAAAAAGAAAACCTAAAACTTTAACTTACAGGCACCTAGCCCATGTTGTAAAGTTTACTTTAGCAATTATATTTGCACTGAATAACCCCAAAACCTACTTAAAAGGCATTATGTCAAATCTCAAACTGAACAATTTTCTAAGGAGCCTGGATATGTGTTTCTTTCCCAGTTGCCTGTATGAGTAATGTCACCTTCTACTTATGCTTACTTTTTCTATGCTGTTTCCTTTGACATTGTCTTCTTTGGACAACCTTCTTTTAAATCTCAAACTTTAGCTAGCTCTATGAAAGGTTAACAGGGTATAACAGCAACAGTCTCTAATTCTTCAGGAGAAAAATGTAATCCCTTAAACACCCTTCTCACTATTCAGTAGATACTCCCGTTCAGTCAAGGGAGTATAGGTAGGAAAGGGAGAATGGTTCATCCCTAGCTTTTCCATCATCATAGTAACCAAATGGCAGTCAGAGTGATGTTTTTCTATGTGCCCTATGTTTTGATTGCCTGGAGTTAGAATCTCTGTAAGTAAACTTATGACATCCATGTCACAGTCTCTGAGATAATACATAAAAGATAATCTCATGTATTAGTTTGCTAGGGCTGCCATAACAAAATGCTGCAGACTGAGTGACTTAAATGAAATATATTTTCTCACAGTTCTAGAGACTACAAGTCCAATGTCAAGGTGTCAGCAGGTTCAATTTCTTCTGAGGCCTCTTTCCTGGGCAAGCTGTGTCTTCATGTGAACTTTTATCAGTACATTTGCCCCTGGTGTCTCTCTGTGTTCAAATTTGATCTTCTTATAAAGTCACCAGTAATATTGGATTAGAGCCCATACTAATAACTTTATTTTCACTTAATCAACTCTTTAAAGGGCCAACTTCCAAATACAATCACATTAAGAGGTACTGGGAATAAAAGAATGAAAAAAAAAAAAGAAGGTGGTACTGGGGATAAGGTTTCAACATACGAATTTTTATGGTGGGGGCACAATTCAGCCCCTAATACATCAGAAGAAACAAGGGACTCGTCTTCAAACCACCAATAGAGTAATTATGTTCTATTTTCTATTTTTATCAAAAAAATTAACTACTAGAAGTATGAACTATTCAAATGGAAAAATACATCAATTTTATGTTTGAAAATGGTTAATGAAAATTCATCTTCTTGGTCACTTTATGTTTCAAAAATGAAAACAATTATTCTTCATTACAAATAAAAACTTGAATTCTTATTTAAAATAAACCAGTTTAACAAAAATAATAGTACTATTTATGGTGCTAGTATATTTCTTTTCTTTTCTTTCTTTTCTTTTCTCTTTTCTTTTTTCATTTTGTTTCTTTTCTTTTCTTTTCTTTTTTGAGACTGAGTCTCGCCCTGTTGCCAGGCTGGAGTGCAGTGGTGCTATCTCAGCTCGTGGCAACCTCGGCCTCCTAGGTTGAAGCAATTCTCTTGCCTCAGTCTCTTGAGTAGCTGGGACTACAGGCATTTGCCACCATGCCTGGCTAATTTTTTTTGGCATTTTTAGTAGATACAGGGTTTCACCATGTTAGCCAGGATGGTCTCGATTTCCTGACCTCATGATATGCCGGCCTGGGCCTCCCAAAGAGCTGGGATTATAGGCATGAGCCACCATGCCCGGCCGGTGCTTCTTAGTGTCTCTGGGATTATCTGACATGGGCCATTTCTAATGTCACAGTAATTATTAGAAATTGTGCACAGTGGAGCAGAAATGTAATACAACTAAAGTGATGAAAAATGAATTGCCCAGGATGAAATAATTTTATTACTGAAGTTAGGGTTATGTTCACTTTACCATCTTGAGAAAATTTTCTTGAAAGACAGAAAACCTCAGAGCTATTAAAACACTATACAACTTGCATATTTCAAATAGGAGATCAAAGAGTAAAAATTTCTAACACCTTTAATCGAAAGAACAATCAAATAGTAGTTTTAAATATACACCAAATAAAATTTGAATGCTAATTGCAATTGGGTTATCGTAGATTTTAAAAGCAAAGCACAAATAATAATAATAATAATAATAATGTATTCCTGAGATACTAAACATGATTTATTATTGGGGCTTCTAAAATTCTAAAAGTAATGCATAACTCCCTTAAATATATATATGTGTAAAATAAATTATGTAAAATAAAGCATGCATATTTTCCCCAAATGCTTAGTAGAGTTGAACCTCAAGAATGATGACTGTAACAGAAAATAATAAATCTAACTGTAGTTAAATTATTTAGTTACTGTATGGGAATGGGCAAACAAAGAAACACAAACATTTTGAGCTTCTGATATGTTTTATTAGATTACTTAATCTAATAAATTTAATCATTATACTAGCTAGATTTCCCAGTCAGAAGATACACTGTTCTAGTAACACTGAAAATTAGGACTAGCTGAAAACCTATCCCAAGAACCTAGATATACTTTATATAATGAGGTTGGTACTCAAATAAGAAAAATAAAATAAACGGTATACTTTTGCTCTTGAATAGGTCTTGGATGAAAAAAAATTTTGGATATCCCTAAACTGATGTATAAATGTAGGGTGATGGCATTAAAAATATCATTTGTTCCCCCATCCAAATCTGCTCCCTGTAGCTAACTATTCATTGCATGTTTTAAAAATTATTTTTTAAAATGAGCTGGAAAAGAAGGCAGTTAATCTTACTAGAAAATAGAGAATCTATAATTGATATAATGTGTAATTACACATGAAGTGACAGAAAGACCAAAGCAAACCTCTAGGAAATCCTGAAATAACCCAAATATATATGGAAATGCTATGAAGCCAGCATTTCAAATCAGTACTCTTTTATATAAGTACTCTTTTGATAATTAGTTCCATATTAAAAAATAATAACATTAGATAAATTCTTCGCTTCATATGTAAGTGTAAATTACAAATGGATCAAACATTATTTAACTTTAAAAATGAAAGCATACAAGTATTAGAAGAAAACATGGGTGGATTTTGTTGTTGTTGATATATAATTCGTGGTGGTGTTTTTTTAATTTAAGTTCTGGGATACATGTGCTGAACATGCAGGTGTATTACATAGGTATACATGTGCCATGGTGGTTTGCTGCACCTATCAACCTGTCATCTAGGTTTTAAGCCACACATGCATTAGATATGTGTCCTAATGCTCTCCCTCCCCATTTCCCCACCGCCCCACAGGCCCTGGTGTGTGATGCCCACCTCCCTGTGTCGATGTGCTCTCATTGTTCAACTCCCACCTATCAGTGAGATCATGTGGTGTTTGGTTTGCTGTTCCTGTGTTAGTTTGCCGAGGATGATGGTTTCCAGCTTCATCCATGGCCCTGCAAAGGGCATGAACTCATTCTTTTTTTATGACTGCATAGTATTCCATGGTGTATACGTGCCACATTTTCTTTTCCATCTAACAGAGTCTAACATCAGAATCTACAAGGAACTTAAGTAAATTTACAAGAAAAAAACAACCCCATCAAAATGTGAGTGAAGGATATGAAGAGGCACTTCTCAAATGAAGACGTTTATGCAGCCAAAAAACATATGAAAAAAAAAGCTCATCATCCCTAGTCATTAGAGAAATGCAAATCAAAACCACAAGATCTTACACCAGTTAGAATGATGTTCATTTAAAAAGTCAGGAAACAACAGATGCTGGCGAGGATGTGGAGAAATAGAAATTCTTGTACACTGTTGCTGGGAGTGTAAGTTAGTTCAGCTATTGTGAAAGACAGTATGATGATTCCTCAAGGATCTAGATCCAGAAATACCATTTGACCCAGCAATCCCATTACTGGATATCTACTCAAAGGATTATAAATAATTCTGCTATAAAGACACATGGACGTATGTTTATTGCAGAACTATTTGCAATAGGAAAGACTTGGAACCAACCCAAATGCCCATCAATGATAGATTTTTTTAGAAGGAAGATCAACTTTCCCGTCCATAGTCTAAGTAATGTGAATGGCAATGGGAAAACCACAGAAAATAAAAATTTGTGAGATAAAAAATGAACTTGATACATTCTCAAAGTTCTTTTCAATGTTACTTTTCAGTGATTTCTTGGAAGTTAACAGCATTATAGTGGTTCTTATCTATCCAAGGGTGTAACAATAGCTAAAGAAACCTATGATTAATTCAATAATTAACTACAGTTCTACTTGCAGGCTTGGTAAAAAGTTACAACTGCAAATAGGGTATTAGATTTTAAATAAAATAGCTGTTTGTCATGGCATTGTCTTTCTATACTTTCAATTTAAACATTAAAAAAAATCATGGTGTAAGTAATGAGATACTCTTTTGTTATCTGTCTTGACTTCTTACACTATCTTCACTATCTAAAAGCCTAGGTTTATTTTTAGTGGTAATATAATCTTTTTTTAGTAATAATATAATCTTAGTAAGGGCAAGTTATAATTTCTAAATTTTATTTCCTTGAGGATGAATGCACGGTTTGAGTTAACCTTTGCTGTTTTTATCCAAACATACTTTAAAATGAATTAATCTGTAGTTTCCCTGAAATTAAACATAATGAAATCTCCATAAACTGTATTCTTAATAACATTTGCACTTATGACCTGTGAAATATATAGTCATCTAGCTTGCTCCTTCCTTACCCTGAAGGGAGGTTTATAGATTTAAAGTCACATAGAAAATCTATTTC
The DNA here is from genome assembly GCF_009761245.1 of Sapajus apella. Taxonomy (NCBI): domain Eukaryota; kingdom Metazoa; phylum Chordata; class Mammalia; order Primates; family Cebidae; genus Sapajus; species Sapajus apella. The sequence goes on from NW_022436957.1 coordinate 31,871,559, forward strand.
ATTGTGCCAAGAATAATTGAGAACTACAATAAAAATATTAGTCAAAAAAGAGTAAGTTGAGTTCAAATGTATTTTACAAATTCTTGCAAATATCTCTGTGTATATAAAATGTAATGACCTTCATAATGTATAACTTTTTTTAGGAAAGTCTGTTTATATTAATTAACATCATCTATGTCATGTAACAATGATTCATGAAAATATAGAACTCATAAAAACAAAGTTGAAGATAATTGACTTTGTTTAGATCGGCAGTTCCCAACCTCTGTGGCACCAGGGACTGGTTTCATGAAAAACAATTTTTCCACAGATGTGGGACAGGGCGGGAGAAGGTTTTCGGGATGAGACTGTTCCACCTCAGATCGTCAGGCATTAGTTAGTTTCTCATAAGTAGCACGCAACCTAGATGCTTCACATGTGCAGTTCACAATAGGGCTTGCTCTCCTATGAGAATCTAATGCTGCCCCTGATCTAACAGGAAGCAGAGCTCAGGTGATAATGCTCACTCACATGCTGCTCACCTCCTGCTATGCGACCCAGTTCCTAACAGGCCACAGACTCTTACTGGTCTGCCACCTGGGGGTTGGGGAGTCTTGGTTTAGATATCTTAGTAAACAACACGATCTTTCAATGGGACTTTGGACAAGTAATTTAACTAAATTTTGTCAATTTTTTTAAATTTCTAAAATAAGAAACATAAAAACAATTTATGGGAGTTTTCTGAGAATTAAATAAGATGTTGTATAAAAATACTTAACATGGAGCCTGAATATAGTCAATACTCAACAAATGTTAACTATTAATTATATCAATTATTGATTATTAACAATGTTACTCGGCCTTAGAATGTTTTGATTTTCTCAAGGAATAAAATTTGAAAATTTACAAGAATTTTGAGTTGGAAGGTTTTGCAAAGGGGCCCTTTTTAATTTCCCTTTGTGATCTTTTTAATAGTTTAATAAAATAATGTTGAGAAAAAATGACTTTGATTTTCATCAATCTTACAACAGAATAAAAAATGAGTGTGGTCAGTAATCCTCTATTATCTTGTAAAGCAGTGTTAGTACTAAAGAAAGGTAGACGTTCATAGGCTTCATAGGCTTGGAAACCCTCACTGTTACAAATGTCCTGAAGCTTAACATTCGTCAAACCTCTGCAAACTTATCCAAGAGGTAACTTTTTTTTTTTTTTTAAGTATGGTCTCATAAGGTGCCCTAGCTCAGCCTAAATAAATCAGAATCTCTAGGGATGGGGCTCTGCAGGTTCCATGTCTATCAAGTTTCTCAGGTGGTTCTTAAGCATAGTAAAAGTTGAAAAATTCTAATCTATCAGACCACAAGGAAATGCTGTCAGTTTTTCTGTCTTCTGATTTTCACAACGAGGAGCAGATGCCCCTTTCTTTCACAGATAAGCTTTGACTTTCCTCATGGATCAGCTAAATAAATTAAGAGCTTTTAGTGGCAGCAATGTGGGGGCTCTAAGCAGAGACTTGTACCTATTATAGTCTAGAAAAACATATGCAAGAAAATAAAGGATCAAAAATTGCTGTACTGTATCCTCTGTAAAATGTGGCAAGGTTGAAAAGACTCGTGGGTTTTGTGTTTCTTTTATCACTCTGGGAAACCTCTGTCATCACTTTCAACATTTCCTCAGTTCTTCTAGCATCTTCAGAAGAAACTTCTTACTTCAGGAAAATGTATCTTTAATAGGGTTGATGATATCTAAGGTAAAATAGTGAAGTGAACTTATAATTTAGCATAATGTATTTTTTTGTTCAGAAGCAGTTTTTAAAAATTGATAATCAGTAATTGAATTAGGTGATTACTTTCTCCTGTTAAAATAATAGTCTATTCATATTTACAACATTAAAAATTATTCATTGTGTGTTTTACAGGAATTGAATTGCCTCCTAAGGGATATATAGATATCCCATTGTTATTTATACCCAGAATTATGAAATTACACAGAACAATGGTAATCATACAAATGATGAGAGCAAATGGAAAATTTTGGACTATTGACAATTTTCGTGAGTTGAGAACGGAGTTTAAAAGGTAACATTTAAATAAAGACAGTTATAGCAATGCATTAAACAAGCTTGAAGGCCTTCTAAGGATGGGAACTTATTCTTTTGCATAAGTCCCATGCTCAACCTGTCTTGCCTGCAATGTCTAGCATTTCATTTTAAGGAAAAAATGTCAACTTCAAACATGATCATAAACATTTTTTAATTAATTGATTTTTTGAGATGGAGTCACTCTGTTGTCCAGGCTGGAGTGCAGTGGTATGATCTTGATTCACTGCAACCAGGTTGAAGCAATTCTCATGTCAGTCTCCCGAGTAGCCAGGATTAAGGCATGTGCCACCACACCCAGCTAATTTTTGCATTTGTAGTAGAGATAAGTTTTCACCATGTTGGCCAGGTTGGTCTTGAACTCCTGACCTCAAGTGATCCACCTGTCTTGGCCTTCCAAAGTGCTAGGATTACAGGCATAAGCCACCACTCCCAGCCTATAAACATTTTCTAATATTGCTGTCTTCCTAATGGTGTATGACACACCTAAAATGTTTGGACAAATGCCCCCTTTCTTTTAGGTAGTATCCTTCAAATGTAAATACCTCACAAAATTCTGAAGTACTGTACTTCATGGCAGTTTTCGTTTTGTGCTCTGCCCATCCAATATAGAATGGATCCCAAGAGGGCTGTATTACCTCTCATTAAAGAAGGGAAAAAAGCTCTTCAATTTTAACTGATATTTCATATTTCATTACAGGTTGCTTTGTGATGATTTCCCAGGGTTTGCTTTGAAATGTTTATAAAATTAGCATTTGCAGAAAATGTTCTTTATTTCATCAGTTTCTTTCTACCAAAGTCTAAATTCACAAGCTTTACTAAAATACTATAGGGTTAATAAATAATAAGCTTTTTGTTAATATGGGGTTTCTCTTTTTGTTCACTCTTAATATTTTAATTTCTAATTAGTGCTATGGGAATAGACAGTGAAGGAGTGCAAGCGATACATTGGATATACCCTATCGTTGGACTCCCACAAGCACCACCTCCTAAATCTCCTCAAGGTAGGTATACATTAGGATTAGAGAATGCCAGAATTCTTAGAGACTTTAGATATACTCTGTTCCCACATCTTCTTTGTTTGAATTCCAGAGAAAGTAGGTTGTCATGTGGGAATATCTAAAGTGGGAATTCTAAGACATAAACCTGTGCTCCTAATGTGTCCAGTGATTTTTCCACAAAACCCCACTATTTTTCGTTGCCTTCCTATTGGTGAAATACAGATATCAGATAAAATTAAAATGAAATTAACTTCAGACTCCTTTATCCCACAGAGCTCTGCACTAGATTTGTAAGATTCTCGGTGACTTGCTCTCAAGTCACTTTTAGTCATTGTATTTCAGCTTCTGTGTAACTCTTGGTCTCATTTAAAACTATGATGTGGAGATGTGGATCCCTTTATTATTGTGTCAAGAATAAAAATTTTATGGGATCCCCCAACCAGTCAGAATGTACTGAAGTTTTCAGGAAGGTTTACTTTGCCACAATAAACACAATATAAAATCTCTACCCTTAAATGCCTTTCTTTTTCCCTTTGATCTTATTTTTTTCCTCCACATACCCTAGGCTTCTCTAAAGTTTCTGTGTGTTTTCTTTCCTCAGTACTCTTCTCACTTCTATTGCATTCCTTGATTTTCCCATTTTCTTCCCAGGATCAACCTAAGAAACAAAATTTCTCTTAGATAACCAATGATATTTAGTATTCAAACCTCTTACCAGGCTCTAGATGGTATTCTGCATCACTAAGATGCACTGAATTGCTCTGCAAAGCAAAGGGATATTTATTTTGGATCTCCCCCTTTAGCAACAGCAGATGAGTTAAAATAAGTCTTGAAATTTTGCTGTTTCTTTCTCTCTCCAATACCAATCTTTGTAAATGAAGAAGAGTTAGACTTCCACTGATGTAATTACATCACCACTTAGAAAGAAGAGACACTAGTAAGTTTTGCTTGTAAGTAAAGCATTTCCCCACATATACTCGTTATAAAGGAAGGTCAAGACTACATATTTCCTTATGTAGCTTAATTTGAACCAGAGTAAAAATCCACAAATATAGTAATATCTTTGACCACAAATGTCATTTATTTTACTTGAAGCATTTTTATTTTTGACTTTAAAAAATCAACACATAAATGTTCTTCAGAATATTTCACAGACATGTCAAAAAATTTCTTTTATTTCCTTCCAGAAGATAGTTGATTGTATACTTTCCATAAAGCTGAACTGCTTAAAATTTATAATATACAGTCATCTGATCAAAGTGATATAATAAACCCTAGACAGTACTCTGTTGGAATGCTAATAATAGTGTTGCTCATGTCAACTGCAGACAGTTTCATTTTCAGATTAAAGGTTTAAGGCCAAATTTTTAGTCAAAAACCATGCTTATGAGAACACAAAAACATAAATTTCTTGCAAATTTTTCTTCAAAGACAGTTAAACATGCTGTAGAACATTTTTCTTTGAGTTACTTTTCTTGGTAATTACTTGATTTTTAAATTAAACCTGAGTTCTGTAAATAGTTTGTGTTAGATTAGTACAACCTATAGTAGCATTAGTGTTCTGAAAGAGTATTAGTTATTAAATCATTTTCCCCAAAATCTAAAATCTATACTGGTGATTATTTTTATCTACATGTGCCCTCGAAAGGCAAGTGGGTATAATTTTATAAATACATATAATTTACTTTCTGTGTAGTTTATTTTTTGTTCTTTGTTTAATAACATCAGATATAACCTACTGCTTTCCCTGTTAACCTATATTACTGTTAAAGTTTATTATTTATTTTATTTTTTATGTATCTATCACTTGGGTTATTCTCAAACCCAGTATACTTTTTTGTTCTTTGAGCCACATTTTCTCTTGGTGCATTCTTATCTACTACTCCCTATTGGGGCAGATCATTGGAAAAACACTCTGCTACCTGTCACACTCTAAAGACAATGAAATGAGAATTCGTTGTGATTGAGTGATCCATACATTGCCAGAGCACTAATTTCCTAAGGGCCTCTAGGACACGACCAGTGACATGATACTGATTGTAACTTCGATAACATTAATTTCTGATTTAATGCTTTGATACTGAAGATAGTTATAACCAGAAAAGCTTGTACAGTTTTTCCAGCCATTTTAACCCTTTTAATTTATATCTATCATGGTATTCTTATTGTGCATTTCACATACTCATTCTAAGTCCAGAATGTTTAATATAAATTTATAAATTTTAGAATAAAATTTGAATTTATTATAGTATTTTATATTACAAATATAAGTATTGTGAAGACACATACACCTGAGGACATCATCTAATTTTGTAGTTTGTGTGAATATATTATTATTGATGCCACAGAATCATAGCATTATACATTCCACAAATTTTTTTATATTATGATTCTACTTTTTCCCCTATATTCAGTGTGTATTTGACTTGATAATAGTATAGCATTTTATATGTTTGGGAGAAATAATATTCTTATTTATGTAGACTCCAGTACACATGGTTATAGACCTAATGTCAAAATAATACATTGCTATTCCTCCTTTATATAATTGGTGGTTGTAAATAGAAAGACTATTTTGATTTCTTATAGCATTGCTGACAAATTTTTCATCACTTGATATAAAAAATTGTAATTTGATACATATATAAAATATATTTATATATACATATTTAATGCTATACATTACATTAATATGTAATCACATTTAAGTTGAATTTTAAATCGTTGTGACATTTTTATGTGTTATATATTATATATTATATATATTATATATTATTTTTATGTGTTTAAAAGGTGACATTTATAAACTTAAAAGTGAATCAAAGATAATTTTAAATATTTTATTTAATTTAAATATGAATTTCAGGGTACATGTAAAAACATAAATCTAAAAGGAAATCTTTGAAAATATTGCAAAATAAGTGTTACAGAACTTATTTTTAAAAATTATTTGAAGACATTTCCTATAGTATTGTTGTAAAAGTAGAGTTTAGTATTATCACAATGAACATATACTTCCAAGGGGGGAAAACGTCATGCATTTACAATTGCCCCTTTACAATTGTATTCATATAACTACATCAGCTCCTGAATCAAATTTTTACTTCCTAATATAATGTTCTATAATCTAGTATATATCTTACAGATCTATTTTCCTCTGCTATTTTTACATAGTGTTTAAAGTCATATTTTCTTCCCAAATGTTAATTGGGAAGAAATGTTAATTCCCAAATATTGCATGAATGTGTGTATGTGTATGTGGCCAGATACAATGAAAAGTCAAAGTATACCAAAGGAAGCTTTATTTTTATGACATAGTTCATTTTCTTCTATCTCAAGAATGATCATATCACCTACACATCAAATTAACTGGAAATATTTCTCTCCTGTAGTTGTCATAAAATGTCAGACCAGAAAACGGGTAGAAGAGATAGTGGAAATCGTACTGACTGCTGGTTTTTTCGGATATACTCCTACTCCAGAAATGAAAGAATTTTTAGTAATTCCAAAAAGAAAATCATTTAATTTTGGTGAGGATATCAATGGTAAGAAAACTACAGTAGATTGAAAAAATGAAAAGAAGCACTTAGTTTCCATGAATTGCAGGTTGCTGATTGTGCAGTTACATGATGATCCGTGTCCATTTACTTTTCATTTATAACATTCACATAATGCTTAAGGGATATTCAGTTGTTATGTGTGTTGTTTTCACGTAACTCAAAAGTAACAGTTATAGTTATCACTAGATTTATAAGATGTAGATTGTGATTCCATCAATAGAGAGAAAAGAAAAAACTGTAGTAACTGTAATTTCCACTTCCCCTCAACTTTAATTTTTTTCTTTTACTGTTTCTTTCTGATTTAAGAAATATGATAATGCCATAAAATGCAGCTTTAAATTTAGAAACAGAACCTTGAGTAAATTATTTTCTTATTTAAAGAAATAGAAAATAAACATAAATTAGATATAATATCCCAATAAAGTTTGTATAATAATAATGCTCCATATATTTACTGTATATTCCAGATTTATATATAAGAATTTACTATCTCAGTTTAAAAAATCAAAATAATTTAAAATAGGTTATCTGATTCTTCAAATATGTGATGTCTTGAAATAAATATATGAAACTGAGTGATATCAGCAATAAGGGAAAGTCGAGTGTTCTGGACCCTCCATACACCCACAAACACACCAGTTCAGCAATAATTCCCTTTGTAAGACAACAGAAACTAATTGGAAGTTTCTTGCATTTCAGGAGAAACCAGACCTACCAAAGCCTTTAGAGAGATTTAGGACACCCTCTTGCCAGAGACCCTGTGTTTGGCAAAGGGGCTTCTCATGACACATTGGTCTTGGCAATTATTCCATGGATATAACACCAAAAGCATAGCAAAAAAAAAAAAAAAGGAGGACTACATTAAACTCAAAAGCTTCCTTACAACAAAGGAAACAATCAACAGGGTAAAAAGATAACGTGGAATAGGAGAAAATATTTGCAACCCATATATCTGATAAGTGGTTAATCTCTAAAATATATCACGAGCTCTTACAACTCAATCCTTTTTTAAAAATAAAATCCTAAGAACCCAATTTTTAAAATAAGCAAAAGACTTGAATAGACATATTTCCAGAAAACGTATATGAATGGTGAACAACTATACGAAAAAAAAAGTTCAGTATCACTAATTAGGGAAATACAAATCAAAACCACAACAAGAAATTTGAACTTCTGCACATTGTTGGTAGAAATGCAAAATGGTTCATTAACTATGAAAAACAGTCTAATAGTATGGAGCCTCTTCAAAAATTTAAAAACAGAATTTTCATACATTATCTAGCAATCCTTTTTCTAGGCATTTATTTAAAAAAATTAAAATGGGGAGTTCCAAGAGACGTCTGTATTCCAGTGTTCATTGTAACATTATTAACAATAGCCAAGACACAAAAACAGCCTATATTTATGCCCACAGATGAATGGATTAAAAAAATGTAGCATATACTACCCTGAAATAATATTCAGCCTTAAAAAGGAGGAAATTCTATAATATGCAATATCATGGATGAACCTAAATTAAATAAGTCAGTCACAGAAAGACAAAACTACATGATACCACTTAAAATGATAAATTTAAAATAATAAGTGGAAATTAAAGCACTGTACTGGGTGGCATGGACTCTGATAAAATTTCAGAGTGATAATTAATCACACACTTGCCTTCTCTCACCTGAGTTTAAAACTAGGGTGGGGAGCTGGGGAGAGATAGCAAGGGGAGAAATGCCAGATGTAGGTGATGGGGAGGAAGGCAGCAAATCACACTGCCACGTGTGTACCTATGCAACAATTTTTCATGTTCTTCACATGTACCCCAAAACCTAAAATGCGATAAAATAAATAAATGGGGGAAAAAAAAGAAAAAAAAAAACTGAGAGGCAGATATAAAAATAAAGCATATGGAGATCAAAGTGTTAGCTTTATTAATTATACAAATGAATTAGAAAATGACTTGAAACTTTAGATAAATTTGGGCTTATTAATACCTTCCACCAAAATTGAGTGCATTCATGCCAAACTAGCCAGTTGTGAACTCCTTGCAGGAGCAACTTACACATGAGGGAGTAGAAGAAAGTGTGAATCCTGGAATCAAGACATTGGGGAAGAAAGAGAAGGGTATGCTCACTTGCTCATGTTCCATTGCTTCACTCATTCACTGATCAGATATGTTGCTTTTCCACCGTGGCAAGTCATGATGAAGGAGGCAGATTGAAGCCGAGATATTTTACTCCTATACTTTTTCTATTCTTGTGCGTGAATAGGCCTCTTTATTTAAGCCTGCTAAGTAGGAGATAAGAATTTCCATTATCTTCATCATAGAATATCTCTGAGTCACATTAAACTATCAAGCTTCATTAAATGAAAATATGAGGACCCCTGTTCTCTCTTCATCCTTACTCATCACACATATCTTTAAGTTAACTGGGATTGCTTTCATATCTTTATCTTTCAGCAACAATCTAGTAAGCATCTTTTCTGCCAGATATTACGCCCAGCTCCAGAGACATTAAAATTAACAGGACACATACTCTGTTGTCAAGGTGTTCAAAAATATTTATTCAAAATGATAAAATCTATGCACCTGTACTATTTAAATCAATTGGTATTGTCCTATTGGAATATTATTATTCTTGGATTTTTAGACTGTGTTTTGCAATGTCACTTCTATAAGATTACAAATTATTCTCTGTGGGCAAGATTTCTCTTATAAGTGTATTTCTTCTTCCTAAGTAACTCCTGGTCCATGCATTCTTTGTAATTCTCTGTGGATTAGTTCAGTGACTCTCGGGGCTTTCTATCTGAAAGTAGTTTTAGTGATAACCACACGTAAGTGTCATTCCCCTTAATTTTATTTCCCTATTGTTCTATAGCTCAAGGCTGTTTTCCTTTGATTAATCTGTTGTTTTTTTGTGTATGTGATGTTTTGATTTATGTGTCATATGTGTCTCATTTCATCCCAGGCCAGTCATCTTCCTGTGTTGTATTTGCCTATTGTTTATAAACTCCGATGACAGGTTTGGCCTTTAATCACAAACAGCTCCTGAGAAACCCATCATTGGTTCTCCTGTGACCTCATATTGACCTCCTGTCCTTGATTCTTTGCTCTGCTTCTCTTCACTTTGTTTTTTCTGATCAACTTACTTCATCCAGCCTTTTGTACTGCTTACCCTAATAGGATTACCCTTGGAAGGACTGCCAACCTTATCCAGTGTGTCCAATACAGCGGTCATATTTATGTTCCACATGTCACCAGCATTTACCAGTTGACCAAGTTGAAGTACTTTCTACTCTTGGCTTTCATGACTAACGTTATTAATTTATTATCTCAGTGGTTACCCCTTCTTTTTTTTAATTGTACTTTAGACTCTGGGGTACATCCCACAGGCTTGTTGCATAGGTATATGCACGCCAAGGTGGTTTGCAGTCTCCATTCCCCCATCGCCTACATCAGGCATTTCTCCCAGTGTTTTCCTTCCCCAGCCTCCCTGCCACCTACTGTCCCTCCCCTAGACCCCCACTCCCCAACCTACCCCAGTGTGTGACGTTCCCCTCCCTGTGCCCACGTGTTCTCATTGTTAACATTCACCTGTGAGTGAGAACGCACAGTGTTTGGTTTTCTGTTCTTGTGTCAGTTTGCTGAGAATGATGGTTTCCAGTTTCATCCATGTCCCTACAAAGGACATGAACTCGTTGTTTTTTATGGCTGCGTAGTATTCCATAGTATATATGTGCTACATTTTCTTTGTCCATTTGTTTTCTTTTCTTTCTCTGACCTAACTTTTTGAGTGCCCTAGGGCTCTGCTCTGAGAGGCACCACATTCCTATGCACAGATTATGTCCTGCACACTTCCCAGACAGTGATGCTAATGGTGCTTCTTCAGCAATTTTGTGCCATATGACAAGCCTGCTATCTTAAGTTGTAAGGTCTTAAGTCAGACTGCTTCAGTTCTTTAGAGTTTGAAATTGGATGCTAATCACTAATTGTCTCCCGTTATTCTTAGAAGTCCCACATCTTCACCACACCCTGCATTGCCTCACTCTTTTCTATTTTGCCTGCTTCATTTCTTGATAAGCTCTTCTCACCCCCTATGCTCTGCTCGCATATGTTTTTTTCTCATATCGGCCCATGTTTTCGCCATGAACAATTCCTGCAATATGAGTAACTCCTGAAGGCTGCTTTGATGAGTAAAGGAGATTTCTCCCTCTCTACATCCAGCTAAACTTTACTCATCCTTCAGTTTTGTGTGTTGATCTCTTCCTCTGGAATCCTTGGCAGTGATGTTCCCAGGACCTATGGTCTCATGGGATCCTCTGCTTCTCAGTGGTACCAGTTATCAGAGTAATAATTTAAAAACTAGTTGTGGCATTAGCAGTTACTGTCAGTTTCTTCCTCTTGATCATAGACTCCATGAGGACAAGAATTAGATGTTTCATGTCAATGAAAGCCTTTGTTTAATAGTTGCTGAATGAATAAAGAAATGAAAATATAAATAATGATAATAAAAACATGTTTTTAATGTATGTTTAAGTGTTGTCTGTGGAAACAAAATTATTTGCCCTTTATTCATTAATTTAGCCATAGCTAGAAAGTTTCCCTGAGGTAAAATCTATAGGTCTTCATCAGCAGTTCATGAAAATATTTACAGAAGGAGAGACAACTGACGATAGAGGTGCATTGAGAAGGCAAGCATGAAAATTATTTTATATCATAATATAGAAGTCTATTTTGAGCTGATAAGAACTTAACTTCAATCACATACAAAAACACTTTTACTCCCCCCTAAACATACTTTATATTATTGATATTAAAACTCATTTTTATTGTATATTCATTAACAAATTTTTTGTGGCTATAGTTATTCTAAATACTTTTAACATTTTTACTAAGATTAAAACTTATTTGTGCACCACTATTACATTATCACATTATTCTGCATTTGTATATATATTTACCTTTGCCAGTGAGGTTTATACTTTTATAAATTTTTATATTGCTTCTGAACACCCTTTCATTTCAGCTTGAAAAACTCCCTGTTAGTACTTTTTGTAAGTCAGGTCTAGTAGTGACAAACTCCTTCAGCTTTTGCTCATTTAAGGGTTTCTATCTCTTCATTTTAAAGGACAATTTTGTCAAGTGTAGTATTCTTGGTTACCCTTTTGTTTTCTTTTAGCACTTTGAATGTGTCGTCTCACTGTTTACTGTCCTGCAATGCTTCTGTTGAGAAATCCACTGATAGTGTAATAATAATTCCTTTGTATGTGATGAGTCAGTTTTCTCCTGCTGTTTTCAAAGTTCTATTTTTTTCTTCGACCCTTTTTGGCTACTCTATAGTCAGAAAAGGGACATCCCATAAGCAGTGTGGCTCAGAGTAGCCTACCTTTGACTTTCGACCATTTAATTATAAGGTGTCTTGGTGTAGGCCTGGTGCCTGGAACTGTAGGCAGATCTGGGGCCATGACTGGGGACACATCTGGCACCTGTGTCTACAAGGACAAGGCTTGGAACCAAGGTCCATGAGCGCAGTCCTAGTGCAAGGGTACATGACAGAGTTTGCTGCTCCCTTTACTCTTCCCTTCCCCTGTTTAAGAACTCCTGGGCTAAGGAGATGTCTTATCATTGGGCTGAGAGGGTTGAATTCGGGATTAACACAGCTGTAGCCCCTGTCGATTCATGATTCTCTGACCTCTCTTTCAAGTTCCATATGCAACAAACTTCTTGATTTGTGAGTTGGGCTCCTTATATGTAACTGGAGAGTAAGTTTAATACATGTTTGTACCTCTCATCTACATACTAGTTTTGGATTTAAGATGTTTTTCATGTGCAGTGAACAAAACACTACTACTACTTTCCTTTGGTAACCTACTCATTAAGAAAATATGTGTTGGGCTGGGCACAGTGGCTCATGCCTATAATCCCAGCATTTTGGGAGGCCGAGGTGGGCAGATCACCTGAGGTTGGGAGTTCAAGACCAGTGTGACCAACATGGATAAACTCCATCTCTACTAAAAATACAAAATTAGCCGGGCGTGGTAGTGCATGCCTGTAATCCCAGCTACTTGGGAGGCTGAGGCAGGAGAATCGCTTGAACCCAGGAGGTGGAGGTTGAGGTGAACCGAGATTGTGTCATTGCACTCCAGCCTGGGCAACAAGAACAAAAACTGCATCTCAAAAAAAATGAAAAAATAAAAATAAAATATTTGTTTATCATATTGTCTTTATACTCCATTGCTAAAACATGAGGGACAGTTTTTGGTAATCCAAGTATACCAGAAATTGAAAATCCTGCTCTAATAGTTTGAAATGTTATTTCTATATTACTTAAACTTAATTCAAAGCAAAATTTAAACCACTTTTTTTTTTGTAAGTCTATTGGTTTTTAATATACTTATTATATAGAGCAAATGTCATTATTTTCATTTCGTAGTTAACGATTATTAATTTCCATGTGGTCTTTCTTGTTTTATAGACCTGAATTATAAAGATTTAAAAGTGATGAGAATTGTCTTCTATGTTTATTTTTATATGCATTCATTTATTTATTGACTTTTTAACAAAAATATACTATCATTATATTCTTGATAATGCACTAGACTTTATAGACACAAAAATAAATAATATATACCTCCTCCCTTCCTCTAAATACCTGTGCATTATTAGTCTTGACAGGTAATTGATATTAAATCTATGCATATTTAATTAAATTGAAATATATTTTAATCTTGATTTTTCCTAGCCATTTCTAGAAGACGTCAATTTCAGTATGAAATTGAATATGAATCTGAAGCTATGAAGAATAAGTTGGAACCCTGTATAGCTTTATATTTGATTAAAAAATCTTATGATACTATGACTGAAAGTATAATATTGATCTTCAATCTGATATTCTCACCAAATATGCCATTAAGGTAAGTCTACTTTCCTCTTTTTTATTTAAACAATATTATTAGTCTTTTAAATGTATTAATGTTGATTTTTTGATTTTTCAATATTTGAATTACAGTACTTGTTTGATATTATTGAGAGAAATATTTTGAGCTAGTTTACATCTATCTCCAAAAAATATTATCATGAGAAAAATGTAGTCTAAATAGTTGGAAATCTAAGATATCCCTCAAGAATTATGATCTCCCTAAGGTCATTAGTAGATCAGATTAATGAAAGAGAGTAGTCTATTTTGTAAAATCTTTTTAAAAAAGCTGACTTAGTGTTGTGCAATAGCAACATGATATTTCTTGATGTTGCTTATTAGAACCAGTTCAAATGATGCAAATTGCCTAAGCTATGTTTTACATTGCAGCTGCTTTCATTACATTTTACTACTCGATACATAACATTACATATTCCTTAGTAAGGTATAAATGAATCTGTGGGAAGGGTGGCCTTTAGATGTCTGTCCTCTGGGAAACTTCATCCAGTGTCATTATGTTTGCTTTTTGGATACCTGCTACATAGCATCTGCAAAAACTATGTGATATTTCACTCTGAAATAGGTCTTTATTTGTGCCTGAATGCAGAGATACTGATGAGCACCTGATATGCACAAAGTACAGCCTGGCAATGAAAAAACAATTGAAAATATTATTTGTGTTTTTAATGATTTCTTTTTTTTTTCTCTCAACTTTTATTTTAGATACAGGTATTGCATCTGTAGGATTTTTACATGGGTATATTGCACTCAGGCAGGGAACATAGTACCTAATAGGTAACTTTTTAACCTATCCCCTTCCCAAGTAGTAGTTTGAAGTGTCTGTTGTTCCCATGTTTATGGCCACAGGTGCTGAATGTTTAGTTCTTTTTTATTAGTGAGAACATGCAGTGTCTGGTTTTCTATACCTGCCTTAATTTGCTTAGAGTTATTGCTTCCAGCCCCGACCATGGAAAGAGGACATAGGTGCATGCAAAGGACGTGGTTTCATTCTTTTTGATGGCTGCATGTTATTCCATTGTGTATCAATCCACCAGTGATGGCCACACAGGTTAATTCCATGTTTTTGCTATTGTGAATATAATGTGGCAATAAACATATGAGTACATGTGGATTTTTGGTATAATGATCTATTTTTCTTTGGGTATATACACAGTAGTGGGATTGCTAAGTCAATTTCTAAAGTTCAGCCTTGTATTTGATGTAGTCATATGTGTAAAGTGGCGATGAATATGTAGTCTGATAACTAAAACATACAGGGTCATCTTAAGGAAGCCATAATGAAATCAAGCTATAAGAAGAAAGTATATCATACACATTGACATTTTCCATTTTTTGTATTTTATTTTTCATAGTTTTATATATTCGTTTGTTAATTTTTTTTCACATTTTGCTTCATATTGTATTAATGCAATGATGCAGAAATTACAGCAACACTAGAAAGGGAACAATGTTATTATTTGTGAATATGGGCAGAGCCAATGTGAATTTGTACTCATTAAAAATTTTGTGGATTTAGAACATCTTGGTGAATATTTGGGAAACTAATTTAGGGCAACATTTTTTGATGATTGATAAATTTCTGTGAGATAAATTTCACAGTGTGTTGTTCTGATATGGTATAGCAATGCTATTTTGTGCATATGTACATATATTCATTTACTATGATTCCTTCTTTTATATATGCAATCATGTATCACTTGAAGACAAAGATATGTTCTGAGAAATGCATCCTTAGGTGATTCCATCATTGTGCACACATCATAGAGTGTATTTACACAAACCTAGATGGTGTAGCCTACTGCACACCTAGGCTATATGGCATAACCTATTGCTTCTAGGCTACAAACATACACAAGATGTTACTATACTGAATAATGAAGACAACTGTAACACAATGGTAAATATTTGTGTACCTAAACACAGAAAAGGTACAGTAAACATACTGTATGATAATCATATGGAAAACCATTGTACGTACAGTTCGTCGTCGACCAAAATGTCAATGCAAGAGAAACAATTAAATGAGAAAAATCAAAATTACACCAATAGCATTAAGCTATGAAAATTAAAAGGAAAATAATTATACTATGCTTTACCTAGATTAGTGAATTAGTATTCAATTCAATTCTTCTCTTTTTTTGTGGGCAAGTTTAAAAAGAACTTTTTTTATGTTTTGGTAAAAAGAAAATATATCATGTTTCCAACAGTGAATACTAGGTAATTTTGACATTCATCTTTTCACAGAATATAGTGTTATGCATAATAAAAATAATAAACAATTTGCTAAGTTATAATTTTACAAAAGAAAGGCAGGAAAATTATTCCTATGGGCCTTTTTCCAATAAAAATCAAGGGCCCAATACAAAAACATATGAGAACAATGGTTAATATTGTAATGAATCAATCTGATGATCCTAATTTAACATGTCTAGACATTTTTCTAAATAAAGAAATAATAGCTATCATTTGTCTTATAGTATCTTCAGAAATACAAATTACCTTAGCTTGACATTTTCCTAGAACTTTTTACCTTCTCAAGAGCTGAACAGAATGAGAAACAAAGTTCTATTTCGGAGTTTGTTGGCAACTTGAAATACGAAATATCACACATATACATTTTTATGAATCTGTGTATTGGTTATAAAATGGTTCACTGTGTCATCCCTGAAATTGTGTGGTCTTGCCCTAGTGGGTCCCACATTTTGAGTCGGCAGCTTCTCATTAACTCAAAGAAGTGGTTTGTAGAATGGAATTATTCAGTATTATTCATTTGAATCTGTATATTAATTTATCAAAAATCATTTAACATCTACAAAAAAGACAAAATCTCTGCACTTTAGGAGTATATCATCTAGTGAGAGAGATAGATAACAGAAATAAATGAATAAGCAAGCAAGCAAAATTTAGATTGTCCTAAGAAATAAATAAATAGGGGAAATAGAGAACTATACAGGATGCATATCAGATAAAGTGGATAGGTAGTCTTCCACGAAATGATGTCTAAGCAAAGACCTTACAGATGAAAAAAGTTGGAAAGAGCATTTGAGCCAGAGAAAATAATAAATGCAGAAGTCATAAGACAGGAAGTGGTTAGCACAAACAATGAATAGTAAGAAGGCCAATCTTTTTCTAATGGAGTGAGCAAAGGAGGAAATAAGTTTGGAGAATTTTGCTGGGATTTGTTCACATAGGTCCATGATAATATGAGTTGGTCTTTTATTTTAGAAACAGTAGAAAACTATTGAAGATTAAATATTTGGAGAACTAGTTTAGGACAACTTGTGCACTTGATTCATCAAATTTTGTAAGTGTAAGTGATACCTGATGTAACTTAACAATTGTATTTTGCGCATATATGTGCATATTTATTTACTTCTGCCATTCCTTGTTCCAAATTAATTTGGAATGGTTTACTGCAAGACAGATAGTTAAATAAAAAAAAAAAAAGAAAGAAAAAGAAAAGAAAACAATGGCTCTAAATTGTGGAAATCTTGTAAGATGCTAACAGGAGAAGTGGAGAAACCAGTTCTTGAAATAATGGTCTTGAAATAGCGGTAAGAGAGTAATATAGTTTCATTTACAAAGACAGGAGAATGTGAAAGAGGTATAGGCTTAAAATGTATATTTGGATGCGTTAAGATTGTGTATTAGTCATCATTAACTAAATTATACTGCATAGTATTCCATTGTTTCTATGCAACACACTTCATTTTAGCAGCACCTTATTGAAAGAACATTTTAAAATTTTGATCCCAATTTTTTTGATAGTATAATGCAATAATGAATATCTTTGTATACATCACTTCTTGAAATTTTAGAGGCATTTCTCCAGAGGAAAGTACCGATAGTGAAACTCCTAATTTATTGAGTGAAACTTTCTTTTCTTTTTAAAAAAAATTTGTTTTAGGTTCAGGGGTACATGTGCAGGTTTGTTATATAAGTAAATTCGTGTCAATGGGAGTTTGCTGTACAGATTATTTCTTTACCTGTGTATGAAGACTAGCACCCAATAGTTACTCATTCTGCTCCTCTTCGTCCTTCCAACCTCCTCTCTCAGGTGGGCCCCAGTGTCTATTGTTCCTTTCTTTTTGTCCATGTGTTCTCATCATTTAGCTCCCACTTATAAGTGAGAACATGTGGTATTTTGTTTCTTGGTTTTCCCCATGTTAGTTTGCCAAGGATAATGGCCTCCAGCTGTATCCATGTGTCTGAAAAAGACATAATCTTTTTATTTTATTTTATTATTATTTTTTTTGAGACAGAGTCTCACTCTGTCGCCCAGGCTGGAGTGCAGTAGGGCAATCTCAGCTCACTAAATCTCCGCCTCCCAGATTCCAGCTATTCTCCTGCCTCAGCCTCCCAAGTAGCTGGGATTATAGGTACCTGCCACTACACCCGGCTAATTATTTTTATTTTTAGTAGAGACAGGGTTTCACCATCTTGGCCAGGCTGGTCTTAAACTCCTGACCTCCTGATCCACCCACCTCTGTCTCCCAAAGTGCTGGGATTACAGGTGTGAGCCACCGCATACAGCCATAATCTCTTTTTTTTAATGGATGCATGGTATTTTGTGGTGTAGATGCACCACATTTTCTTTATTCAGTCTTCCTTTGATGGGCATTTAAGTTATTCTATGTCTTTGCTATTGTGAATAGTGCTGGAATGAACACACAAGTACATGTGTCTTTATGATAGAATGATTTTATATTACTTTTGGTTTATATCTAGTAATGGGATTACTGTGTCCAGTGGTAGTTCTGTTGAGAAATTGCCACACTGCTTTGTACAAATTTGGTAAGATATTATCCAGTTGCTCACAAAATCGTTGAGTAATTTTGTAGTCCTACCTAAGAAGAATAAGAGTTCCCAGAACTGTTCTTTCTGTCACTTTTAAGTAAGAGGTTTGAGATTCCTTTTCTAATCCTGACTTATGATATTGAAACCACACTGTTAGATGTGTGTCATTTCTACCCTAAATAAGCAAACAGATAACCATTCGTCAACTCTGGCTACTGCCCTTTCTCTCCACTCTTTGTCATAGGCAAATGCTTTGGAAGTCTAAAATCTATCTCTACTAACTTTCTTCCTTAATTGCCACTCAATTTTATCTTATTCTGCAAGGTGTATGTGGTCTTTACCAATTGCAATTTAATTTTTTTAAAACTGCCATCTAAGTCAATTATATAGGCTTTGTATGTTTTCACAGAAAATATAGTTTTTCTTTGTGAAGCAAGAGTTGAAAATACTTTCTCATAATGTTTCATTTTTAAAAAGAATCCCCAAATGGAATATCTATTAGTATGAAACATGGGTTCATTTTGCCAAATCTACTCTTACCTTCTTATGCACTATGATATTCTATGCTGGCTACAGAAAATTTGCAGAATTCATTCTGCATATGTTATTGGTTCTTAGAAAATAACTAGAGGGTAGATAAAATGCCCTAAAAATAATTATTTCAAAGGGAGAATGATAATCTATGACCTAGAAATAATTTCTAAAATATAATTAAAAGTCATTTACATTATTTTTAAGAATTAAATGCACTAGTGTTTTCACTGAGACATAAAGTTTGCTTACATTTTTACTTTGATATTACCTTACTATATTTATTCTCTTTACTTGTCTTCATGTGGTATTCTTAAAAATCTCCTTTTATATTTAAGGACTGAAATAACACTGAAAGTAGAGTGCATTACAGAAGGGATCTGGAAGTTTCCTATAAGGATGATCGCTACTGAACCTGATGTGGATGCTATCATTGACATTGAAGGAGTTGGTTTATTTAAGGAATCTGTTTTTGACTTGAGGCTGACAAGTCAGACAAGGTAATATATTAAACAAAAGTGTGTAGCTGTTTTAGTGAATATGCTGAACTTTGGAATGAAATTTAAGATACGAAATTCTGTAGTCCATCTTTCGCTGGTTAAGCCAGTGCAACATTGGTTCTCTGAATCAAAGCTTTATATACTACGTAATTTTTTGTTTAAAAAATGGAAAATAGGGTATACAAAGTGAAGACCAGAAAGGAAAACAAAAGTAGATAATTAAAAATTGAAATACAGGATACTAATAATATTTCCATTTGTTTTCAAAGGATGTTTCAGTGTTTTTCTGCAAATGTCAATTGTGTTAGTACATCAAATGGTTTAACTAAGCAGAAATGATTGGGTAAACCCACATTGATTCCATGTTATGTTTTATTTACTTTCTATCATAGTGGTCTTTGTCATATTTGTGCTAACATAGGCAGTATTACAGTACTTTTACCTATCTCACATGTAAAATATACTTTTACAGCTTTTTGAGGTATAGCATGCATAACATAAAATTCATTCATTGTAAATGTACATTTTAATAATTTTTAATTATAGAATTTGCAATCATTACCACAGTCTAGATATAGAACTTTTCCATTTCCCCCCACATTGCCCTCAAACCCTTTTGTAGTCAACTCTCATACCCTTTACCAGTTTCAGTCAACCACTGATTTGCTTTGTCTCTATAGTCTTGCACTTTCTGATATTTCAAATAAATGAAATTACATAATATGTGTCTTTTGCATGTGATTTCTTACACTATCCTTATCTGAAGTTCAATAGTTTTCATGAATAAGCACCTATTAGCCTTGTATATTTTTCATCTATTTCTCGAGGGCTGAAATGGTTTTTTGTAACAGTTGTCCAGCTTTATCGTGAAAATGAGTGATGAACAGTTAAATGTATAATCACTTGTATTTGGAGCCAGGTTATACAAGTCTTTACAGATAAGATAATCACAAAATTCACTGTCCAAACTTGAACCATCTTGAGAATTAAAAAGGATAGTTAATAATTAGGTTTGGTAACCAGGTAAACTGGAATAGACCTGAGCAAACCAGCACCTAACAGTTACTGTTCTTATAGGCTATGGCAAGATGTTTGCTGTTTATCCAAAGAAGTATAAAAAATCATTAAATCAGCAGAGTGGTATATTTGAAAAAGAACATTTAGCTGAAATGTATAGAAAACTAATGCAAAAAGGGTAAGAGTGAATGGAGGTAGATTAGTTAGTTGGCTAATGCTGTTGTCTGAAGGTTGCTTGAACTTTTTGCAGGGCAAGTTTAGAGGGAAAGTAGACAGGTTGGAGAGGCTTTAAGGAGGTAAAGACAGTTAAATTTAGTGATAGTTTTGGGGATCAGAATGTTCCACTTTGCTAGAGAGTATTCAGTATTAAATCAGAGAAGTACCTGTAATGTAGAAGAAATTGTAACATCGAGTGGATATTAAACTATATGATCTGAAATTTCTCTTACAGTTTGAAAAAATTATATTCTTCTGAAAAAAATTGGTTTCATAGTCAAACAGAATGAAAAATAATTTTTTGCTCAACCACTAAATACCTGTGGGACTTTCAGCTGTATGTTTTTGCTTCTCTGAGCTTCCATTTCCTCATTTTTAAAGTGGAGATAAAATATAACCCATAATGTTGCCATGAGAACAAATAATGCATTGTATATAAATTGTTCGACACAATGCCCAAGAACTTTTAAATGTTTAAGGCTGTTTAAGATAAATTCTCCTACGCTCCCTTGTACCTACTCCTCACTCTCTGCCTCAGGGTAAGAGAACAGCTGCCTTCAGCTATTCTGCATACCCCCTCCTCCACCAAGCTTTGCAGAGCCTTACAACCTTTCAGAAGGCCTGCTCCTTTCTCTATGGTTTCTCCCACCACTCTGACCCATCTCTTACAAAATCCCAAAGATTTTCTTTCATGTTCTCTTTTAAAAATTTTAGAGTTTTATGTTTCAAATTTAAAGCCATTATATATTTTAAGTTAACTGTTGCATATGGCGTGGGGTTTAGGTTGGGGGTTCATCATTTTCCTTAAGGATGTCCAACAACATTTGTTTAAAAGACTATCTTTCCTCCATTGAATTGATTTTGAAACTTTGTCCAAAGTCAAGGTGGATATATTTGTGTCAGTCTAGTTTGGGGTTTTCTATTCTGTTCTCTTTATCCTTTGCTAATAACACCACAGTCAGGTATAGTGATTCCTCTCACTTTATGATTTCCTTTTAAAATTATTTCAGCTCTTCTACTTCCATTACCTCTGTATATATATTATAAAAATAAGCTTATATACATCTACAGAATTCTTATGTTATTGTGAAAGAAATTTATTAAGCTTATAGATCAAATTGCTAACATTTGACATTTTTACTGTGTTACATACACTACTATATATTTTACTAATCCATACCACATATGGTAGATCTCTCAATTTTCTTAGATCTTCTATTTCTTTCATTGGTGTTTTATAATTTTCAGATTATAGACTCTGTGCAAGTTTTGATATATTTTCATGTAGATTGTGTACTTTTAGAGTGATTATAAATGCTATTGTGTTTTCAATTTCAGGCTCCATGTTTGTTGCTAGCATGTAGATGTGCTATTGATATCTGTGTGCTTATTTTGTATCTTCTGAATTTTCTGAACAGTTATTTATTCTATAAGCATTGCTTTTGGATTCCTTGGCATTTTCTATATAGACAATCATGTCTTCCACACAAAGGGATAGTTATATTTCTTCATTTTCAATCTGTATGACTTTTTTTTCCCTTTTATGCCTCATTGCACTGGCTAGGATTTCCAGTACTATGTCGAAGAAGACTGATGAGAGTAGACATCATTGCCATTTTTTCCAAACTTAGGTAGAAAGCATTCAGCCTTTTACCATTACATATGATGTTAGCTGTATAATATTTTAAGGTAACTTTCAACAGGTGGAGGAATTTGTTCATCTTTGTATTAGTTTCCTAGAGCTGCTGTAACAAACTACCAAAAACTAGGTGGCTTAAAACAACAGAAATTTATCTTCTCACAGTTTTGGAGATTAGAAATTTAAAAAATAAGGTGTCAGCAGAGCCATGCTTTCTCTCTAGGCTCTAGGGAAGAATCTGATCTATGAATTTCTCTTAGCTTCTGGTGTTGCCAGCTATCCTTAGGGTTAATTGGTGTGTACATATATCACTCCAATCCCTGCCTTCATCATCACATGCCATTCTCTCTGTGTGTCCCTGTCTGTATATCTTCTCCTCTTCTTATAAAACCAGTTATATTGCATTAAAAATTCATAATGACCTCATCCTGGCTTGATTGCATCTGATATGACTCTATATTAAAATAAGGTCATATTCATAGGCACTGAAGTTAGGACTTCAACATATATTTGGGGAAACAATTCCTAATTCCCCTATTTCTAATTTTTTTGAAGGTCTTACCAAGAATGTGTGTTTATGTCAAATGCTTCGTCTGCACCAATTGATAATATAATGCCATTTTTCTTATGTAGCTTATTGAAATGCTGGGTTACATTGATTGAATTTAAAAATATTGAACAAGATTTACATTCCTGTAATAAAATCCACTTGGTATTGTTATGTATTTTTGTATACATTATTGCATTGAATTTGCTCTAATTGGTCATTATTTTTTGTGTCTAACTACATAGAGGTATTGGGCTGTAGTTTGATTTTTAATTTTAAGTTTTTAATTTTAATTATTATTATGGCATTCTTTTTGTCTGGTTTTCCCATCTGATTAATGCTGTTCTCAAAAACATGAGTTAGAAATGTCCCCTCCTCTTCCATTTTTTGAAAGATAATGTTTAGAATTGGTTATAATTATCTTTTGAATGTTTCGGTAGAATTATCCACTGAAATCATCTGAGACTGAAGATTTCTTTTTCAGAAGCTTTTTTAAATTATAGATTTAATTACTCTAAGTTATATGTCAAGTAAGGTAATTTATTTCATACTGGATAGTTTTGGTAGTCTGTGCTTTTCAAGTAATTGTTTCATTTGTTCTAAATTGTCAAATGTGTGTGTGTAAAGTTGTTCAGTGTGCTTTCTTAAGTATCTGTTGAGACTTGCAGAGTCTATGTGATATCTCTTCTTTTATTTCTGAAATTGATCATTTGCGACTTCTTCTTTTAACCACTACCAGTCATGTTAGAAGTGTGTCAGTTTCATTGAGTTTTGTTAAAGAACCAGCTTTTAGTTTCATTGGTTTTCTCAATTTTTCTGTTTTAAATTGATTTTTGCTCCCATTTTTGTTTTATTTCTTTTAATTATTGTGGATTTATCTTAATTTTCTAGTTTCCTAAAGTGGAAGCTCAGATTGTTGATTTGAGGCCTTTCTTTTTTTCTATTGTATTTAGTATTATAAGTTTCCTTCTGGATACTGCTTTAGCTGTATTTCACAAATTTAGTATGTTGGTTTTTTTCATATTTGTTTAGTATTTTTAGTTCCTTTGATATTTCTTTTTTGACACAGGGATTGTTTAAAAGAGAGACACTTAATTTACAAGTGTTTGAGGATTTTTGTTGTCTTTCTCTTATTGATTTTTAATTAGATTTCATCATGACCAGAAAACATACTCTGTAGAAATTTAATCATTTGAGCTTCTAAGTAATTTGTTTGGGCAGGGGGCCTATGGATAAAAATATAAATCAACAGAATGGAGGTAGATGGAGTGTCCTACAAATGTCTATTAGAGCATGTTTGTTGATGGTTTTATTTAAGGTTTTTTATTTATTTATTTATTTTGCTTTTTTTCCCCTAATTTTCTGTTCAGTAGTTCTAATAATTGATGAGAAAGAGGTGTTGATATCCCTGTATATAATTGTAGATGTATCTTTTTTCCAAGACTGTTTTTGCTATACATGTTATTTATTGATTGATGGACTCCTAACAATTTTACACCTTTATGGGGTACATGTGGTATTATGATACTTGCACACAATGTGTAATGATAAAATCTTGGTGTTTAGGATACCCATCACCTCAAACATTTATTATTTCTTTGTGTTGGGAACATTTGAAATCTTCTGTTCTAGCTATTTTGAAACAAGAAATTATAGTTAACTGTAGTCAGTCTACTATTCTAGCTAACACTAGAACTTATTATTTCTATCTAACTGTATGTTTGTACTCATTCACCAACCTCTCTTTACCCCACCTCCTCACCCATCACCACATCTGGTAACTATCATTGTACTATCTATCTCCATGGGATCAACATTTTTAGCTCTCACCTGTAAGTGAGAACATATGATATTTGTCTTTCTGTACCTGGCTTATTTCGTTAACCTAATGACCTCTATTTTCATCCATGTTGCTGCAAATGAAAGGACTTCATGATTTTTATGGCTGAATAGTATTCCATTGAGTAAATGTGCCTCATTTTCTTTTTCCATGAATCTATTGATGGACGCTTAAGTTGATTTCCTATCATGGTTATTGTGAAAAGTTCTGTAGTAAATAGGGGTGTGCAGGTCTCCATTTGATATATTTGTTTTCTTTCCGTTGGATAAATAACCAATAGGAGGGTTACTAGATCATAAAGTAGTTATAGTTTTAGTTTATCTGAGAAATCTCCATACCATTTTCCATAATGGCTATATTTATTTACATTCCCATAAACAGTATATGAGTTCCCTTTTCTCTGCATCCTTACCAGCATTTATTTTTTCTCTTTTTCCTAATAGCCATTTTAACTAGAGTGAGATGATAGCCTTTTAGGTTTTGATTTGCATTTCTCTGATGATTAATGATGTTGAACGTTTTTAATATACCCATTGATCACTTGTAAGTCTTCTTTTGACAGATGTCTGTTCAGATCCTTTGCACACTTTTTAAAGATGTCAGGATTTGACCACTTCCTTATGAACCCAGTAATATTTCCTTTTTCTTTAGGAAATCAGGAGTAAAATAAGTTCTAAAAAGGAATGACTCCCTGTCCTAGTGACTATACATTTTTTTATGTGTGCTGGGAATACAGGGAAAGGAAAGAAGGACAAAGATGCATGCAAACCCTATGGTGGTAGTGACTCTGTTTCCTAAATTAAATATGTAAAGTGTTAGTGTATCAAAGGGTAATTTTAAACATAATAATACGAAGTATTCTGAAGAATTATTATAAAAACATAACAGTTCAAAGTATCAAAATAATTTAGCTATTCTTAAAATATTTTATGTGCGTATAAGTGATTAGCAAGAAGTAAAACTTTTGAGAAATATAATTTTCTTATTTTTCTGAATATCCTAGTTTTTACTAATGTCTGCCCTTTGTGATAACATTTAAAAATTATTTTCATATAAATGAGCATTATGAATTACACA
Organism: Sapajus apella; assembly: GCF_009761245.1. Lineage (NCBI taxonomy): Eukaryota > Metazoa > Chordata > Mammalia > Primates > Cebidae > Sapajus > Sapajus apella. The sequence continues at coordinate 31,897,284 of NW_022436957.1, forward strand.
AAAAACTACAATGTAAATCTTAGGAAATGAGAAATACACCATCCATCTCTTAGCCACTATCACTAAGTCCAACTGAGTTCTGATAAAGTATAGAAATTAGAAACAAATGGTTTCCTAGTAATATAAGCTAATCATATTTTGAAATAATCATTTGGGATCATCTACATAGAAATTGTCTTATTATAAAGCGAAAATCTGTAGATGAGCATTTTCATTAAGAAAACTAATTGTAGGGCTGTGTGTGTGTATATGTATATGTACACACACATATATATATATAACCACAGACCTGAATACATATAACTTAAGAAATCTTCAGTGAATCATGCTGCCCACATTGTTTAAACCCTCTCTAATTCATTAACACTTTTACACCACAGCTGGGTCTCCATTTATTTCTAACAATAACAATAAAGCTACTGTCTTAAAAAAAATGATGGCAGCTGGGCACGGTGGCTCACTTCTGTAATCATAGCACTTTGGGAGACTGAGATGGGCAAATTACCTGAGGTCAGAAGTTCAAGACCAGCCTGGCCAACATGGTGAAACCCCATCTCTACTAAAAAAAAAAAAAAAAAAAAAAGGCCTAGTGCAGTGGCATGAACTACTCAGGAGGCTGAGGCAGGAGAATTGCTTAAATCCCAAGGTGGAGGTTGTGGTGAGCCAAAATCGCATCACGGCACTTCAGCAGCCTGGGCGACGGAGCAAGACTTTGTCTAAAAAAAAATAAATAGATAAAATAAATGATGGCACTTTAAAAAACTTGATGAAATTGTTTTGTAAGCAGTTTTCTCAAGGACATTCCACTGACTGAAACAAACAGCTTTCGAATGCTCCAGATGGAGATGAAAAAGTGTTTTTATAATTTCTAAAAACATGTAAAAATTAACAGAAATTTTCCCCTTTGGAAATCTTACATATCTCCTCTATGCATTAGCATCAACTTTCTAGCATTAATCAGTATTTATGTGAGCAGCTATTTTAATTTTCTGAACACAATTATTTTTACCTTAGAGAATGGCTGCCACATTCTTGTCACAAACATATGAAAGGGGATATTTCCCAAGACACAAATTATCTACCATGCTTAATAATATTGTTATCAAGAAAAAGAACTGAAAATAATTTGTTTCCAGTAAAGATCAGAGCTGTGTCAAATTTAGGACAATATGAACTCACTTAAGTGATTATTCATGATCATTCACTGCTGTTTCTAATTTCCTTTTCTGAACTACCTAAGAACAATACAATAATAATAATAATAGTAAATGATTGTCACATACCTATTAAATGTTTAGCATATATAGAATTAATTTAATTTGTATGCTACTACAAACTAGATATCACTGTCACAATTTATCTAAACACACACACACACACACACACACAAATGTTTACACAACCACAGTGAAGAATGAAGTAAGTTCTAGACTTGTCGATGCTTAGTGGGCGGGGTGCACATTTAGGGAAGATGGCTCAACTCCCCCCTCCAATATCTCTGATCCTATCCCAGAGATACCCTTCTTTACATTCCTACCTTATCTTGTCATCCTGTGAATTTAGATTCAGGCCATTCAGGCCATTCTGAACTGTGGCAGGCTAACAAATATGGCAGATTTGCCTAGATATATTTTCCATATCAACATTCCTGAGAAAGCTACTAAACATTCCTGTTCTCTTAGAGAGTTATATTCATCATTAGCTTTGGCAGCTGCAGGCAGAATAAGTATCTTACATCTTATGGGAAAGTATAATTTAAGGAATGCCATATAAAGGAAGATATATAAAAATCTTTATATATAAATTATGAATAGATTATATAAATTATGAATATGCTATAATATGAATATATTATATTCATGTATTTATATATAGATATATAAAATATATATTTTATATAGCTTTTTATATAAATTCTATATATTTATATAATCTATATTTTTATATAAAATTGATATAATTTATATAAATATCTGTCCTCAGTAGAGTTTGTACTTGTATCAGAGTCTTATCCTTTTCAATTAAGATTATTTTAAAATCATACTTCACTATCCCCATTCGTAGTCACCCTCCTCACCAGCACTGTACACACAAACCCTTAATATTGAAACAGAGAAGCTCTATTTTCATCTGATTTTTAAATTTGTGCTTCTTTGTAGCTTGCTTGAACATAGAAAAAAATATAAACCAAGAAATAGAAACCTTGCAAACCACTGGGTGAAGAAAAATCTTTTGGAAGCCATCTTGACCTCTATTAAAAGGGGACTGTTGGGGCTATTTATCAGAAATCTTGGTGTAGATGTATATAGAACTTTACAAGTTAGAAAGAGTCACATAGTTGAGGCAGTGCCAACAAAGAACAAAAAAACAGGTTTGGAAGTAACCAGGGCAATATCGCCCCTCTTAGGCGGCATTTGAAAATGCCTGGGGTACTGTTGGTTTGCTTCTATAGACATAAAGCATTATACTTCCACCAACAGTGTATGTGTGTTCCATTTTCTCTGCAACCTCATCAGCATGTTATTTTCCTTTGACCTTTTAATAATGGCCATTCTGATTGATGTGAGATGGTATGTCATTGTGGTTTTGATTTGCATTTCTTACATTATTTGTGATGTTAAACATTTTTTCATATGCTCTTTGGCCACATGTATATCTTCTATTGAAAAGTGTCTATTCATGTCCTTTGCCCACTTTTTAATGGGGTTGTTTTCTTCTTGTAAATTTAAGTTTCTTATAGATACTAGATATTAGACCTTTGTCAGATGCATGATTTACCAATATTCTGTTCTGTAGGTTGTTTACTCTGTTGATAGTGTCATTAGCTTTGCAGGAGCTCTTTAGTTTAATTGGATCCCTCTTGTAAAAAAAAAAAATTGTTCTAGTTGCAATTGCTTTTGTCATATTCATCATGAAATCTTTGCTTGTTCTTAGAATGGTATTGCCTGGGTTTTCTTCCAGATATTTTATGATTTGGGGTTTTAAATTTAAGTCTTTAATCCATCCTGAGTTGACTTTTGTATGTGGTATAGGGTAAGGGTCCCACTTCAGTCTTCTGCATATGGCCAGCTAGTTATCCCAGCATAATTTATTGAATGGATAATCCTTTCCCCATTGCTTGTTTTTGTCAGCTTTTTCAAAGATGTCATTATTTCTGGGCTCTCTATTCTGTTCCATTGGTCTATGTGTCTGCTTTTTTCCTAGTACCATCCTGCTTTGGTTGCTGTAGCCTTGTTGCATAGTTTGAATTCTGGTAATGTCATGCCTCTAGCTTTGCTGCTTTTACTTAAGATTCCCTTGGTTATTCAGGTGTTTTTCTAATTCTGTGAAGAATGTCATTGGTAGTTTGATAGGAATAGCATTGAATCTATAAATTGCTTCGGGTAGTATGGCCATTTTAACAATATTGATTCTTCCTATCCATGAGCATGGAGTCTTTTTTCATTTGTTTGTGTCCTATCTGATTTATTTGAGCACTGTTTTGTAATTCTCATTATAGAAATATTTTACTTCTCTGGTTAGCTGTAGTCCTAAGTGTTTTATTCTTTTTGTACAATTGTGAATGAGATCGCATTCTCTCGTCACTTATATTCAACATAGTATTGAAAGCTCTGACCAGAGTTTTCTTGCACAAGTTCTTTTTGCATGGGCACACAGAGCATGTTGTCATATATATTCAACGTTTTTTTAATTTGTGTATTATTATTATTTTATTAATAATATAATAATTTGTGTATTATTATTATTTTGAGACAGAGTTTTGTTCTTGTTGCCTTGGCTAGAGTGCAATGGTGCGATCTTGGCTCACTGCAACCTCGCCTCCTGGGTTCGAGCAATTCTCCTGTCTCAGCCTCCTGAGTAACTGGGATTACAGGCACACACCACCATGCCTTGCTAATTTTTTTGTATTTTTAGTAGAAATGGGGTTTCACCATGTTGGCCAGGCTGGTATTGAACTCCTGACCTCAGATGATCCATCTGCCTTGGCCTCCCAAAGTGCTGGGATTACAAGTGTGAGCCACCGAACCATCTTACTCTGTCACCTGGGCTGGAGTGCAATGGTATGACCTGGGCTCATTGCAACCTCCACCTCTTGGGTTCAAGTGATTCTCTTGCTTCAACCTCCTGGGTAGCTGGGATTATAAGCACACACCACCATGCCCAACTAATTTTTGTACTTTTAGTAGAGATGGGGTTTTGTCATGTTGGCCAGGCTGGTCTTCAATTCCTGACCTCAAGTGATCCACCTGCCTCGGCCTCCCAAAATTCTGGGATTGTAGGAATGAGCCACTGTAGCTGGCTTCTTTGTGCATTAAAAATGTAAGATGTGATTTTTAAAACCTTTAGAATTTTCATTTTGTCACCCTGAGAAGAACAACCCTTTTAAGTAATTTTTTAAAAATACCTCCTCACTATTATTTGGTAAGCATTCAGCATTCATATTTACCTAGGCCTATTGTAGCATAATTTAAATTCTACTCAAGTTCTCACAAAGAGAATGAGATAATGATCAAGTTCAATAAGTTGAATTTTCTACTTTTGTTTCAGATATCCTGAGCCATTCACTGCATACTTCCTACCTGGCAGTGATCCGGAGTTTTTTGTAAGACCAGAGGTTGGAGAACTTGTTCCTTTTAACACAGACGGAACTCCAATCATTGTAGGATTTAAACCTGAAATGTACTGTAGGAAATATACAGCAACATTAGTAATACAGGTGAGTTCTATAAAGGCAATAGTCAAGGATGTTTGATGCAACTAGAGACAGTAAATAAACTAGGAAGAAAAGATTTTACTAAATGGTTACAGGTAAAGAATAACAATTTTGCTGTGTTAAAAAGTCAGCTTATCTCAACTGCTCTCTCTAGGTTTACTCTTCTTTCGTCCAAGAGCAGAATTTTAAGTATGTTATAAAACAAAAAAAATTATCAACACTAGAGGAAAGTTAAAAAAATACTTTTCCTTCCATATTAAGGAACTGTGGAAGAAACAAATAATGACTGTAAAGTGATTTGTATAGTTAGGTATCACTTTCTGTAGCATACCTATTCAAGGACTTCATTAACTTTAGGTTATTCGAGATAGGGATTTTGGAGCCTTTAATTAAGGCAGAGTATTGTCAAGATGTTGAAGTCTAACATAAAAAAGGAATAGAAGATAACATTTATTTTGAATTGAAAAACATGATGTGAGCCATTAATCATCTGTTAAAGTGATCATTTTATTAACAGTTAAGGTAAATACAATTTTGAACATTTATTCAGGAACCAAAGTTGAGCTAAAACATCTCACACATATTTTATAATAAGAACTTCCAGGCTAAGTACAATGTTCAAACCATTTCTGGAAAGATATCTATTACCACTGTCTACTTTCAATAGCAAAGGGACACAGAGCATGTTGTCATATATACACAACTCCTGCTGCAAAAGTGATTTCTAGATTTCTGAATCAAACAATAATTAGGCAGTACCATAGGCAGAAAAAATTTATTGTTTTAATCAACAGAGTCAAAATATTGAATAGTGTTTGAGGAAGTTATTTCTATTTTTTTTTTTATTTTTCTAAGAGTCCTTACAATATACGTAGTAAGAAGGTAAAGTGTTTGTTGACATTTTGCACATACCTTGTTGCCTATATTGATACGTAATTTAAAGTGACCATATTGTACTTGCTTGTTTGCTTTAAGGGGATTAAATGGCATCTTTAAAAATATTTTCAAATTAAAATTATATTCATTTTTATCTAGCATACAGTAGGCACTTCTGCAATTAACAGAAAGCTTTACCAACAAAACCTGTGCCCGATTTCTCTATGTTGATTTGACAAATTACTGGCAGCGCAATTAAAGATTTTATGTGAGGGAACAAGTTGTTACATGGAAACAACAGAGAATATGCCATTTTTAGCCTGAAGTGGTACAATTTGATAAAGTTTAGGGAAAATTGAGTTTGAAACATTTTAAAAATCATGATTTTCTTAATTCTACTTTTATTATTGAAAATTCCAAATATGTGCAGAAATAGCATAATTCATCTCCATGCACTAATTATCCAGTATGAACATTTATCAACTTAATGGCCAATTCTGCTTCACCTATATGCCCATGCCCTTCCTACCTTCTCTATAAAGGGTTACCTTGTGCTAAGCATATCCAACACTGTAATTCTTGCCCTACCCCTGACAACCACTAATCTTATAATTTCTAGAACATTATATAAATAGAACCATTAAGTCATTAAAGCATTATCTAAATCAAAAATATTATTTGCATTATCATCTTTATCCTTTTAAATTAATGATTTTAAGTGTTAAGTCAATGTTTGTAACTATATGATCTTCATTTTGCTTCACTTGGAAATAAAAATGATTAAAGAACATGTTAATTAAATATTAGCCCAAACGAGCTTCAATAATCTTGTTCACAAGTTTCACAATTTCCCATTTCATTAAATCACATTTGAAGTTATTAAAAGCTGTCTTTTCCCACTAGTAAACAAGATACATAGCGCTAGCTTTGAGAGACTAAAGTTACTTATTTAGCCTGTTTTACAGAAAGCAGTGCTACTCAAAGAGAGTAGTAAATCTGCTCAATTTTCCATTGGTGTATATGATAAATCTTAGCTTATGAAAATGTGAATATTATAATTATCTAATATAAAATATATGATGCTTTAGCTTTATACTTATATAAAATATTCATGTATTTTATACAGTAATATATAAGATTATATATGATTGTGATTTCATTTATAGTATATAAGTAATATAGTATTTATATAAGTAATATTTATATAGAGATATTCCTGTTATAACTAGAGACATAACCAAACATTGATAATTCCTGTTTGCTTTTAAAGGAATAGATCATTAGGCATGAAACTGTGGGAAATGGCATTGTAAATATCTTGGCTTGTATTTCCTAAGAAGCAGATGTTGAAATAAGGATTGAAATCCAAGTAGCATGTTTACTATGTGATCTCAATTAACAGATGTAAGGAAGACAGGATGTGAGATAGGGAAGGGGAATAACTTTATCCAGGCATCTGCCACAGTGAGCAACTAGAAACAAATCCCATGGGAGATCTCTGGGAAATGGTGTGGAATGCATACCTCAGAGTTTTCACACCTGAAAGATTAAGAAAGTTTGGTTACTTAGACAGTAACTGCCACTATTCCAATCATTGATTGAAGAATGCTCTCAGGGATTGTTCAAACTATGGCACCAGTAGAGAAGCCTTCTGGGGTTTCTGAACAATCTTGAGCCAAAGAGGTGCAAAATTGATCTCTAAAGTTTCACACATATTTTACAATAAGGATTTTCAGGCTAAAGACAACTTTCAATCTCACAATTGAAAGTTGAGGCAGGCAGTAATATGCAAATACCTGAGGGTTGTGGGTGGACACAGACAACATGTGCTAATGGATAATTATCAGTTGTTTCCATTCATATAACTAAGCCTTAAAAATATAGTTTTCTTAATGGTAACTTTGGAAATAAACATATATATACAGCTTTGATTATTCATTCCATGAGATCATTGGCTTTAGCTGATCTCTTTTCAGAACACAGAGACACAACCTAAATGTGGAAAATTCATCTGTTTATTTTTTTTATTTCTTTAAAGAAATAGTTGAGAAATATAATTGTCAATTTGGCATTCTTTTGTTAAAAAATCTATGCGGTAATTCTATGAGATGTTAGTAATATGGAAGTATTAAATTATTCTTATATTATTTTAACTTTTGTTTTGTATTTATATTTTCAATGGGAGATTGGGGATAGAAGATATAAAGTTATATCTTTAAAATGTTTTTCTAAATATACATGGGCAGTTGCTTTTATTTACAGTTAGACTGAAGAAATTTGGCTATATGTAAAACGACTGTAATGTTCAATTTTTATTTCATAAAATAAGCCTATTAGTATTGTATAGCTTTTTGAAATGAAGAGTATGAACAAATTCCATACACATGCACACACACACATGCACACACACGCACACTCAGCGTCACTTATTGTAAAATTTAAATCTTAATTGAATTTCAATAAATATAATTGAGACTTTAATATTTTTAAAAGCAATTATTTTCAAAGTGTCTTGGCGAAGGTGAGGGTACAAGTTCCTGCTTTTAGCTTTCGTATATAACCATCAGGTGTTGAGTAAGGATATAGATCCCCTCATGTAGCTTACTCATGTGTACCCACTAAATGCTGGCCATGCGTACAGGGCCTTTCAGTAACTCCACCATTATTACCAAATGCTAGGCATGGTGTAGGTCTCTTCATTTAGGTCACTCTTTTTTACCCATAAAGTGAGTCAGTGTACTGGAAAATATATTCATATGCATAATCACCAAAATATAGCTTTGTTTTTCAAATTAAACATCCCTATGCAAAATAAAATGATGTTTTACCCAATCATATTATGTTTCCTGGTTTGGTCCACATTTGACACACTGATTCTGAATACGTAATTATTACAAACATTAGATAAATGGACCAGATATGATTAAAATAAGGCTATGACAGTTGTCCAAGACATTCTTGCACTTAATATTAATTGATAGGTATCACACTACACATCAAGCTTAGGGCACTGCAATGAAATGGAAGCAGAAATAAAGATATTCTTCAAAACCAATGAGAACGAAGACACAACATACAAGAACCTCTGGGACACATTTAAAGCAGTGTCTAGAGGGAAATTTATTTATTTATAGCACTAAATGCCCAAATGAGAAGTGAGGAAATACCTAAAATTAACACCCTATTATCACAATTAAAAGAGTTAGAGGAGCAAGATCAAACAAATTCAAAAGCTAACAGAAGATAAGAAAGAACTAAGGTCAGAGCAGAACTGAAGGAGACATTTACGCAGCCAACAAATGTGAAAAAATGCTCATCATCACTGGTTATTAGAGAAATGCAAATCAAAACCACATTGAGATACCATCTCATGCCAGTTACAATGGTGGTCATTAAAAAATCTGGAGACAACAGATGTTGGAGAGGATATGGAAAAATAGGAACACTTTTACACTGTTAGTGGGAGTGTAAATTAGTTCCACCATTGTGGAATACAGTGTGGTGACTCCTCAGGGATCTAGAAATGGAAATACTATTTGACCCAGAAATCCCATTACTGGGTATATACCCAAAGGATTATAAATCATTCTGTTTTAAAGACACATGCACACATATGTTTATTGTGGCACTGATTACAATAGCAAAGACTTTGAACCAACCCAAATGCCTATCAGTGATAGACTGGAAAAAGAAAATGTGGCATGTATATACCATGAAATACTATACAGCCATAAAAAGGATGAGTTCATGTCCTTTGCAGGGACATGGATGAATTTGGAAACCATCATTCTCAGCAAACTAACATGAGAGCATAAAACTAAATACCACATGTTCTCACTCATAAGTGGGTGTTGAACAATAAGGACACATGGACACAGAGAGGGGAACATCACACACTGGGGTCTGTTGGGGGGTGGGGAGCTAGGGGAGAGATAGCAAGGGGTGGGGAGATTGGGGAGGGATAACATTAGGAGAAATACCTAATGCAGGTAATTGGGGGATGGAGGCAGCGAACCACCATGGCATGTGTATACCTATGTAACAATCCTGCAAGATCTGCACATGTACCCCAGAACTTAAAAACTAACAAATATTTTTTAAAAAATACAAAAATTAGCCAGGTGTGTTAGCACATACCTGTAATCTCAGCTACTTGGGTGGCTGAGGCATGAGAATTGATTGAACCCATGTGATGGAGGTTGCAGTGAGCCAAGGTAGTGCCACTGCACTCCAGCTTGGGTGACAGAGTGAGACCCTGTCTAAAAAACAAAAAATAAAAATAAATAAAATGGTTATACATACTATGTACTTTCATAATCTACAAGCAGCTAAATATATTTTACCAGTCATTTCTATGGCCGCACTTAAATTCTCATGAATGTGTTTATCTTGGAAGGTACTATTTCCATTAGTTGAGGTTCATACTGGACAACAGTCTTATGCAAACCAAATGGATAGCTTTCCCTTATTATCAGATACATGCCTAGTTTACCTACAGGGAGAATCACTGAGAGATTTTTTTACTAAATAATTCTTAGTGCATAAAATGAATTACTTTCTTTATTTTCCACATAATTGTCACTATAAGTGGTTTCAGTTTTGTACTTTTCCCATACTCTACATGGAGAACGGAAAATGTTAATGATAATGAACTTTTCTCTATATGTTTTGAAGTCCCTGGATATTTTAAATAAAATTTCTCTCTTTCTTTGTCTCCAGACAGATGAAATGTTCCGGATGTATAAGATCAATGGATTACCTCCAACTACCATGCCACCGATCAATGCAAAAGCCAGAATTGATGCTACTAACAAGACATTTGACAACATGACAGTTCAGCCGCGTAACTTTGTCCGTGAAAATACTAAGCTCATAAGAAAAAGTATGTCTTCCTCCACCAAGGGTACTTCTACGATGCGGAAGTATAAATAAAATTTTTTCCAACGTATTTCTTTGTCTCATGTAGAATTTTGATGATTATTATTTCATCTTTTGGAATATTTCTGAGGAATAATCGTTTAATTTAATAGGCCTTCTATATTTCATTGTCCTTTAAAATGCAATCTATTCTCTGAATATAACATACTTCATTTCTGAGTTATGAGTGTTTCTTGAAAGTGGACTTTGGTTGCAAATATTGGAATTGGTTCACTTTTAACATGCAGGTGTATATTTGTGGTAAAATGAAATATAATTTAGATGACAACAGTATTTCTAATAACAGTATTGCTGATAAAGCTAAATTTATCATGTAGATATTGCTTGTTGGTCTTTATGTTTTAATTGGCAATTAAAAATTGTGTATATTTATGGTATACAACATATTTTGAAATAGGCATACATTGTAGCATGGTTAGCCTGAGCTAATTAATACACGCATTACCTTACGTACTTAATTTTTGTTGTAAAAACACTTAAAATATACTTTCGTAGCCACTTTCAGGTATATAATACATTGTTATGAACTATTGCCATCATGTTGGACAGCAGATCTCTTGAACTTATTCTTCTTATCTAACTGAAATTTTGTATACTTTAACCAACATCTCCCAATCATCCTGACTTACCCCACCCAACCCCTGGTAATCAGCATTCTACTCTTGTATGAGTTCACTATTTTTAGATTTCAGATATAAATGAGATCATGCAGTATTTGTTTTTCTGTGTCTGGCTTGTTTTACTTAATATCATATCTTCCAGGTTCATCCATGTTGTCACAAATGGCAGGATTTCCTTCTTTTTCAAGGCGGAACGGTATCTCATTGTGTATATATTTCAAATACTAGTGTTGCTATTAAATCTCAGTTTCCCCTGTATATGTTGCTTCTGAGTCTTCAAAATGATGATTAAATTAGCACTCAAGGCAGAGAGATCGACCATTTCTTATATCTGCTTTTAAAAATATATGGTTATGTCTTATATCTTCTATTTGGAATATTATGTGCTATTTAGAAAGTAATTAAAAATTCCATGTATATATGTGTATGTAGTTCATCTGCTTTTATTTTGCAGCATTTAAATAATATAAATATATATCCGAATGATCCAGGAGGAAGTTCATTTTGATGTGTGTCTGATCCTTTTCAATAATGTATTCATCAAAGTAAAAGGGAGTATGTTGTTTGGTACTTGTCATTAAAGGTAAGCCAGTATGGACCAGCTTTAAGATGTTTTGACACAAACTGACTGGCTCTGCCACAAAACATTCATGTATTCTTAAGCAGGTTGCTTACCCTATTTCCTTGTTTCCAGAATGAAGCGACTGTACTAGGACAGAGGTTGGCATACTATGGCCCATGGGATGACTGTGGACTGTCCCCTTTTTTTATATAGCTAGGAACAATTTTTACATTGTTAAATGGTTGGAAAAATAAATAGAAGAATACTGTGTGATATAAGAACATAATATAACATTCAAATTTCACTGCCTATAAATAAGGATTTACTAGAATACAGCACAATCACTTCCTTATATATTGTCTGTAATTGCTTTGCACTACAACAGCAAAGTTGAGTAGACAGAAACCACATGGCTGCAAAGATTGAACTATTTATTCCCTGTCTCTTTACAGAAAATGTTTGGAGACATATCTTTGGGATTAAGTTGTATTATCTGTAGCAATTGAGAAAGAGAGGGGTGGAAGTCCACGTTCACTGGATTTGCCATCTTTGGAAAGGACAAGAACTAAAACTTTGTGAATTTTCAAAACCCTTTCTCAGTCTCTGCTACCCTAAGGATATTTCTTTGAGTATGGAGTAATAGATCATTTGTCTGTCCTTTCTTCTGCTTTGCTGCATTGCAGGTGGTGTTGGTGGATAGGTGGGTCAGTCTCTGAACATATTTTCCACATAGCCTTCCTAAAACCTCTCAAATCCCTTAAGACAGTAAAATCACCTTTGCCATGAATATACTTAGAGATCTAATTGCTTTTATATTTTGGTGTCTATAGTAATGGATAATATTTAAATAATCTTAAAACTTTTATATGGGGTCTTCTGAAAATCATGATTGCTTTCCTAACTGAAATGTTCCAATTATTGAAAGTGCCCAGAATGGAGTACATTTGGATTGGACTTTTCTCAGTCAGAGAAGGAAGTAAAGATGAGATACTGAGAGATATGCTATTAAAAATGTCATGCTGTGAATATTTGAAGAATACTTAAAATGGTGGTGCTAAATTATCCTGTTTAATTTTATCCTGGATATTATCCTCTTACAAAGAAGTATATTTAATTTGAAATTTAAGTGCAAATTACTATTTGTCCAGAGGAAAGTATAGTGAGGGCAACTCAGGTAGATAAAATTGAATAGTGAACAAAATCTAAGACCTATGAGAGAATAAACTTTGCTCAAATATGTTTTGGAGTCACAAGGAATCAAGAAGGCCCTCTGCCCATTTCCCCATGGTGGCCACCATTTCCACGTAGACCAAAGGCTTTCTGCTGCAAACGCCCGTGACTCTCTGCCTCTGGTCTTTCTCTGGCCATAGCACCCTGCTTGACCTGAAAGGGCAGAGTCCAGCTGGAAATGCCAGGATTTCGTGCCCCTGGGAGCAGCCTTTGATCAATAATTAATCAATAACAGGCAAGTGAAGATTAATAATATTTCTGCATCCTTGACCCTTTGGTGGAACTGCCCTGAGGTATTTTCTTTGCTCTCCCTAGGCCCCTAGCAGGATTGAACTTCTGTTGCCTGCTGTGGTAACATCAATAGCACATCCTAGATTAGCTTTCTTCCTTTCCTATGTCTCCTGCAGCCACATTTCAAATAAACTACCTGCACTAGAACGTTTTCTCAAGGTCTGTTATGAAAGACACCAACCTGACATTCCTGAACCCTGACATTCAAAAACAATATAGACAACCCTCCTTCCTACCAAACCAATGGGCAGAATGGGCTTTGGATCTATGATTTTAGTTGATTTGTAGTAGCTGTCACACTCCATTACGTTATGTTCCCATATCCACAAGGAGTCTAAATTGAACCATAAGACTTAGCAGTAACTGAATCAACAGAAAAACAGAAAACAGTTAAAACTTGATAAATATGAGCCACTATAACCTCTTAAACTAGGAAACTTATAAACAAAATAAAAAATTGGGAGAGTCATAAATGTTGCTGGTAAAAGGGACCATAATTATCACTTAAAACTATTTTAAGATGTTTGAAACATTGCCTACTTGTACTTTTTCCAAATTTCCCAAAGAAAACCTAAAGTACTCAGAATCATTCTATTTCTTTTTTAGATGTACTCAGTACAGATGCTCAATACATTTGTTAATATTATTCTATTTTTCCAGTGGAAAACCTTGTTAAAATTAAGGACTTATCTACCATTTCCCAAATTTAATGTCATATAATTTCTGTTTATTCAATGCTACAAGTTTGATTGCTGCAGTATCAAGTCAAATAATACAACCAGAAAATTCTAGGCATCATTAAATGACTTAAGGTTTCCACAGGGCCTTTGGGACACCTTGGTGACTTAGTTTCAGTGACTTCCTACACAGCATGACAGGAAAAATGATACTTAGAATATTTGAATTGCAAGTATCCTTGAATATCATCATGGTCTAAACATTTAATTTATCACAGAAATTTTCAAATTTTGTTTCTTATATTTAGCAGAAAACTTCTACCAAAGAAAATTGTACACAAACCCAGTAACTCACAGAGTTCGTTGTAGAGACACACATAAGAGCCTCTCCTTTAATCCAACTTGATTCTTGAGATACATGATGGAATCATGCCCTCCACAAATAGTTTTAAAGTCACAGATGTAATAAGCGGTCCACAAAATTTTCATTTCTCTCTTCTAATTACTTTTTTGCCGAATCCTGTTGATTGATCCTGTATAAAGTTTTGTTTAACCATCCTCCATTTCTAGGCTGACTGCACCTGCCTTGTTCAGAAAAAGCATGTCTTGATTTCTGTAGCCTGTGACTCCGCAATACATTAATGGGTTGTTACTGGTTGTTGTTGTTATTTTTATTATATCTGTCATATTCACAAGCTTGTCATTGGTTGCTTATTGCTTACAGAGTAGATCGTCTTCTCTACCTAGAAACTGAAAGCATTTAGTGATTTACTCCCCATCAATTTACTGTATTATCTCTACAATGTTTCTCCCTCCTCTGTCTCAAAACTAAAAACAGAACTCAGGTCTCACTGAAACTGTTGCCCTATACATTTGCTTGTGTAGTTTTGTTTTTCTAAAGTGCACTGCTTTCTTATGGCTGACTAGTAAAATACCTTTCATCTTTCAAAACTCTACTCAAATTATTTTTCTAACACACAGTTTTTAGATATCTAATGTCTTTCATCTAAGTTATTTTTTTCTTATTTCTTTCTCTCTCCGCTTTTTGTTCTTTTCGTTCTTAGCACGCTATGCCTCATTATCCCTTGAGGATAAATATTTCCCACACTTGATTTCTGAGGTCTGAGAAGAGAGGTATTTTATCTTAATCATTTTTGTATCCATCACATTACCTAGTGCTGTTTCTTTTACACAGCTTTCGTAATGTATATTTTGTTGAGGCTAATTTAGCATATTCATCAAAAATTCTAAATTAGTAGCAGGGCAAGTCCTGGAACCTGTCTCCCTATTACTAGTTCAATGTTCTTTCTACCTACCACACTTTTGGGAAACAATCAAAGCAGCTTCTAGAGAATTACCACAAATTGAAATATGTTTATCAAAATCAGGATTCATAAACAGCTAAAGTAGGCTTGAGAAAATGTCCTACTTATTTTGTTTCTTTGACTTCCCCAGTTAAGCTACAATCTCAGGATGAAATGAGCTCATAGTTCTGCCTCAGTGGTTATAACAATTCTCTCATCATTGCCTCTTCCATTCAGCCTCCAAGCACTTTCACACTCACATGTACATGGAGCTCAAATAGCCAATCTTGTCTGTATTCTTTGATACTTTTGTTGTTGTCAGGCACCTTCCTTTCTGAACTCTGAATAGCCTCTTCTGATCCATGATATTCCACTTGGCTTTTGACTTTTAGTTCTCCTGATATTGTCTTCCTGTTTTCATTGTTCTTTAGTATCATACTGTGGGTTACTCCCAGCACCTACATGTTACTTCGGGAGGAGAGATGACACATTAAGAAGAGGAAGGCATCCTAACTTTGTATCATACACAAAAATTACATAATTATCAGAGACCTCGTTAAGAATTATTGATGAATCAAACCATTTATTAAGCCAACAAATATCATTCATACCTGTATTTACCCCTCCATCATAAAATTATTTTTGGATTGCTTAAGAACCTCTTTGATAGTCAGGGAAACTACCTAATAAAAGGATGAACAGGAATGATACAGTTTGAATATTTGTCCTAATCCAAATATCATGTTGAACTATAATCATCATTGTTGGAGGTGGGGCCTGGTGGGAGGTGTTTGGGTCATGGGGGCAGATCCCTCATGGCTTGGTGTTGTCTTCATGATAGTGGGTAACTTCTCATGACATCTAGTTGTTTCAAAGTGTATGGCACCTTGCCACTTTTGCACGCTCCTGCTTTTGCCATGTGACATGGCTGCTCCCCCTGTGCCTTCTGTTATGATTGTTAGCTTCCTGAGGCCTTCCTAGAAGCTGAGCACATGCCAACACCATGCTTCCTGTAAAGCCTGCAGAACAATGAGCCAGTTAAACCATTTTCTTTGTAAATTACTCAATCTCAGGTATTTCTTTATAGCAATACAACAATGGCTTAATACAGAAAATATAGAGGAGCGGGACTTTGTTATAAAGACAGCTGAAAATGTGGAAGCAGCTTTGGAACTGGTAATGGGCAGACGTTGGAAATGTTTGGAGGTCTCAGAAGAAGACAGAAAGGTAAGGAAAATTTTGGAACTTCCTAGAGACTGATTAAATGGTTATAACCAAAATGCTGATAGTGATATGGACAGTGAAGGCCAGGCTGAGAAGTTCTCAGATGGAAATGAGGAACTAATTGGGAACGGGAGCAAAGGTCACGCATGCTATGCCTTAGCAAAGAACTTGGCTGCATTCTTTTCATGCCCTAGAAATCTTTGAATATTTGAACTTCAGAGTGATGATTTAGGATATCTTGTGAAAGTAATTTCTAAGTAGCAAAGCATTCAAGATATGGCCTGGCTGTTGCTAACATCCTATCTCAATGTGGGAGCACATAAATGACTTAAAGTTGGACTTTATGTTTAAATAGGAAGCAGAGCATAAAAGTTTGAAAAATTTGCAAGCTAGCCCAGTGGCAAACAGAGAAAAGGCTTTTTCAGGAGAAGAATTTAAGCAGGCCATGAAGTAACCATTTGCTTGAGAAATCTGCATAACTAAAAGGGAGCTAGGTGCTTGCTCTTATGAACCCTGGTGGTAGTTCCATTTTTATCTGACACTAATGAACCCTTCTATACATACACCAATAAATGATTGTTTTATAGACAATAGATGATGCATTTTCAGTCATGTTGCACTGAAGAGAGCACAGGAAATTTAGGTAAGTTAATTGGTGGTGATATATATGTTCTAAAAGTGACTTTATTACATGTATAACTAAGAGTTTTGAGAGGATGAATAAACAATCCCTACACTGTTGCTACATGTTCATAACACTATTTTTTTTCCTTCTTTGCTTTTTTATAAAGGTAACATGCACAAGTTATTCTTGAATTCCAAATCAGTCCATTGGAATGACTGATGTGGGACAATTTGGTCAAGTTCAAGTAAATAATTCTGGCAGTAAAGGAATGAATAATTAATACCACAATTCCAAAAAGATGGAAACTTCCATTGGACTTAGAATATAATCCTGGATTACTTACTTCACAAGAATAGATTTGAAGTACATGCTGTTCTAGGTGATATTTATTCTTTCTATTTAAGGTATCAAGAAGACATAGGGGCAAAGTAATAGTGTCAAACTCTCCCCTCTCCTGCTCCATCAATTTGTGGACTATTTTAACATTATAAGGTTTGAAATTAGATCAGAAGATTAAACTTTTCCTTTGGCAGTCTTTTTTATTTTCAATTTCTTATAAAAGCTTCTTTTCAGAATATCCATCTTTACATAGTGATGGTTATAGCTCTTATGGTAACTTTCAGGGCAAAATCAGTAAGACCTTTTATAATTTTGAAAGAAAGACCAGTTTTATTTTTTTGAATTTTACTCTAATAATATAAAGGCATTGGGAAAGGATTCAGTGAGAGTAAATTTGCATTGCATACTTTCAAATATTTCTTAGTCCGACACTAGTGAATATCAGTGGCTCTAAAATGGCATCAAACTGATTCAGAGACTAAAGCAGTTACATGGGAAACATAGAATAATTAGAAAGAGATCTAACAATGTCCTCATATCCTCAAAATTCTTCCCTAATTCTTAAGAGAGCAAAGAGCATGCTATGTTATGGTGATGTTCATAGCTTCATATTAAAAATGCAGTCTGGAGAAACACAAACTCTAAGGTGTTATACTTGGAGTTTCTTATTTGAGGATCACGAATTGTCCCTTAGTATGTGAATTCACTGAAGAATGAAGATTGGCCGGGCATAGTGGCTCAAGCCTGTGATCCCAGCACTTTGGGAGGCTGAGGCGGGTGGATCACCTGAGGTTAGGAGTTCAAGACCAGCCTGGCCAACATGGTGAAACCTGGTCTCTACTGGAAATACAAAAAGAAAATCAGCTGTGTGTGGTGGCAGGCGCCCATAATCCCAGCTACTCAGGAGGCTGAGGCAGGAGAATCCCTTGAACCCAAGAGGCTGAGGTTGTAGTGAGCTGAGATTGCACCACCATACTCCAGCCTGGGTGACAGAGCAAGACTCTGTCTCAAAAAAAAAAAAAAAAAAAAAAAAAAAAGAATAGAAGATAAGAGTTTTTTGGGGGGAATCTGAAGGTTCCACATGAATCTGATGCTGTACTTACACAAAATACGTATGGAAATTTGAAAGATGATTGTATAATCTCTGAACCTGGGTCAAATAGTTATCAATTTACTCATGGATTTATGCCTTTTATTAGGAAATGGATGTTGAGTACCACTCAGAGCTGGTTTCTGTACTCCCTCCTAAGATAAAATGATAAATGAATCCAGATCAAAACTTTCTTGCAAGTGCTTCTTGAATAGTAAAGAAAGCAGGTGTAAGCTGGTAGTTTCCATACATGTGGAAAATGCTGTGATTGAGAGCTTGGCATGGAAGCACAAAGGTAGAAACCTGGCAGAAGAGAGAGAAAAGGCTTCAAGTTGGAGTCTTCCAAGTACAGAAGAGGAGTAACAAGAGGAAACAACTTGAACTGGGAGGAGGAACATGTGAAAAAGTATGCATATGTGACAAACAGGGCCAGTCTCAAGACTAGGAAGAAGTGGCTGAAGCTCAGAAAAATGGTTTAGGGGGTGACAAAAAAGGTGGGAACAAATGTAGGTGAGAACAGTTGACCTTAAGGTGACTCACATTCTTAGTTCAGGGACTGCATGAAATAAAAATTTAAGCAGATGAAGTCAAATTTAAATATACTATTTGTAGGTGAATATATGGCATTTGTATTGAAATGACCAGTTAGCAGACAGATATATTTATATGGAGCTTAGCAATTTGATTTTGATGTAAAATTTATGACTCATTGGTTAATTATTTGCCAAAAACAAATCTGTACAAGGCAATGCTTAGACAAAGTTTATTAAAAAACACAGTAGTTCTCAAACTTTAGTATGCATTTTAATTATCTAAGTTGATTACAAAATGTAGATTTATAATATTCACATTTCCTCATTCTGATTCAGTATTTTTGAAACTAGATCCAAGAACGTATGTTTTAACACATGCTTCAGACGATTCCAAGATTCACACATTAAGAAAAAATATTGAGTAAGAGAAGCAAGGAATAAAAACAACCCTGAAAAACGAAGACTTTTGAATAGCAACAAGCATAGAAAAGGAGAAGAGGTGGTATACACTGAGAAGAAACTTGTTAGAAAGACATATGGAAGGATCTTCCTCCTGAGGTGGGAGTACTCCAGTCAAGGTTGCTGTCCCCACTGAGCCAACCACAGCAAGGCATAGGTTCTGGATAAAAGACTGGACACTGTGGAGTAATTACCCACTGGGAATAATAGGTTAAAAGGAAGCCATGGATTGAATGTTCTTGGCAACTTCCTCCTAGATTTCAAAGAATGTATCAGGTAGCTTGGGTGCTCGAGCAGAAGCCTGACACAGGAACAAAGCTTTACAGAAAGGCTCTCCTAAGGCAGTGCTTAGTGGACCCTTAGAAGTAGGTCTTCACCCCTTCAGATCCCAGAATTATAAAGCCACCAATTAGCATGCAACCCCAGCCTGGAAAAGCCATAGGCATTCAACTCCTACTGATGTTAGCAGCGACATGGGCTGCACCCAGCAAAAGGAGGGGCTTCCCCGGCCTTGGTAGCCCACTCCTTATACCTGTGTGCCCAAGACATGTGATATGGCATCAATGATGATTATTTTAGAGCTTTAAGATTTAATGCCTATCTTGCTGGGGTTCAACTTATGTGGGTCCTGTTTCTAGTTTCCTTTGGCCTGTTTTTCCCTTTTAGAATGATATCTTGGAAGTAAACAATATAATTTTGATTTTACAGGCTGATAGCTCTAAGAAACTTTCCTTGAGTCTTAGGGCTTTGGACTTTGGAATTTTAAATTGATCCTGGAGCCAGTTAGGACTTTTGGGGACCACTGGAGATCATTGAGATGGAATGATTATATTTTACATGTGAGAAAGAGATGGAATTTAGGGTACTAGGGGCAGAATGCTATGCTTTGGATATTTGGCTCTCCAAATGTTGATATCTGATCTCAGTATTGGGGATGGATGACTAATGGGAGGTGTTTAGGTCATGGGGCAGATCGTTCATGCATGGCTTCATGCAGTCCTTGTGGTAATGAGTGAATTCACTCTGTTCGTTCTCATGAGAACTTCTTGTTAAAAAGAAGCTGACACCTACCCTCCCTATCTCTCTGGCTTCCTCTCTTGCCATGTGATCTGCACATGCTGGCTGTACTTTACCTTTCACCATGAGTGGAAGTGCTTAAAACCCTCACCAGAAGCATATGCTGATGTCATGATTTTTGTACAGTCAGCAGAACCATGAGCCAAAAACACTTGTTTATATATTACTCAGCCTTAGGTATTTATTTATTACAACACAAATGTACTAAGACAAAGCTGGAAGAATTTAGAGGACCAGGATAGAAAAAACCTAGATTGTTGTGAAGAGAGCATGAAGGATGACTATGGTGTGGACTCAGAAGAGAACTGTAGAGAAAGTCTGAAATGTCTTAGAGATTACATAATGTGTCGTGATCAGAATCTTGGTAGAGGTGTGGAGAGTAAAAGCCATTCTGATGAATTCTCAGTTCGAAAGGAGAAACAAGTATTGGAAATTTGAATTATGGCCTTTTTTGTTATAATGTTGCAAATAACTTGGCTGAATTTGTCCCTGGCCAGGGGCTTTATAGAAGGCAGCATTTAAGAACATGGAAGTATGATATATGGTGGCAGATGGAATTCTAAGCAAAATACAGAAAGACTGCATGGGTCCTTTTAACCTAATAGCATAAGATGCAAATAGAGAGAAATTATTTAAAAATGAAGTTTACAGCTAAAGGAGAAGAAGAACGGAAAAAATTGGAAAATTCACAGCCTTACCATATAAAGAGTGAAAAGGTGTCTTTAGGAAAGCAAACTAAGAATGTGGCCAAGAGACCATTTTCTAAAGAGATTAATATGGATTAAAAAGATCCAGGTGTTATTCACAATGATAATTGGAGGATGACCCTCAAGGTTTTTCAGAGATCCTTGCGGCAAGCTAGGACCTTGAGGGCAAGTTTTCCAGAGAGGCACAAACACGACCTCAGCATTCAATGATCTGAACCACCTTAAAAAGTGTCTGCTCTCTGCATTCCAGTGCGATGCTTATTGACTTCTCTACCTTTGGTTTAAGTTGTCCCATGCGTGGCTTATGATGCTGCTCCTGAGGGCACAAAGGGTAAGCCTTGGTGACATGCACATGGTGCTGACTCCAAAGACATGTGGAGTGCATGAGCTGTAAGGCTGTGTGACTTGCACCAAGATTTAAATAATGTAGCAGACACTCTTGACATCAAGGCAGAGACTTATTGCTGGGGTGGAACCACCATAGAGAACCCCTAATAGGGCAATGCTGAGTGCCAGTATGGAATCAGAGTAGCAACAGAGAGCCTGCACTATAGCAATACCTAGTGGAGCTGAGGGTGAAAGGCCACCCAGAGATCCCAGAACTGTAGGGCCACCAGTATCCAACTCAAGCCTTGGAAAGGTGCAGGTAGGAAACACCAAATTGTGAGATCTGCTGTGTGAAATGATCCCAGCAAAGTCATAGGGGCAGGGCTGGCTGAGACACTGGAGACCCAATTCCAGCTCCATTATGCCAAAGATGTGGAACATGGAGTCAAAGTAGATTATTTTCCAGCTTTAAGACTTCGTGTTATTTTTTTTTTTCTGTGGTGTTTTGGACTTACTTGAGACCAGTTACTTCTTTCTTGTTGCCTATTTCTCACTTTTGGAATGGGAATGTCTATCCCATGCCTGTCCCACCATTGCGTTTTAAAAGCATGTCACTTGTTAGTTTACAGACTTACTGCTAGAGGGGTGTTAGTCTTAGGATGAGTTATGCTTTGAGTCTCACCCATATCTTACTTCAATGAGACATTGGTCTTTGGTGTTTTGAATTGATGCCGGAACAAGTCAAGGCTTTAAGGACTATTGGGATAGAATGAATATATTTTGCATTGGGAGAAGCATATAAATTTTTGGTGGCAAGAGGCAGAATGCTATGGTTTGATCGTGTCCTTAATGTGTTATAAAATTAATTCTCAATGCAAGTGTTGAGAGATGAGACCTTTAAGAGGTGATTAGGCCCTGAGGGCTCTGCTCTCATGAATGGGTTAATGTCATTATGGCAGGACTGGATTAGTTATTGAGGGAATATGTTACTGAAAAAGAAGATGAGTTCAGCCCCTTTCCTCTCCCTCTGACCTTTCCACTTTCCACCACGGGATGATACAGCAAGAAGGCTTTCACCAGATCTGACTTCTCAATCTGGGACTTCCTAGCCTCTAGGGCTGTAAGAAATAAAGCTCCAGTTTTCTTTATATAAAGTATTCAGTCTGTAGTATTATGTTATAGCAACACAAAATGGACTAAGGCAGGGGATATTGTGGGGAATTTAAGGAAAGTTTTGAGTTCTAACCAACTTCGCAGTAAACACAATATTGAACCTTACTTGCAGGAAATTTAAAAATGACATTCATATTGCATCTTGCTTTTAACCAAAGTAAATATTGTAAGGATTTGTTTGTAACAAATGCTTTATTTTTTGTTGTTGTTTTTTCCAAAAATGTCTTAATTTTGCCCTTCCTTTCAAATTACACTTTTGCTGGAATATAGAATTCTGAGTTCATAAATATTTTTCATCTCAATGCTTTCAAGCTTTTACCCCACTTTCTGCAGCTTTTCTTGTTGATAATGAGAAATCTAGAATGCCAAATTACTAACTTTTAGGTAACCAATCTTTTTAGCTTTAAAGATTTTTAATTTATTATCGATTACCTAAAAGTTCCTATTATATATTCAGAAATTGACCTAATTATGTTGTTTATTTTATTCTGATTATTAGTCAAATGCACTATTCATTGAATACTTGCGTTTCTCTTCAACATCTGAAAATTAGCTAATATCATAGTAAATGTTTATTCCCTGCCATTGTCTACTTCTCTACATTCTGGAACAGAGATCCCAGGAGATTAATGCCTGAAGTTTTAATGCAAATTGTCTCAATAAATCTTGTGAGAATCTTAAGTGCTCGAACATATATTTTTCATCTTTCATTGAAGTGTTCAGTGCTATTTTCCATGGCACTGTTTATCCTGTCTATTAATTGCTTTCTATTTTGATGTTATTATTTCTCATACTTTAATTAGATTTATTTTTCCTCCCTTTAATTGACCACCGTAAAGCCGTGATATTTTATTGGTAACCTGCTTAGAATTGTAAAAATTGTTTTATTTGGCCCAGCCACACTGCCTAGGACAAAAGTTGTTGACAATTCTAATCTCATCTAGATCTGTTCTTATAAACAGCATATAAAAAAATCTTCAACATCCTAAGTATGATGCACTCAGTGTGACGCATATCAGTTGTAGATGATGGGGTGATGGATGCAGCAAACCACCATGACACCAGTATTACCTATTTAACAAACCTGCACGTTCTGCACATGTACTCCAGAACTTAAAGTATAAAAAAGGTTAACTTACTTTTTAATTGACAATATTTTTATATATTTATCTTGTACAACATGTTGTTTTGAAATAGGTATACATCATAAAATGGCTACATTGAGCTAGTTAGCATATATATTCTCACATACTTATTTTTCATGGCAAGAACACTTAAAATATTGGTTGTGTTTCTTAGCTTTAGATTTCTTCATGCATTTTAGAATTGTGGTTCACAGGTTTATTTGAGGGGAACGTATTTTTTGCTTTGCATTGTTTTGTTGTTCTTTAATTCTCTTGACTCCCTCCTTTCTCACAAGAAGTTATGAGGCTGCTTTAAAATCAAGATTTGTGCCTCCTCCCTGGTAGGGATATAAGGGATTTACAAGACTGGTTAGTGAGCCTCAGGCATCCTTGTGCTGAGGCTATGCCAGTATCCTCAGGTTTACATTGCCTGGAAACTTCAGAAAAACTGTAGCCTCAGGCACTAGGTTTCAGTATATTTCACCCTACTTTTATTAATCATAGCTCCTGGATTTAAGTAGTGAGGCCAACTTTATTTCTCCATTTTACACAGATCTGTAGTCCCCACCCTGTAGGAGATTAAGTTGTAGCTTCTATTGCCTGCTTTGGAATATGATACTTCAGCTCCATTAACTACTTCAGCCTTCTATTTTGTCTCTGCTCTATTATCTTGTCAAGTCTTTTTGATTTTTATTTTTATACTGTATCCATCTTTAAGCCTGGGTGTGGTGGCTCAAGCCTGTAATCCCAGCACTTTGGGAGGCCGAGGCGGGCGGATCACGAGGTCAAGAGATCGAGACCATCCTGGCCAACATGGTGAAACCCCGTCTCTACTAAAAATACAAAAATTAGCTGGGCATGGTGGCATGTGCCTGTAGTCCCAGCTATTCGGGAGGCTGAGGCAGGTGAATTGCTTGAACCCGGGAGGCGGAGATTGCAGTGAGCCGAGATTGTGCCACTGCACTCCAGCCTGGCACCTGGTGACAAAGTGAGACTCTGTCTCAAAAAAAAAAAAAAAGAAAGAAACAAAACTCTATCCATCTTTGCCAAATTTATAGAGCAGAAGGGGTTACATTAAAGAAGAAAGAGCATGCCATTTTTATATGGTGTCTCTGGGTTCATTTTTAACTACACATTCCATTAGTATTTGTCAGTGTAATTCATGAAGGAAATCCAACCACTCTGAGGTAAAAATGCCTATGGAGTATCCAGTAATTTAAACACATAGATGATAACCAATTACTAAAATTCTTCCTGCTCTGTTTCAAGAGGTGCTTAGCATTTAAAGAGTTATCTAAAACTGCAATTCAATCAACTAGTTAAGGATATTGGAGTGGTTTCTCCTCATTAGTTATCACTGGAAATAGTCTCAGAGTCTACATTTTAGTGTTGGTTAAGTAATTTTTATGCCCTTTTCTGCAAGAGTGAACAAATTTACACCGAATATCAGATTGTTGAATCTTTATATCTTTGCTTGTATGTTAACATGTACTTGAGTGAAGATCTGAAGTACTCTGTTTTTAAGCCCAAAAATGTTTTATTGAGCTTTAAGCTGAAGGTCTTATTTTTACAAATTATACGTACAAGGAAACAATCATTTCTTCTTTTAAGAAGTACCAGATAGCATGGGGAGAAATGCCAGATATAGCTGATGGGGAGGAAGGCAGCAAATCACACTGCCATGTGTGTACCTATGCAACAACCTTGCATGTTCTTCACATGTACCCCCAAACCTAAAATGCAATAAAAAAAGAAGTACCACATTAATCTAAATTGAGGTATAGACTGTATATTTTACCATATTATACTATATTATATGGTTTTACCAGTTTGCTATATTATAAAGTCTGCATAGACAGATTAGCATTTTTATTCAAGTGAACTAAGAATATATGTATCGATTAATTCACTCTACTAGACCTCAGCTGAGAAATATCCTTAGCATGCTTCAAGTCATTGAGCATAGGTGGGGAATCCTATGTAACCTGATATCCAGCAGGGTCCCTCTCCCTTTATGTTTCGATCTGCTAAGATTCCAAAGTGATGAATTTTATTTGTCTTGTCTCTTAATGATTTTACTCCGTGCCATATTTACTTTCTGTACTCTGACTCAGCACACGGTAGACACCGCTTTCTTATGGCTTTTGCTTATTACTCTTATCTTTATCAATTGTTCGCCTCTTCTGTTTCGCTCCATCATGCTAGCACTGAATGAAGGTCATAAAACCTTAGATGGGAATTTGAGGTATTATCATTTACTTGGAAGTTGACCAAAGGAAGCACCATAAGGGGAGTTAGAAATTGAAATGCATGTGGGTTGGTTCCAGGTCTTTGCTATTGTAAACAGTGCTGAAATGAACATACAGGTGTATGTGTCTTTATAATAGAACAGTTTATAATCCTTTGGGTATATACCCAGTAATGGGATTGCTGGGTCAAATGGAATTTCTATTTCTAGATCCTTGAGGAATCACCACACTGTCTTCCACAATGGTTGAACTAATTTTCACTCCCACCAACAGTGTAAAAATGTTCCTTTCTCCACTTCTTCTCCAGCATCTGTTGTCTCCAGATTTTTTGATGATCACCATCCTAACTGATGTGAGATGATATCTTAATGCGGTTTTGATTTGCATTTCTCAAATGACCAGTGATGATGAGCATTTTTTTCATACGTTTGTTGGCCTCATATATGTCTTCTTTTGAAAAGTGTCTGTTCTGTTCATATTCTTTGCCCACTTTTGAATGGGTTTGTTTTTTTCTTGTAAATTTGCTTTAGTTCTTTATAGAGTCTGGATAGTAGACCTTTGTCAGATGGGCAGATTGAAAACATTTTTTCTCATTCTATTGGTTGCCAGTTCACTCTAATGATTGTTTCTTTTGCTCTGCAGAAACTCTTAAGTTTGATTAGATCCCATTTGTCTATTTTGGCTTTTGTTGCCATTGCTTTTGGTGTTTTAGTCATGAAGTCCTTGCCTATGTCTATGTCCTGAATGATTTTGCCTGGGTCTAGAGGGAAATTTATAGCAACAAATTGCTCACATGAAAAGCAAGGAAAGATCTAAAATCAACACCCTATCGTCAAAATTGAAAGAGCTAGAGGAGCAAGATCAAAAAATCTCAAAAGCTAGCAGCAGACAAGAAATAACTAAGATCAGAGCAGAACTGAAGGAGAGAGAGACACAAAAAACCCTTCAAAACATCAATAAATTCAGGAGCTGGTTTTTTTGAAAAGATCAACAAAATAGACCACTAGCCAGACTAATAAAAAAGATAAGAGAGAAGAATCAAGTAGATGCAATAAAAAACGATAAAGGGGATATCACCACCGATTCTACAGAAATAACTTTTAACAAAGATTTATAGTGTCTTCATCCAAGAGAGGTTTAGAATTACACGTTCTTATTTTTCTGGTCACAGTTGTTGTTGCTGAGAACTGCTTCCTAGTAGAATTAACTTTTTAAGGCATTAACTCACATATGTGTGAAAGAAAGCCGCTAGGCAGAAATTTGAAGTAACTACTATATTTAAGTATAACTATATTTAAAAACTTGTTTCTAATATTCTCTCTTAAATTCTTAAATTAAAATTTCAAATTTACATGCAGTTGTAAAAATAAAGAAGTAACATCTTATATACCCTTTACCCAGTTACCCTGAATGGTTCATTGCAGCACCATTCACAATAGCAAAGCCATGAAATCAACCTAAATGCCCATCAATGGTAGACTGGATAAAGAAATGTGATCCATATACACCATGGAATACTATGCAATCATAAAAGTGAATGAGACCATGACCTTTGCAGGAACGTGGATGGAGTTGAAGAGCATTATCTTTAGCAAATGAATGCAGAAACTGAAAACCAAATATTCAATGTTCTCACTTATAGGTGGGAGCTAACTGATGAGAACACATGGACACATACATAGAGGGGAACAACACACACTGGGGCCTATTGGAGGGTGGAGTGTGGGAGGAGGGATAGGATGTGGAATAATATGCCCTCCATATTGCTTTCTCTGTCACTGTGAGTGGGGCAGAGCCTTATTACCACCAAGCAGGATGAATGTGAAATCCCTGCTCCCTACTTGTCCTTCTCTGACAACACCTCAGTGAGGGGTTGTGGCACTTCATTACAGTCTGACAAGTGTGAGTAGGAATGTCAAAGTCTCAGCCTCCATTTGGTCTTTATTGGTGAAAGTGAAGGGGAGGGCTCCCTAAGTGAGTTTTTGCAGAGTTTTGTTTAGCTGGAATATAGCAGTCATTGTCTAAGTGTTCTACCTGCTATACTGAACTTTTCTCAGTCTTTTCTCTAAAGAGGGAAGGTTTTTGTTGAAAACTCACCACTACGTTGTTCTCTGAATTCAGAGCTTCTTATCTACTTTATTCTCTTTTCTCCATATTTCAGTGATACACTTAAATCACTTAGAAGTTATTTTAGTTATACTAAGTGGGAGGAATTGAAAAAAGTTGATCTACTCCATATTTACAGAAGAGGAAAAATATCTTTTTTAAAATTAATTCAGAGAAAAAAAATAGCATGGTTGCTTTCATTTCCACCAGTATCTTTGTCATCCATTTATTTCAAAAGTCAAAAGGAGTTCAGAGCTATTCAGCTATCAATTCCATTCTTTGGTAAATCGATTTTTTCTTTTTCTTTTTCTTTTTTTTTTTTTTTTTTTTTTTTTTGAGACGGAGTTTCACTCTTGTTGCCCAGGCTGGAGTGCAATAGCGCGATCTCGGCTCACCGCAACCTCCACCTCCTGGGTTCGTGCGATTCTCCTCCCTCTGCCTCACAAGTAGCTAAGATTACAGGAATATGCCACCATGTCCAACTAATTTTTGTGTTTTTAGTAGAGATGGAGTCTCTCCATGTTGGTCAGGCTGGTGTTGAACTCCCAACCTCAGGTGATCTGCCCACCTCGGCCTCTCAAAGTGCTGGGATTACAGGCATGAGCCACCATGCCTGGCCAGCAAATCAGTTTTCAACATGATTCACAGACAACTGTTTTTGTGTTTGTGTGTGTTTTGTTTGTTTGTTTGTTTCTGAGGCAGAGTTTCACTGTGTCACCCAAGCTGGAGTGCAGTGGCGCAATCGCGGCTCTCTGCAACCTCTGCCTCCTGAGTTCAAGCAATTCTTCTGCATTCACTATTATGAAAACAGCATGGAGGAAACTGCACCTATGATCCCATCACTTCCTACCAGGTCCCACCCTGAACACATAGGGATTACAATTGCAGGTGACATTTAGGTGGGGACACAGAGCCAAAGCATATCACACATGATAACATTGACTAAATTAGTTGCATCTCAAAAATGGTAACTGTTAGAATAGTACAAGAATTAGGAAGTTATATTAAGTTTTTACAAGATGTGATCAGTGGCATTTTATTTGCCACACATGGGTGTTTTATAATTTGGTCTGCATACTGAATCACAATTGCGCACAAATTACTCATGATGTGTATGAATATAAATGTGTATAATATAAAACTATTTAGAGACACATGCTACTATAAATAAATACTCATCCAAAAAGCTCTTGATAGTTCATTAAGCCTCACAATTTGTTGGAGGCTCATAAGTGACAAAGATTATACATTTTTCTGAAGGTCACAGGCAGAATTCCAGCCAGACTCAGGTCTTAAACAGAAGAAAGAACAACCTCATACTCTGGCATAAATATTGGAGTCAGATGGTGGTGTCTTAAATTCTTATAACAACTAGTCACATTGGGAGTTTGGCTGCAAATGCAGCCATCTCCAGTCCACCTATCTGAATATTCCTAGGCTATCAATCATTTAACACTTGTCTACATGTGTTATAGCTGTGTCACCATTACTGACTACAGACATAGAAATAAATGGAGCTACTAACTTACTTTTGCCTTAAAATCACACACATTTGATGTTCATTGAAACATTAGAATAATAATACCTGACAAGACAAACTTTGGAGTCAGATTCAGTTTGAGTCTTGGCTAAGTAACTTAATAACGATCTGACTCTCCAATTCCCTCATTGTAATATGAAAGCCAGTCTCCACTGTCTATACCTTTTCATTGAGTTTTGAAGATAGTGTACATTAAATAACAGCAACTTGAAACAGACTAAAGTAATAATACAAAATGTTGTTTATACTAAACTTTTGCAACTTATGAGAGTTCTTGTCCTCCCAAAGAAGTGCAAAAAATAAAAATAAGGTGGTAAATTTAGAAGTTTTTAAATGGGCCGTTGTTGGATGGTTGTTGGTGCTTGATAAATTTTTGTGAGGATTTCTTGTATACTTCTGTCCACTTTTGTGTATTTTCAAAGTTTTCCAAAATGTAAAATTCGAAAAGAAGTCCTTTAAATTAAAATACTATAGGTCATAAGAGGAAAACATTGCAATGCAGTATTTCTCAAAGTGGGGTCCCTGAGACTAGTGGCATCAGCAGCTATATGGAATGTGGTATAAAATGCAAATTATTGGATGCCATCCCAAATCAACTGGATCAGAAACTTTGAGGGTGGGATTCAGCGATTTTATTTATTTATTTATTTTAGACAGAGTTTCACTCTTATTGCCCAGGCTGGGGTGCAATGGTGCAATCTCGGCTCACCTCAATCTCTGCCTCCTGCCTCAGCCTACCGAGTAGCTGGGATTACAGGTATGCACCACCACGCCCAACTAATTTTGTATTTTTAGTAGAGACAGGGTTTCTGTGTTGGTCAGGCTGGTCTTGAACTTCTGACCTCAGGTGAGGCACCCGCCTCAGCCTCCCAAATTGCTGGGATTACAGGTGTGAGCCACTGCATCCAGCTCAGCAATTTTTTTTTTAACATGCCTTCCAGGTGATTTGGATGCAATACTAAAAAATGCGAACCACTGATGAAACAAAAATATTTTTCTGGAAGTTAAGATATCTGAATTTTAGTTCAGGATCAATTGGTTTTGCAGTCTTGGACAAGCCACATACTTTCTCTGAATATCAGTATTCTCATCTCCAGATGAGGTCTGGATCAGATAACCTCCTGGGCTTTTTCTATCTTAGCCTTCTAGGATGACCCTGAAACACACAAATTATTACCTAAGTATTAGGTATGATCTCTGAGAAACTGCTATCTAGAATTTGGTAAATTATATGAATTGGGAGCTTCATTAACTAAACAAAGGGCTAACAAACTAGTTGGGTCTTTAATTAATAGGTTCTTTATGTATGGCTGGAAGAGTATGAATTTTCTTTTCCAAATACCATTTGAAATGTAAATTTTCCTTTACAAATAGAAAGTGTTTCAGGTTTCTTATTAGAATAGTCACTGATGTTTGGATTTTACTATTAAGCATAGATGACTTGGGGTGATTTGCTTGTGTCGTTGTAATTGTGTGTTTTTGTTTGATGCAGAATAGAGACTAATATTTTCTATAACTGTAACTCATTGGAGAAACTAACACTTAGGTTCTTAACTATAACTACATATAAATAACAACTTATTATGAACCGAAAAAGTATTTGCAAAGTACTTTTAAGCACTAATCCTTGTCAGGAGTTTGTGTAAGTCTGCCGCACTCCTCTGATTCAACAGGAGATGTTAAAAAGTTTACAGTGTCATGAAATTTTGGCCACTTTGAATTACATTTAGACAGAACAGATAATATGAAGTGAGGGAAAGAGATTAAGAAGCCTTTCTACAAATCTCCACCATTGATTGGCAGGATGTTTCTGTGGGTGAACACTTATAAATACTGGCAAAATAATGAGGACAATCAGGCATGTTGGACCTGGAAGAGTGTGAGCAGAGGCCTCATTCAGAAACATAAGAAACTGGGAGCTCATTTTTGTATCAGATGTGATAAAACTATGAGAAGGTAAGCAAGAACCTCCTTTATTGCCATCCCATGTAACCCTGTATATTCTGATGCCACTTCTGATACTGCTTACTTCTTTCAGTCACTATAAAAGGGCAATTAAATGGGAGACCAGGAAGTTGTAATGCTTCTGGGCCTTCTGCGTTCAGATCATGTAATATGTAGGACTAAGAAAAAGGGGTTCATCCTCAATAAAAAGCCACAGGAAGCCCTTTCCATCCAAAATGGTCTATTAGTGCAGATTTAAAGTGTCTTGTGAAGAACAGAGATACTTGAATTTTTAAAACCCGAAACATTGTTGTTATTTACTAATCCCTGAAGAAATGACAGCAATAAGCTGCAATAATTCTGCACATGGAGGAAGCATGAGGCTTGCAATGCTGTATCTACGGAGGTTTATAGAAAAGGTACGGACAGGTGTTTATCTGTTTCTTAAAGCAAGTTGAATCTCCCTGGATGCATACGTTAGCCAAGATGAAACAATTTCAGGTATTTCAGCTTGTCAGGGTCTCTAGGTGGACATTATTATTAAGAGAATAAATTAAAAGAGATAAGAGCAATGAAGCGTGGACAGAATTGGATGCTTACTTTACTCACATTCAGCTGAGTGTATAGATATTGATTGAAAAAGAACAGGGGTGGAGGAGGAGTCACAGTAAAGGTGAGTATCTAATCCTGACACGTATCTATGATCAGCCTGCTTTATTTGATCCATACAATTTTAAAAGGTTTTACATAATAAAGTTACTCCCTACTCTTCCTGGTGACCCTTAATTGTTCGCACTCAAACAACATGAAGAGACTTTCAGTTCCAACCAAGACAGAAGACCCCCGCCCCGTCCTTCCAGGTTCTCCCTCTTACAATCAAAACTCTGGATATAATACAACACAAAATCATAAAAAGATTGAAACGTGGAAAGAAGTTTGGCTGCCTAGGGACCTTGTGACTTGAAGAACAACATGTCAATGAGTTCCCTGGTATATTAGTTTGCTTAGGGTATCACAACAAAATACCACCTACTAGGTAGCTTAAACAAGATAAATTTATTTTCTCAAAGAACTGGAGATTGGAAGTACATGATCAAGGTGCTAGTAGGGTTGATTTCTCCTAAGGCTTCTCTCCTTGGCTTGCACATAGCTACCTTTGTACTGTGTTACAGTAGGCAGCTAGTCAGGCATAAGCAGGGCAGGAGAGGGATCCCTGCCACCCCCATCAGGAATGTCCAGGGACCATCAGGTGATGGTCAGCTGGCTATTACACTGTTTCTCTAAAATAATAATTGGTCCCAGCTGGTACCAGGGAAAGGCGGTCTCCCAATAGATAGAGAAAACCTGAAACTGGTGATCAGCAGCCTCCAGATAAGATCACAGGAGTTGGGCGAGTGGGTTCAAGCATGCACATTAAGAGGCAAAATGGTAGGCTTTAATTGGTACACGACCTTCTAGATACATTAGGACTATTAAGAGAAGATCGTCTCAACTGAGCATGTGCACAATTTTGGTAAACACACTACACATGCGGGCCCCTCTCAAGCGCTGGCAGGCCATTGCACATTTGGACAGCCCACACCAGGGGAGAAATCTGAGAAGTAAGGCAAGACGCTTGAAGCATGCCAAGGTATAAAACCCCAGATCAAAAGGTCAACCCGCACACGGGCACTTAATCTCGCAAGTTGCCAACTTAGCTCTCTTCCAAGTATACTTTACTTCCTTTCGCTCCTGCTCTAAATTAGCTTTTTAATGAACTTTCCCTCCTGCTCTAAACCTTGCCTCAGTCTCTTACTCTGCCTATGCCCCTCAGTCAAATTCTTTCTTCAGAGGAGGCGAGAATCAAGAGTGCTGCAGACCTGTGCAGACTTACTACTGGTAATGTCTTCTCATGACAATTTCTCTGTATGTCTGTATGCATGCACAGACAGAGAGAGGGAGAGAGAGAGCACTCTTGTATCTATTCCTCTTATTATAAAAACATTAGCCATATAAGATTAGGGCTTCATCCTTAGGACCTCATTTAACCTCACTCACCTCCTTAAGGGTCCTACCTCCAAATATAGTCACATTGGAGGTTATGGCTTCAATGCATAAAATTGGGGAGGGCAAAATTTAGTCAATAAAACCCGTTTTTAAAAAATCAACTTTACATATCCAAGAAATGCCAACAAGCAAAGAGAAAAGAAGCGTAAATCTGTTTTTCCTAACCAAAGTTCTGGAAAATGGGAAACCTAAGAACAGAAATCTTTTGGCAATTTTCTTCAGTATTTTTGCATCAATATTCGTTAGAGATTTGGACCTGTAGTTTTCTTTTTTGATGTTACTTTGTCTCGTTTTGGTGTCAAGGCAATACTGGCCTTTTAGAATCAGCTTGGGAGCATTCCCTTCTCTATTTTTCTGAAAAGTTTAAGTAAAATTGGTATGACTTCTTTAAATGTTGCGTAGAATCCAGCAATGAAGGCATTGGTTCCTGGGCTTTTCTTGACTGGAAGATTTTTTTATTATAGCTCTAATCTTATTACTTGTTACTGTTCTGCTCACATTTTGGATTTCTTTCTGGTTAAATGTTAGTAAGTTGTATGTGTCTCAACATTTGTGCGTTTCTTCTAGGTTTTTCGATTAATTGGCAAAGAGTTACCTATATCACCATTAATGAGCCTTTGAATTTCTACAGTATCAGTTGTAATGTCTCCTTCTTCACATCTGACTTTATTTATTTTGATTTCTTTTTTCCTAATCTGGCTAATGGTTTGTCAATTTTGTTTAACCTTTTTTTTTAGAAAAAAAAGCCTTTTGTTTTAATACTCTTTTGTACTGTTTTCTTCATTCCAATTTTATTAATTTATGCTCTGATCTTTAGTATGTTTTTCAGCTACTAATTTTGGACTTGGTTTGCTCTTGCTTTTCTAGGTCTTTAAGATGCATAGATTATTTATTTATTTTTTCTCTTTTTGTTGTACTCACAGCTATAAACTTCCCTATTAGTACTGTTTTTGCTGTATCTCATAGGTTTGGTATGTTGTAGTTCCATTATCATCTGTTTCAAGAAATTTTTCAATTTACTTCTTAATTTGTTCATTAACCCACTGCTTATTCAGAAGCATATTGTTTACTTTCCGTGTATTTTTATAGTTCCAAATTTCCTCTTGTTATTAATTTCTAATTTTATCCCATTGTGCTTAGAGAAGATGCTAGATATTATTTTACTTTTTTTAATATTTTAAGATTTGTTTTGTGACCTAACATATGGTCTATCCTTGGGAATAATTCATATGCTGGGGAGAATAATGTGTATTCTATAGTTGTTGCATAAAATGTTCTGTAAATATCTAGTAGCTCCATTTTGGTCTATATTGCAAATTAAGTCTCATGTTTCTTTCTTAATTTTCCATACAGAAGATCTATCAAGTGCTGGAGGTGGTATGTTGAAGTCTCCAACTATGATTGTTTTGGGGTCTATATCTCTCTTTAGTGCTAATAATACTTGCTTTATATATTTATCTGGGTGCTTCAGTGTTGGGTATGGGTACATATATATATATATATATATATACACGTGTGTGTGTGTGTGTGTATATATATATATACACATATACACGTATACATACATGTACATGTATATATATACACACACACACATATATATATGTATAGAGAGAGGATATAGCAAATATATACATATAATTGTCATATCCTCTTGCTGAACTGACCACTTTATCATTATTTAATGACCTTGTTTTATCTTTTCTTATAGTTTGTGTCTTGAAATCTATTTTGTACGACATAAGTATAATATAAGTATAGAATCTCCTGCTATTTTTGTTTTCCATTGGCATGTAAGATCTTTTTTTAATCCCTTTCAGTCTGTGTGTATATTTACAAGTGAAGTGTGTTTCCTGTAGGAAACAGATCAATAGGTCTTGTTCCTTTTTCATCCATTCAGTCATTGTATGTCTTTTGATTGGAGAGTTTCATCTATTTAAATTCAGTGTTATTTTTGTTAAGTAAGTACTTACTGCTGCCATTTTCTTATTTGTTTTCCAGTTGTTTTGTGGTCTTCTCTTCTTTCTTTCCTTCTTATCGTCCTTTAGTGAAGATTATTTCCTATGGTGATATGACTTATTTTCTTGCTTTTTGTTTTTTGTGTATCTGTTGCATGATTTTTTCATTTTAGGTTACCATGTGGATTGCAAATACTATTTTATAACCCATTATTTTCACCTGATAACAACTTAACACTTTGCCCCAAAGAAACAAACAAGCAAAAGAAAATTAATAAAGATTCTATGCTGTAACTTTATGCCTCTCGTTTTTATCATTTTGTTTTTTCTGTTTATTTGAGTTAATTTTTGTATATAGTGTAAAGTAAGGGTGTAACTTCTTTTTTTTTTTTTTTTTTTTTTTGCCTGTGGATATCCAGATTTTCCTTTGCTTGTTGGAGACTCTTTTCCCCATTGTATAATTTTGGCATTCTTGTCAACAATTATTTGGACAAATATGCAAGATTTTTTCTGGGCTCTCTGTTCTGTTTCAGTGGTTTATATACATTTGTCTTTATGCCAGTACCACACCATCTTGATTACTGTTGCTTTGTAGTGTGTTTTCATATCAGAAAATGTTTGGCCTTCAACCTTTTTATTTTTCGAGACTGTTTTGGCTATTCTGGATCCCTTGAGAGTCCTTATAAACTTTAAAATGTTGTTTACATTTTTTTCCAGGAAAAAATACCAGACATCACCGGGTACAATGATTAATGTTTTTTAGTGGAAGCCTTTCTAGAGAGGTTGACTTACCCAATGCAAAACACCTTAGGGGCATAAACTCTGGTATATTCACCTTATGTTGGCTCTTAACTCCAATATCAGCAGCAATGGCCTATAGGTATGGCTTCCTGTTGCCATATTGTTTCTTCTCAAACTTTTGCATGGAAATTGAAATTGACCTGTAGGAGTCTGAATAGGGGTTTTATTCATGACATATTCTGTTACCTAAGTTAAATATGACCATATATTAAAAGTACTCAGTCTTGAGATTGGCACATGATACTTGCTCAATATATGTTGTTCTCTTTCATGTACATTCAGGTTTTTGTTGTTACTCAGCCTAATGCAATAGATGACTTTTGTTTATAAAAATGATAATTAACAAAGATGAATGCCTTTATTTTGGACTCAAGATATATTATAATTTGGCCCAAATTATATTGCTGTAACTACCCCATTGGTCTTGCAATATCTTTTTCTCTACAAGTACCAGAATACTTGTTCAGTAAAGAAAAAAACAAAATAAAACCTATGATAAGTTGAAAGTTACTCTGATGGATCAACTCATTTAATTAAACAGCCCATTCTTCTTAAGGATAAAAGTCTAAAGATAACATAAAGCATTCAAAATTTTTTCACATGTATTCAGAATTTTGCTGAAACAGATATAAGCAATGATCTGTCCATAAAAACTGTAGCTTTATATGCTGTTCTTTTCAGCATGAGTTTCTGTGTTAAGACCTGAACTGGACTATGAACTCCAGGAGTCTTCCCTGTTTCTGGGAAGTATACCTCTTATGCCTACAAACCTTGTGTCACAGCAAAATGAGGCCATGAGTGATGAAGGTGTCTCACTCTTGTCAGTAGTGATAAATGTAACACCTATTGCCTAAGCTTTCACACCAGAAAATATAGTAGGGTTCTGGCCCAAGAACTCTATTGAAATCTCAATTCATAGTTAACAGTGTTGTTGTTCATTTTGTCAGGTTCTGTACAGCTTTAAACGGCTCACCTAATGTGTTTAATGTTATAGTTAATGTCAGAAAACATAGTAACCAACATATGAGCCCAGCATTACTCTCATCTGTTTGAAGTTACGCTCTCCAAGATGTCAGCTTTGATGAAATGTTCTCCATAGGGCTCTTGTAAAGCTCATCAGTAGTGCACTGATGAAAAATTCCTGCAAGCTACTAATGTCCTTTAATCATATAGCTTTGTGTATTACTCTTTGATATTTTGTGCTTTTAGCCAGAGAGCCTACACAAGATGGAAAATACTACTCTTTTCCATTCTATAAATGCATGGCATACAAATATAAACTCTGTTTGCCACTTATGGCTAGATATTAGTGGAGGAAATTAAGACACAGTGTACCAATGGCCTGAACCTAGATTTTCTAGCCCTGCCTTTGCCATTTGACAATAATAGTCAATAATTTTTGTTTGGACATATTAAGTAGATTTTATAAAATCTGTCCTCTAAAACAACATTAAAGAAAAGGAAGGGTAGTCGTACCCCTTGATTTCCCCATTGTAACATTTTCACTAGAAAAATACTGTCCTCACAAGGTACTGTTATTTACAAGAGATAGAAAATAATAAATAGTATTAATAGATTTTAGAAACATATTTTTTCTTATATACACTTTAACATATCAAAGTTTCTGCTGCTGGGTACTTACATAAAGCAATTGAGATCTAAGATATATTTTACATATATAACTAAGCACTGAATATTTGTAATGGATTTTACTGTAATAAGTTTCATGCATGCATATCTTCTCTTACTCTACCTTACCCCTTCATCTCCTACTTTCATTTAAAAGGTGATGAAATTGTAACCAGTCTCTAGATTTTGGGGTACAAATTAAAAATGTACCCACTGGTAACTTTTGCACCTTGAGTTTTTGTTTCAGAAAAGTTCCAGGAAGAAGTTCAACCCTGATATATTTGTCCATTTTGCATTACTATAATGAAATACCTGAGACTGGATAATTTATAAGCAAAAGAGGCTTCACTGGCTCATGGTTCTGCAGGATGTACAGGAAGCTTGATGCTGGCATCTTCTCAGCATCTGAGAGGCCTCAGGAAACTTCCAATTATGTCAGAAGGGGAAAGGGGAGCAGGTACATTACATGAGCATAGCAGGAGCAAGACAGAACGACGGGGTGGGTGACACACTTTTAAATGACCAGATCTTATGTTATCTTATTATTGTCAGGATAGCACCAAAAGGATGGTGCTAAACCATTTATGGGAAATGTGCTCTGAGGACCCAATCACTTCCCACTAGGTCCCTCCTCTAACATTGAGGATTACAATTCAACATGAGATTTGGGCAGTGACCCACATCTAAACTATATCATTAGGCCCTGGTCCCTCTAAAATCTCATGTCCTACTCACATTTCAAAGTACCATTCTGCCTTACCAATAGTCCCCCAAAGTCTTTACACATTGCAGTGTTAATTCAGAAGTCCAAAATCCAAAGTCTTGCCTTAGATGAGGCAAGTCCTTTCTACCTACAAGCCTCTTAAAAAAAAAAAAAAAAAAAAAAGTTAGTTACTTCCAAGGTATAGTGGGGTTATAGGCATTGGGTAAACATTTCCATTTCAAAAGGAGGAAATCAGCCAAAAAAAAAAAAAAAAAAAAAAGAACTACAGGCCCTTGAAATCAGCAGAGCAGTCATTAAATCTTAAAGCACCAAAATAATCTTCTTTGACTCCATGTCCCACATCCAGGGTACACTGGTGTGAAGGGTGGGCTCCCAAAGCCTTGGGTAGTTGCATTCCTGTGGCTTTGCCATGTTCATCTTCCATAGCTGCTCTCACAGGCTGGCATTGTTTGCCTGTGGCTTTTCCAGGTTAAGAGTGCAAGTTGTCAGTGGATCTACTATTCCGCAGTCTGGAGGATGACAGTCCTCTTTACATAGTTCTACCTATGCAGTGCCCCAGACTCTGCATGGTGGAACCGTGGGGGCTCTAAACCTATATTTCCCTTCTGTATTGTAACTGTCCAGTGGGTTCACCTTGCCTGCTGCCTAGACAGAGCTGATTTATCAAGATGGGAATTGCAAGAGAGAAAGAGTAATTCATGAAGAGCTGGCTGTGAGGGAGTCTGGAGTTTAATTATTGCTCATATCAGTCTCCCCTAGCATTCATGCATCAGAGTTTTTAAGGATAATGTGGTAGGTGAGGAGGGCCGTTTAGTCAGGAGTGCTAATTGTTTGGGTTGGAGATGAAACAACGGGGAATTGAAGCTGTCCTGTGCTGAGTCAGTTCCTGGGTGGGGGCCACAAGATCAGATGAGCTAGTTTATCAATCTTTGTGGTGCCAGATGATCCATCAATTGCAGAGTCTACAAAATATCTCAAGCACTGATTTTAGGATTTTAGGTGCAGTGTAGGGAAGGTCAGAATCTTGTAGCCTCCGGCTGCATAACTCCTAAAGCATAATTTCTACTCTTGTGGCAAATTTTTTAATACTACAAAGGCAGCCTAGTCCCCAAGCAAGAATGACGTTTGTTTTGGGAAAGGGCTGTTGTCATCTTTGTTTTAAACTATAATTATATATAATTAAAAAAATTATATATAATTAAAAAAATTATTTAAAAAGTTATAATTTTGCAATGGAGGTTTCAGTCTTTCCCTTTGGGTTTTATAACACCTTAATCTTAAGGTGTTGGCTAATAAAGAAGGAAAAGGGTGAACACCAGTCTAACTTCTAACTTCTTCCTGCTGATCAGGGGCACAGTGGGGGTAGGTGTTGACCCCAAGGTGAGAGGAGTGGAACTGCTTTGCAATTATCTGAATGTATTCAACTAGGCCTGGCTGGTGTTCCAAAGCTTGCATGGCAAAGTTGTTAGTATTGTCATATTTAGTTTTAGTAGTGCATTTAAGGGAACAGTGTACTTTAAGGTAAATAATGAATACTAGGGTAAGGTGTGCAATTCTCAGTTTTAAAAGTTAAGATTTAAGATTTGAAAGCATTAGTTTGGGGACTTGTAGCCTATAAAGAATCTAGGATTTAGTCCACACTGCAGAAAAGCTCAAGAACAGCTAACAACACATGTACTATGTGCTTTTTTGAAGCATAATTTTTATCTCTCCAGTCCCCATTTTTATTATAAAGTAATCATGATAGAACTGATTTGTTACAAAATGAACTGTTGGCTTATTGTACTTGGCCTGATTATTTGCACGAAGTGCAACAAGAGTAATTATTTTTCACATAGGCTTTTTAAAAATTTTATTATATTTTAAATTCTGAGATACATGTATAGAACGTGCAGGCTTGTTACATAGGTATACACATGCCATGGTGGTTTGCTGCACCCATCAACCTGTCATTTACATTAGGTATTTCTTCTAATGCTATCCCTCCCCTAACCCTCACATCCTGACAGGCCCTGGTGTGTGATGTTCCCCTCCCTGTGTCCATGTGTTCTCATTGTTCAACTCCCACTTGTGAGTGAGAACATGCAGTGTTTATTTATTTTTTTTTTTGTATGAGGTGTAAGGAAGGGGTCTAGTTTTAGTTTTTTTGCATGTGGCTAGCCACTTTTCCCAACACCATTTACTAAATAGGGAATCCTTTCCCCATTGCTTGTTTTTGTCAGGTTTGTCAAAGATCAGAGGGTTGTAGGATGTGTGGCATTATTTCTGAGGCCTCTGTTCTGTTCCATTGGTCTATATATCTGTTTTGGTACCAGTACCATGCTGTTTTCGTTACTGTAGCCTTGTAGTATAGTTTGAAGTCAGGTAGCGTGATGCCTCCAGCTTTGTTCTTTTTGCTTAGGATTGTCTTGGCTATCTGGGCTCTTTTTTGCAATAGTGGTTTCAGCACTGCCCTAGTAATGTTTTCCTGTGAGGGCTCTGCACCAGCAACAGGCTTCTGCCTAAACACCTAGGCTCTTCCATATATCCTGTGAAATCTAGACAGAGGCTTCCAAGCCTCATCCACTCTTGCAT
Source organism: Sapajus apella (assembly GCF_009761245.1). Classification (NCBI taxonomy): domain Eukaryota; kingdom Metazoa; phylum Chordata; class Mammalia; order Primates; family Cebidae; genus Sapajus; species Sapajus apella. Next base: position 31,938,745 of record NW_022436957.1, read on the forward strand.
TTTGTGTACTCACAGGCTTAACAATACGTGGAAGCCACTGAGGCTTATGGCTTGAATGTTTTGGAACTAATGCCTAAGCTGTACCTGGGTCCCTTAGAGATGAGGCTAGAGCTTGGAGGCATGTCCCAAGACTATGCAGTGCTGCAGGGCCCTGGGCAAACAAAGCTATGGCGTTCACCGAGGCCTCAGGGCCTGTGATGGGAGGGGCTGCCTCTTTATCTGAAATGCCTTCCAGGCCTTTTCCTATTCTGTTGGCTATCAGCACTTTCCTCCATTTTAGTTATGCAAATTTCTCTAGCAAGTGGTTGCTCAACAGCCCACTTGAATTCTTCTGCAAATGGGCTTTTTTTTTCCTACCACATGGCTAGGCTAGTGTGTAAAAATTTTCCAAACTTTTGCCCCCTGCTTCCCCTTTAAATATAAGTTTTAACTTATTTCCTTTCTCCCGCACCTGAGTTAGGTTGTTAGAAGCCGCCACACCATGTCTTGGATATTTTACTAAGAAATTTCTTCTGCCCGATATCCTAAGTCAGGAGTGTCCAATCTTTTGGCTTCCCTGGGCCATACTGGAAGAAGAATGATAGTCTTCAGCCACCCATAAAATATACTAACACTAATGATAGCTAATGAGCTAAAAAAAAAAAAAAAAAAAAAAAAAAGAGTATCAGAGTATCTCATCTTTTAAGAAAGTTTACAAACTTGTATTGGGCTGTACTCAAAGCCATCCTGGGTCTCATGCAGTCTGCAGGCTGTGAGTTGGACAAGCTTCTCCTAGGTCACCATTCTCAAGCTAAATATTCCATACATCCCTAGGATATGGATGCAATCCAGACAAGCTCTTTGCTAAGACATAACATGTATGATGTTTGCTCCAGTTTCCAGTAAATTCTTCATTTCCATTTGAGACCTCATCAGCTGGGACTTCACTGTTTACGTCACTATCCGCATTTTGGTCACAACCATTTAATCAGTCTCTAGGAAATTCCAAATGTTTCCTCATCTTCCTGTCTTCTTCTGAGCCCTCCAAACTCTTCCAACCTCTCTGCTCGTTGACCAGTTCCAAAGCTACTTCCATATTGCCAGGTATCTTTATAGCAATATCTCATTCCTGGTACCGATTTTCCATTGTTAACCCATTCTCCCATTGCTATAAAGAAGTAGCTGAGACTGGACAATTTATTTTAGTAAGATGTTTAATTGGCTCATCATTCCACAGGCAGTGCAGGAAGCATAATACTGGCATCTGCTTGGCTTCTGGGGAGTCCTGTGGACACTTATGAAATAATCATTATGGAAAGTGAAAAGGGAGCAGGCATGTAACATGGCCAGAGCATGAGCAAGAGACGGATGAGGTGTCACATTTTTAAGCAACCAGATCTTCTGCTAACTCACCCACTATCATGAGAGTAGAACCAAGAGAATGTTGCTAAATGCTTTACGAGAAATCCACCCCTATAATCCAATCACTTCACACAAGGCCCCCACCTCCAACATTGGAAATTATTATTCGAAATAAGATTTGGGTGGGGATAGATATCCAACTTAAAATAAAAACTGCTTTGATCCAGAGATGCCTGAGTTGGAGATGAAGTTTGACAAACTTTTCTCATTACCATACTAAAAACCTGTAATGTATGCAGAAGCATGATTAATAACTGTGATCCATCTCTTCATACAATGGCTCAGCTAATCTGCCCAATAAAAGCCCTGTTTTCACCTTTGTTTGTGAGGCACTGAATTGGGGAACTATCACTGGTGTTCTCCTCACTTGTTGTAAGTAATAAAATCCCCTTATTAAATCTTCCTTGGTTGTTCATTTGACCTGCCAAGGGATCAAACACAACAATTGTGTAGGTAACAAATCCTCAATATTATTTGTACCCAAGATCTATCTTCTGAATTTCAAATCTGCATATATATTTCTTTAGTTTCACATCCATCTGGAGGTACGCACAGAAACTTTAAATTCCTCAGGCCACAAGTTAAATTTATAAGTTCACACACACACACACACACTCAAAAACACGGAAAAAAAGAACATCAAAAATTTGATAAGATTTCACACACATAAGGAAATACGTCAAATGCATTAGAAAAGATGGCAACAGGATAGAAGAGAATAAAAACACAAATGGAAAAAGGTAAAAATTAAATACACATGAGAGAGATCTTTCACAGGCGGAGGTTGTCAATGCATTTTAAGCCGAAGAGTGTGATGAATGATGCAACTCTGCACACCTATGACTGGGCCTAGTAAAAATAAATTTGGAAGATAATCTCAATAAAATGATTAAATGTCTGATGGTGCCTAGGACAACATATATATCATCAAGGCTATATAATAGGGCCATAACTAACTTGGAAATGACATTGAAACATAACTTGTAACCTTATAAATTATGCAAGAAACAGTCTCAAACTTTATTATGCTCTGAATGTTTATGTACCCCAAAATTTACATATTGAAATCCTAACCCTCAAGATGGTTATATCAAGAGGTGAGGACTCTGAGAGGTAATTAGGTCACAGGCACAGAGTTCTCATGAGTGGAATTAGTGCCCTCGTAAAGGAGATTCAACAGAGACCTCTCACCCCTTGCATCATATGAGGTTACAGAGAAGGCTTTGGCTATGAACCAGAAAGTGAACTCTCACAAGACACCAAGCTTGCCAGAACCTTGACCTTGTACTTCCCCAGACTCTAGAAATGTCAGAAATAAACACTGCTGTGTATAGACCACCTAGTTCATGACATTTTGTTATAGCAGCCCAAATGGATTAAGCCAGCCTTTTACTTAGTAAATCCTAGGGGTTACCAAATATTCTTTTGGTCTCTGATCAGTCAATCAAGGCTGTATACACACACATGCATGCATATATAAATTATATTAAAACATATCTCTGTGTGAAAAATATTGCATATATATATTACATATAGTAAGACAGATTTTTTTCCAGAGCAAGTGTGGATATAATTTTAAGTGAAATAAAACTGTTAACAATTATGAAGATTTTGTTATTCATGGTATATTTAAAAGTGCTGTTTGTGTAGAGGATGACAGTGTATGTTCACTGTTTGGTGAATGCAGTGTTCACGATATCTGTCTTCTCCCAGCCCCAAAAGTACAAAAATGAATATTCAACTTTCAGGGATCATTGTCTCTCTTAATCTTTTCTCTTCTCAGTTTTGCTATAGTTATGAGGGCAGCCTACAAGCCCATTGTCTACTAAAAGTACACTTATAGATTTTAAATATTAAAAGGGGGTGTTTTTTATATTACACTTGTATCTCAGAATTTTCCTTGTCTTAGTTCCTTATCATATCTCAAAGTGTAAATGTGAAATATCTAAAATACATAGGATCAAATAATTGCTATTGTTATGCTCAGAAAGTGTTTTTTTTAAAAAAGCTTTTTGTCTTTGTTACAACTTTCCTATCAAACTTGGCTACATTTTGCTGTGTGTGGAAATAATATTGTGAATAAAAGACAGCTAGGCTAAATTGATTTTTAAGAGAATTTAATGACTCATTTATAGAATCTGAATTTTTAGATTTAGTGAAAAAAATCATGCAAACTTTCATCAGTTGATGTTCTCTGTCTGAAATCAAATGTTTCTATTATACTCCTAATACCTAGAAACATTGAAAGAAACTTCCTTTAAATAGGCTTAATAATACAGACTATTTCTATATGATAAAAGAGTTACAGACTATTTCTACATAATAGAAGAGCTTCCAAATGTCTCTAAAGTAATTATCTATTGTTACTTCATGTGAAGTTGTATGGATGATGAAAACATATACATATAGTTCACTTCTCATTCAAATAATTTATAATTATGTCACTACAAGATAAGAAATATTAACATTGTGGTGCCTATTTTATGTACAGAATTGTGCTTACAAAAATTATGTAAATGTATCATATAATACACATGTACATTTATATATCTATATATATTTACACATTAATCTGATTATACTCAATATAACATAATATTTTACAACATCCTTAACTACAATTGGAAATATGATTTGTAAAGCTGAATACCATTCTGATTGATAAAAACACTATAATTTTAAACATAAGATGAATTGTGTCCCCCCAAATAAATTATATGTTGAAATCCTAATCCTAGTACCTCAAGTTGTGACTTTATTTGAAAATAGGGCTTTGGGGATGTAACTAGTTAAGATGAAGTCATACTAGGGTAGAGTGGGCCAATAACCCAATATGATTGGATTCTTTATGAAAAGAATATCACGTGAAGAGACAGATATGCATTCACACTAAGAGAACGTAAGATTAAAGTTATGCTGTCACAAGCCAAGGGACTACCAGAAGCTTTGAGAGAGGCCTGAAACAAATACTTCTGTAGCACCTTCAGAGGAAATGCTCTGCTGACACTTTGATCTTAGATTCCCTGCCTCTAGAACTTTGTGACAATAAATTTCTGTTGTTTAGGTCACTCTGTGGTACTTTTTATAGCAGCCATAGCAAACTAATATGTCTCTATTTTTTCAACTTACTTGCTTTTGAAAGTGACAACAAATGTTATGTACCAAAAGGGTCATTCACCTCTCCAATTATTTTATTTTACAAAATAAACTTTATTAAAGTATAATTTACATTGAAAAAAGAAAAATGGCTCAGAGAAGTCTAAGCTATATGAGATATGCAAAATTTATCAGGCCCCAAAAGACATGACTATGGGACTTCAGTCATGCCAGGTGCATTCGTGACTGGGATGGGTGAAATTGTTTAAAGACATTTGGTTCCTGACTCACCCATTATCTACATGTTCCTGTGACAGAAAGAACATTGTATAGCCAATCAATACCTCATGCTATTTTGATATAAATTCTTGGTAAACAACTTAGGAACTGCCTTTTCCTTTAAAAGCCCACTTGTAATTATTACTAATCAGGGCATATATTCAGGGCAACTTGAATCTATGCTTCTAGTTTGCAGTTTTCAAACTTGGCTGAAATCAACTCTCTACTTATATTAGTATTAATTTTTGCCTCAATTTTTTCCCTTTAGGTTGATGTACCTGGTATAGTCTACATGTTTCAAAGTTGCTCTCCTAGATCATCCAGTGTTTCTGTCTGAAAGAGATGCTTGATGGCAGCCTGAAGCCATTGTCTTCTCTGTCTTCAGAAGTCCCATTAGGTGTTGTGGGTAAGTTCTACTGAAATATGGACTTTATCCCACACTTTGATGGAAAGTCTAGACTTTATTTGGGCTTGTAAGGGTTATCGCCGAGTTTAAAATGAGGAAACTGAGGCCAATATAAGAAAACTAAATGCCAATTTATTCAGCTCCCGGGCAAGGTTCTCTGGTCCGGGGAAGTCTCTCTGACTTCCTGGGGTGAGGGGCTATGGCTAGGAGGAACTAGCAACAGCTGGGTGCTCGACTGGGTCCAGGGGAGCAAGATTGAGACGGGGCAGGCCTCTATTGGTTGGTGGGTTGTTGGGTGGGTTTTCTGGTGCGAGAGCCGGCCAGGGTTGCATTAGCCAGAGCCTTCCAGTGGAGCCATGTGGCAGAGCTAGGTGCCGAGTGCAGAGCCTGGTGCCAGGTGCAGAGGTGGGTGTGTCCGGCCTCCAGGCGAGGCAACGGCCTTACAGGGCTGTTCTTTCAAACCACTTCTTTCTAGGACAGAGATTTGTTTTTAATGTTTTCCCTGTGGGCAGATTTGGAATACAGTAAAAAACAAAAGAAAACAAAAACTGCCTTTTATCTGCCTCTATCTCACAGCAGGTGGTTCATGTCAAAGTTTTTCTGCTTTTGTCTCAGGACTGGAGGTTGGGGTTAAGGTCAGGCAAAGAGCTCTCCATAGAAATTTTGCTTTTTTCACCTGTCTCACAACAGAAGATTTGGATGAAGAGATTGGCAGTTTGGCAACAGTGGTCTTATTTTAAATAGCATGCTTTAAAAATTGCAGCTGCTTTCTACTGTTTAAAATTTAGGCTTGGTTTTATATTTGTCATCAACTAATTAAATATCAGTTGGTTTTATGTACAACAGTTATTGGGTATTCTCTTTTAAATATCTAGGAAAGGGGACTCAGCTAACCCAGGATGGTCATATGCAGCAATGACCAAAATGGGGGACCTTTGAAATGCCTAAAATAATGTACTAATGTGCATAACTGGAAAAAGCTACTTTTGGAACAAGATAAATTGAATGGGAGAACTACTTCATGTTTGTTCTGGATGAAATAAGAGATTTGAAAAGAATTGTTTAGGAACTCTGTTGTCATAAATTAGCTTAATTAAAACCTTATGTTCGTTCAAGGCCAGGCACAGTGGCTCACACCTATAATCCCAACACCTTGGGAGGTCATGATGGGAGGTTCACTTGAGCCCAGGAGTGAACATCAGCCTAGATAACATAGTGAGACCTTGTCTCTCCAAAAAGATTAAAAACAACATAAAAAACTAATCAGGCATGCTGGCATGCAACTCTAGTCCCAGTTACTTGGGAGGCCAAGGCAGGAGGATCACTTTACCCTGGGAGATCAAGGCTGCAATGATCTTTAATTACAACACTGCACTCCAGCCTGAGCAACATAGCAAGACATTGTCTCTTAAAAAAAAAAAAAAAAAAAAAATTCAGATATTCAGGCTATACTTTTTTGGGGGAGAAAAAAAGCTATTCTGCTTTTTTCTCTTGGATCATATTTCTGTGGAATTTTTTCAGTCAGCTAAATCCTTTTAAAAATGTTTAATACGTCTGTTTGCTTACTATCTTGTTGGCATAACTGCCAAGAAAAGTGTAAAACTTCTTTGGCCATTTATAAAGCATGAAATTTCCTCAAATTGGCTTCTCTGTGTATTCTTCCATGTTTTCCACTTACGCTTTTCCATCCCTTTGCCATTTTTGATAACACATGAAGAAATCTAAAGGAGACTTCAAGTGACTCAGACTTTATGTTGAGTAAAGAAAAACATCCAGGGTCTTCTGTTTTCCTTATGGAGTTCAGTCACAGGCAGGCTTCTCTCCAGTCAAAAGCTTTGCTCTCTTTTTCACTGAGTTACCTGATCTCTTTTGCTTTCAGGGTATCAGGAACTACTTCATACTGTGAGAGAGAAGTTGACTTTTGTGTGTGTGCAGTGGCTAAAAAGTCACTGGCAAAAGTTGCACTTTGAGAAATTGCTGACAGCAGTTGTAGTGAATGGGTGTTACTGCAGAGGGATGCTTGTTTTCTTTGTAGATTTCCATAAGAAAGGCACATTTTGAAGACTTGGAGGCTATGGAAACACTCACCACCAAGAACTAATACTCCTGCAGGAGATGGGTTGATCACAGAATGGGTTGATTGGTGTTGGGTCACCCATGAGCCTTAGGGAATGTCTTCATAGTAAGGTACACTATGGGAGCATTTTTGGCCTGTTACGGTGCTTCCCTTTTGGGGGGACCTGGAATTCAGTGTAAAAGTAAGATCCTTGATTTTTAAAGATCTAGCTGCTCTGCCTTAGAGCTGCGTCTGCTTTTAAACATGTTTAAATCTTAGGCCCTGAAAACTGCAAATGCTTTCTTTGTCCTACTCTTTAAAGGGCTCGATGCTGAGGTCAGTAATCAAATTTAGAAACAAGCTAAGCAGAAAAGACCACCTATTAAACTGAATCCATCTCCAAACTATAACTTTCGAATATTTAGATGGCTGCTTTGTGTTAAAATGAACTCTCTGAATGAAGAGACGCCCCCCAAACAGGCTTTGTGTGAGCAACATGACTGTTTATTCACCTGGGTTTGGACACGCTGAGTCTGAAAAGAGAGTCAGTGGAGGGCGGTGGGATAGGAGTTGGTTTTATAGCTTAGTGTGGTTTTCTGCAAGCTGGGAGGGGTTCACAGGTTTGCAAGCTGGGAGGGGATTGTAGGGCCTGGAGTCAGGAGGTTGACCAAGGTTGGTTACAAAGTCCAATGGCCTTATCAATTGACGCTGGAATAAGAATAATAGAAGAACGTCTCGAGTTAGTTGATCATTCTTCCGCTTTTCATGGTCTTCCAGTTACTTCAGGTTTTCTAATTCCGGGAGGCCATCCAGAGGTGTACATGTGGGTCATGGGGGTCACCATAGCATCCATGGCTCCCTCAGTCAACCTAAAAGACCTTATACTTTGAACTTTTTAAAAGAAATTTACAGCTATAAAACAATTCTCATTAGTGAGGGCATCTCCCTCTTTGCATCAAAACTACTAGAAAATTTTATAATGGGTAAGGTATTGCCTTAAATTGTTCAAGACGATTTAAAATATCTTACCATTGTTCAAGATAATTGTCTTAGCAAACTTGTGTTGATTAGGTGTTTACTTATGCCCTTCTTTGCCTCAGCAAAGTTTTTATAGTGTTTATATGTAAGCAGTAGTGTTTATATGTAAGCAATAGTGTTTATATGTAAGTTCTGTGCTTTTGGGATATAAATTTTTACCTGAGTCATGTCTTTGAAAGTGCAAATGTGAGATTGTCTAGCTAACAATTTTTTATGGCACTTGAACAACTAATCAAGGGATCAATAGTCTAAAAGTGGGGAAAATGTATTTGAAAATTGAAAAATGAAGAATCTTATAAAGCTATTAGGACTGCTTGTATCTGTCTGTCCATATGTATATCTATATGTTTCATGTGTATGTAATATTTCACTACTAAAATATATAAAAGCGCTTTAATTGATTGACTTAAAAATAAATATCTGAAATTAAATATTTTATCAGAATAACAGAAACTAAAATGTCTTTTAGTTCACATGACTTAGGTATATCTTTGACCAATACGACTAATTTAATATTATCAGTTTAATAAAAATAACTGTCTTCTGAGTTATCAACACAAAAGGCATGGATTTAATTTTAAGTTTTATGCTTTTATGATACTTGCCTAATATAGAGTAACATAAAGGATAGTAGAAAATGTAACTTGAAATGATTGCTAGAATTGTCTAATGTCTCCTGAAATTTTCTAAACATAATTTTTAAGAATAAACTAAATAAATGTAAATGGAATAAATAATTATAATTTTGCTTCATAAAGCATTTGTCAGAGGGATTTGAACTAGAGTGACTCTGTCTTGAATAGGGCTGGATAAAATAAGCCTGAGACCTACTGGGCTGTATTCCCAGAAGTTTAGGCATTCTTGTTTACAGGATGAGATAGGAGGTCAGCACAAGATGCAGGTCATAGAGATCTTGCTGATAAAAGAGTTTGCAGTAAAGAAGCTGGCAAAAACCCACCAAAACCAAGATGGCCAGGAAAGTGAACTCTGGTCATCCGTACTGCTCATGATACGCTAATTATAATGCATTAGGATGGTAAAACACACTCCCACCAGCATCATGACAGTTTATAAATGCCATGGCAATGTCAGAACATTACCCTATATGGTCTAAAAATGGGAGGAACCCTCAGTTCTAGAAATTACCCACCCTTTTCCTAGAAATCTCATGAATAATCCACCCCTTGTTAAGCATATAATCAAGAAGTAACTATAAGTATAATTAATCAGTTGAGTAGCCCATGCTGCTGCTCTGCCTATGGAGTAGCCATTCTGTCATTTCTTTACTTTCTTAATAAACTTGCTTTCACTTTACTGTATGGACTCACCCCAAATTCTTTCTTGGATGAGGTCCAAGAACCCTCTCTTGGGGTCTTGATTGGGATCCCTTTCCCATAACGTGTTTACTTGAAAAGGATATTCAAATCCTTTTGATAATTTTTCCCTTAGGGATTTTGCTAAGCTAAGTTAAATTATAAATGTTCATTGAATACCTAAATCATCTACAGAAGATCTAATACTAAGACATTAATGACTAATTACGAGTTGAAGCTTATATATTTTTGGCTTCTTATTTCAGAGAAACAAATATATGTAACCCTTTTAATAAATATGTTCTATTCCACATTAAAAATTGTTCCATTAAGACAACTATGTTTCTAAACATGATAAAATGTATATTCATAAATTGTTAATATGTAACTGATAGTTAAAAATTACTTACTGGGGTTACTACAGGTTAAAATTCTGAGTGGTATATGATAATTAAAACTAGATATAAGAAGGAAAACGAGGCTGGGTGCGGTGGCTCACGTCTGTAATCCCAGCACTTTAGGAGACTGAGGTGGGTGGATCATGAGGTCAGGAGTTGGAGACCAGCCTGCCCAATAAGGAGAAACCTCCATCTCTACTAAAAGTACAAAAATTAGTCAGGTGTGGTGGTGCATGCCTGTAGTCCCAGCTACTCGGGAGGCTGAGACAGAAGAATTGCTTGAACCTGGAAGGCAGAGGTTGCAGTGATGTGAGGTAGCGCCACTCTACTCCAGCCTGGGCAATGGAGCTGGACTCTGTCTAAAAAAAAAAAATAAGGAAGGGAAATAAATCTATACACAGAATGTACAAGAAAAGGAAATATGAGAATGTGGTTTTTGCAAAGGAAAAGTAATATATAAGTTATTTGGAAGTTTTTAAGTTTAATGGATAAAAAAGGATACAATGAGATAGATAAATTGAAAGGCTACAGAGAAGTTGAAATGAAAGAGAATTTTAAAAACTGTAAAAGGGTATAAAAGATTTGTGAAAATCTTGGTATGGTCAAAACCAGATTGAATGACTCTGTTTATTAGGTTTTATTAAAATTAGATTTAGCTCAGACCAGGATCCCTGGAAAATGGAGAAGCTGTGCCAATAGAGGGGGGCCAGAAACTCCCACTCTAGAATGCTCTATAATGTTGGGAGACACCTAGGATGTGAGGCCAGGGACTTTCTGGAAGTGTTTGTTCTGGCCCCACCCAACCCCAGGCAGTCCGCAGCTGTCTGCAGGGTCTGATGGTGCAGGGGCTTGCACAGAGTTAGAGCCAGAGGAGACAGGCCCGGCAGCCATGGTGGTGGAAGGAGGAATGAAATGTGTGAAGTTCTTGCTTTATGTCCTCCTGCTGGCCTTTTGTGCCTGGGCAGTGAGACTGATTGCCGTGGGTGTCTGGCACAGCTTGTCTTCAGTCAGACCGTAATCCAGGGGGCTCTTCTGGCTTTCTGTTGCCTGTGGCCATCATTGCAGTGGGTGTCTTCCTCTTCCTTGTGGCCTTTGTGGGCTGCTGTGGGCCCTGCAAGGAGAATTATTATCTTATGATCATGTTTGCCATCTTCCTGTCTCTTACCATGCTGGTAGAGGTGGCTGCAACCATTGCTTGGCTGTGTGTTTAGAGATAAGATGATGTCAGAGTTTAATAACAACTTCCAGCAGCAGATGCAGAATTACCCAAAAAACAACCACATGGCTCCAATTCTGGATAGGATGCAGGAAGATTTTAAGTACTAACTACACAGATTGGGAGAACATCCCTTCCATGTTCAAGAACCGAGTCCATGGACTCCTGCAGCATCAATGTCACTGGGGAATATGGGATTAATTTCACTGAGAAGGAGATCGATAAGGAAGGCTGTGTGGAGAAGATTGGGGGCTGGCTAAGGAAAAAATGTGCTGGTTGTGGTTGTAGAAGCCCTTGGAATAGCTTTTTTCGATATCTGGGAATTGTCTTTGCCTGCTGCCTTGTGAAGTATATCAGAAGTGGCTATGGGAGTCTGGTCTCTTCAGCCTCCTCATCTGGGGGAATGTAGTAGTCTCCTCCAGGGTTTACAATTAAGCAGATTATTTTTTTCAGACAAAAAGTAGATTTAATATTTATAAAACACCAATAAAAAAGTAAACTTTGGTTTTCTCTTTTGAACAAGATTTTCATATAGTATTAGAAAGAGATAATAAAATATTTTCTTTATCCTTTGAATGAACTGTAAAATAAAAAAGAGGAGAGAGTTGCTTTATACTATCTTTACTAGGTTTCCTGATTGTTTGAATCCCCTCTATCAATAAGTAATGGTCTTTGCTTAATGATATCTAAGAATAATTACTTTGGCTAATGAATGATCATTATTTTGTGGGAATTTATGCTCCTATTTTGATATCAAGTATTCTAAATGTTAATATTTGACATTTCCAAATCAAATTTCAAATTCTAAAATTAAGCCTTTTCCAAAAGGAACCCGTGGAAATTCAGGAAATATATATTTGGCTTATTTGTTATGTTAAAATTATATGGGAAACATTGTCAAATAAGAAATGATATTTAATTTTCTTTGAGTTATAGTTGTATAAATGTGTTATTAGTATGTGTTTCAAAATGATGTGGTATTCTAAAATTCTGACATGTGTGGTATATTATCAGTCATAATTATGATAATTATGTAAAATTGTTGTATGCCACAGAAATAAGAAAATTTTCATTTAATTGTGTCTTTAACCATGGCTACTCTAAATCTTTTGCTATCCACAGAAAATTTTTATTTTACTATGATTCTTCTCAGAACACAGTTTATAGTCAGCTAGAGTCCAAAATTTGCTTTTTTTTTCAAGAAAATTCATAGAAAGGGACCCTGACAAGTACAATTCAATGCAGGTTTCTCATAACTTTGCAAATCATATAATTAGACTAAGTACAATCTTTCAGAGTGTTAGTACAAAAATGATTTGTCCATAAAGATTGCTAACCCAACATCAATATGAACAATAATCAATTACATGTTAGTGAACCGATAGAAAACTGAAAGGATTTGTATGAGCTTTATTTTGAAACAATGTTGATTTTAAAAATATTAAGTTTTCTAGGGTCAAGAAAACTTTTCCTTTGAGCTATTTATAGCTAATAGCAATTGAGTAAAGTATACTTTCGTGAAAAAAATTCAAGCATTTTTCTTTCTCTATGTGTGGTTTATCCAGAATTCAGAACTATTTTTTATTTTATTTTATTTTTATTTTGTAATTTTATGGCAATTTAGTTACCTTTTGTAATAGGACATATTGGATACACTGATTATTTTATCAGGGCTTTGACTAAAATGTCATAGTTTCAAATGAAACCAAACTGCTTTGAGGAATTGAGGTTGATTTGATAAAACCAATAGATGTGGGGGGAAAAACAAAACAAAAAAAACCTGGCCTCGTGCCTTGTCGTTTGGTTCTCTTACAAAGTTCCTAAATTTCCATAAGTAAAGAATGTTACTTTGTAACAGGCCCATGAAACTCAAGGTACTCTGGGGACCTTGAGAAGAGACGGATTCACCCAATTTGTACAGATATCAGAACGGTCAAATGGAAAAACCTTGGCTTGGCTTTCTATACTTGAGATGTATTTAGAAAGTCTAATTTGACATTCCTTATGAAAAAGTTTTATCAAAGCCAACTTAAAAGACTCTATATGGCCAATCACTATTTTTGTTTCACTTTATGCAAATAATCAATCCAAGTATAATACTAAAACTTATTTTCAAATAAATTTGTTTTAATAAGATTTATCTTTGGTAGAAATGGAGAATTAGAGAGTGAAAATATGCTTCAGAAGAAAACTATAGAATGCTTGTGATCAGATTCTAGTCTTGAAATTGTTTTTGTTATTATTTTCCTACAATTTGGACTGAATTCTGAATTATTTTCTGGCTACAAGTATCTAAAAAAGAATATGGATTTAATTTTCTTCATTGTGTTTTTAGTTGACTCCCCAATGGAACAGGTAACTTTTTAAAATTTGTTTTGGCATACACATTCTTTTTTTATCTCTCATTGCTTTACTTCTTCCAAGAAAAGTAAATTCGTGGTATTCTAAGGACTAGAGATGATTCAACAACCAACAGTGGCTCTATACACCATTAACTTCATTAAAATATTATTTTTGCCACCCCATCCCTCTGTGATGCCATCCCAATTCAGCTTTTGGTGCTCTTAAAATTCTTGAGTGAGACATATCTCCCTCCTACCCCCTGACACAGAACAGGACTATTCAGGAATAGGCTTTTGAAGGCTGTCTATCACTGTTGCCTCGGCAAAGATAATCGTTAATGCTTCCATGGGAAGATTATTGATCAAAAGAGGATAAATGAAAAAATAAAAATAGCTCAGAAAAGTTTGAGCTAAGTAACATTATCAGGCCTAAAAAGATAAAACTATGGAATTTCAGTCGTGCTTCTGTACCCATGTTGGGGCAATTGTTTAAAGGCTGTCTCACTCATTGTCTTTGTGTTTTGTAATAGAGAGAATAAAATAGTAAAAATTAAAACCACAGTTTACATTTTATCAGAAATGTAAATTTAATAACAGGTATCATACCATCAGCCAAAGGAGCAATCTAAAATGACATCTCAAAACTTACTCTTTTTAATAAGTGAGAAAAATTACATTTTCACCAACTGTTACAATCTCAGTGACTCAGTCATAACAAATTTGGGAGGGGAGGACATTTTTTGTCTTTAGCATGACTTGACTAAAAGACTAGGTTCCTCCAAACACCTGCACATATAGAGGAAGAGACTTTGCATATTATGTGTCGTGTATGCTTAGAATGAACTTAGATGATTACCATGACAACTGCTAGCCAAGGAGAAGATTTAGTAGTATGGGTATGGACATCACCAAATACCACAAGAACGAGGTCATGTTGATTATACAGTCTGGTGGAACTAAAGCAACTGGACTTCATTTATTTCCATTGTGAAGCCCTTATATATTGGTTTTATAATAAATGTCGAAAGGAAAGAGACAAGTGTCAGTTACTACACAAATGTCTTTGCAGACAGTCTTACCTCATTCTTCTCCCAGTTCCAGACAAACATGTCAAGTGTGTCTTTGCCTAAGTCAGAATAATTGTGAAAAATACATAACTTACCAGGGCAAAGCCATGTTTTATTTTTCCCTTCGAAAGTGTTTTATCCCACCAATTTATCATTTTCTTTTTTTAGACAGGCTTTGAGAGTCGTGTTTCAGTTTGTTGCCTTGCTTGATAAAAGTTAAACAGTAAAAGTTTATTCAGTTACAGATCTGGCTAAAGAACAAACGGGGAGAGAAAGTGTGTGGGGGTGATATGGATGATGTTAAAAGACCTTGAGTCTTGTTTCAGAAGTAAGAATCCATACAAAAATTGTAACTAATAATAATAAAGCCTAAGTGCTATATATAGAATTATAAGTCATGGTGAATCATTGACATTTTATTCCAAGAATGCCATTGCTATTGAGATTTTAAATATCTAAATGCCTTTTTATTATCAGGTCCACGTTAGATTTTAGGAGTCTGAAATCATTTTCTGATCATGGGAACCTTTCTCTCTCTTTATGTGTGTGTGAATTGGAATCAATTTAGATGATTACCATGACGTGTGTGTGTGTGTGCGTGTGTGTGTGTGTGTGTGTGTGTGTGTGTGTGAGAGAGAGAGAGAGAGAGAGAGAGAGAGGTGTAATTTTCCAGTAAAAACTGTCTTTTATAACCTCTTCTGAGTTGCTCTTTTATAACCTCTTCTGAGTTGCTCTTGGTTAGTACCTAGTGTCAGCTGGATGGGATAATACCTAGGCATGTCCTTTTGTGGATGGATTCCACATAAGCTACAGCAATCCCCATCTCCCCTACTTCATGTACCAGCCACCCCCACTTTACTATGGAATGCTAGGGTGTTACATAGTATGAAATATAAGTGAGGATCTGTTGCTATAGATCTGAAGAAACCTAAATTCTTGCGTCCTCAGAAGAAAGAATTGAAGTGGGGACACAAGGCAGAAGAGACCGAGGCAAGTTTTAGAGCAGGAGTGGAAGTTTTTGAAAAAGCTTTAGAACAATAAGGAAAGGGAAAAGGAAAGGAAAGAGAGAACAAAAAAGTATAACTTGGAAGAGGGCCAAGTGGGCGACTTGAGAAACCAAGTGTGCAGCTTGACTTCTTGACTTGGGGTTTTGTATGTTTGCATAATCTGGGATCCAGAATTTCTCCTTCAGTACATCTAGAACTGAGCTGCTTCTCTGACATAAACAAAAGACATTAATGTCTTATGTTTCATTAAATTAGTTATGTAAATAATATAAGATGGCTGCAGTTACATACCCCGTCTGTGAATTACAAATTCTATTGTTCTTTTCTGCTATGAATTATACATTTTAAGCAGCTCTGTGTGATGAAATTCAGTGGAAATTACAGGGAGTGAAATCTGGTTACAATTGGTCGATTATAAAAGCACCAGGTCCTCCTGTTGCTTAAGAGTTATCTAAATTATCTAATAGCCCTGGTGAAGTGACAGCATCCATGGCACTCTGGCCAAGCCATGATTATATCATTCCGATTCCTCATTGTTTGCTTCTACTGGATTTGAAATGCTAGAGTAACTTTAAAGATTTCTATCTCTAATATCTGACTGCACATGACATCTACATAAAATATTTCAGTCTGAACTACCAGGCACTTCATGATTTCCCATCAGCTTCCCCATCACAGTAATCATCATCATCATCATATTATTATTGTTCTCCTCCTCATCATCATTGCTAATTTTTATTTAGCATTTATTATTTACCAGATACCTTTACCAGATATAATTAATCATCATAACAGCCCTACAAGATAAGCTATATTATTGTCTTCATTTTACCAATAGAGGCTTAGTGACATTAACTTAAATACCTTCCCCCAACCCTGTAGACAGTGTGTAGAGGAGCTGAGATGTAAACCTAGGTCAGTCAGCTTTGAAACCTAGAGGTCTTACTAAACATGCATTAAAACACATGAATAAGATTTACAGGACATTTCTACATCTAGCCAATCTTTTAATCAACAGAAACTAATAGGGCCCATAGAAAATTAATCTTAAAAAATGTAAACTTTTCTTTTTTCCAAGGTGGCAGATTGGAGACTGGGTTAGCATGCTTCTCCCACTTGGAAAGATAAAATTGATTGTGTGTAGATATTCACACTGTGAATTTTTTTCCAAGAAGCAATGCAGGAACTTAAGAGGAAAACTAAAATCCACACATTCTTTGAAAAAACTGGCAGGCTGCAGTCTATAGCATGAGCCAGACGAAAGTGTGTAAGTTGGGGAGACTGCCTTCAGGATATACACCCCAACCAGGGAAACTGGAAATACAGGCCACAGGGGAAGGCCTTAATCCTACGCAGTGCTGGAACTGATTAGGGAGCAGTTAGTAATATAAATGTAGGAAGAGCAGCAGGAAGAGCCTTGCGTGTATTCCCAGTCTCCATTGCAGATGGAGGGAAGCCCTCCCTTATTCTGCCTCACAGGGGATATTGCAGAAGTCTGCAAACTAACTCAGGCAGTGGTTCCAGGTTGAAAGAAGCTCCCAGCTGAATTTTGTGATATAACCTCAAGTGAGAAAGAACTCCCTTGGCCAGATTTGGGGGTGAGTGGGAAGTGTGCTGCATCAACAGGCACTGGGAGCTGGACATCCCAGTTGTATGGTTGAACTGGGAGGGACAGATCTTGAAAGCCAAGGTTCCTGTTTTCGTGGATAAGGCTTATGGCCTGAGGCAGTTTTGAGTTCTGAGCATAGATGGCCTGAAACTTAGCTTGCTGATGCTAGCGAAAAACTGTGGGTGTGAGATCTGTCTTGCCAAGTGTAAGAGAGCAGGGTAGGGCTTGCTGTAGCCTGTTACTCCCCACTCCCTGTATAAACTCTTCTGTGTAGCAGAGGCAGATATATTCCTTTCTGGAATATTAACCCAGTGGTCAGAGAAGCACCCCCAACTTCCACAAGGGCTATTGCTTGCCCTGCATGCAGAGAGTCAGAGCACAGACCTGTCAGACACAGCACCCACCTGGCTTTGCCCTACAACCCACCCTGGTATTTTAACATAAAGAACAGAAACCTTTGGGAGCTCTATGGCCCTGCCCATTGCCTGAGAAACCAGAGTACTGTCCCTGGGTAACATAAGGCAAGCTCTAATCCATACACTACTACTGCAGCTGGTGAACTTTTGCAAATGCCACCTCCTGGCTGGAGGCCAACAAATACAGCCATCAGAGCATCTCCCTGTATAATAACACTGCACCCAGAAAGAAGAAAACTTGCATGTAATCTCAGCTTATCAACATTGTGTACATCACCCTGGCTAATAAGGGGGTCCTGAGCCTGTCCACATGACCTGTTTACTACTACGATAACTGGCATTTGAGAAACCCAACACACTAACATTATCTGTTACCAAGGAATTTCACAGAGTCTTCAACACTCCCTTACCAGCCCCATCAGAGCTGGTGCTGGTGCTCACTGCTGGGAGACATGGGGATAGGTCACATCTCTGAATCTCTTGCAGACATTCCACAGAACCAAACTTGAGTGTGGTAGCCACACTGGGTAGCTAGACCCAAATGAGCAATAGCATTCTCAGAAGTCTGGCTATTAGGGACTCCTACTCCTAGAGGAAAGGGGAGTAAATCACCTCAAGGGAACACTCCATGGTACGAAAGAACCTGGATGGTAAGCCTTAAGTTTCAGATATTTCTGCTGGTGGAACATGTCTTTCAGCAGCAGTACAGTTGCAGTGCTGGGCTTGGTAGGGAAAGTCTGTAGCTCTATCTCAATAGTCAGGCAACTCTAGTGTTTGTGAAGGGTCTTGGAGAAAAGGACTTATTTTCCCTCTCATCCACCACTGCAGACAAAGTTGGGGCCTTTCCCATGGGAGCTCGGCATATAAACAGCCTCTCTGGTACACTTCAGGGTGACTGCATCCCCACAGAAGGAGCACCCTGCAGGCGCAGGCTTGCATGAGGGGTAGAGTCATGATTCCTCTATACTTGGAATATAACCATTTCTGGAGATGAAAAGAGGAGCCAGTCTGATCTGAATACATGTAACACTGGGTCATGAGTATATCTGGGAGGTGGATAGCTTTCCAGCTGACCTGGCTGGGGAGCTGAGGTGGCTCCAGTTCTTCTCTCTGATAAGACCTCAATGCTTTTACTAAGAGCTCATCCAGCCACCTCTGCCAAGGCTGGGACTTCTGCCTGCCATTGGGTATTATATTTACACACCTGCTTTAAAGTCAGCCAATTTTTACCTGTGGACAACTCCCCTATTTGCCTGAAGACTGAACTGTTCAACCCAGTAGATAAAATATTGGGGAAAAATAAACTTAAAAAAATAGTGCACACCACAGGGGAATGAGATAGATTTCAAGAGACTTCTGTCATTCCAACCCTATGGATAACAGTGAATTTGCTGACATTAAGCACATTACTACTGCAATCAGCATCTGAAAAAGCCATCATAAAAAGACTCTCTAGAACCATACAGAGTCTTCATCCTGAAAACACAAAGAACTGAAAATGGCTACAGTGAATTATAAACATTAAAGTCACATCCCTAAGGAGGAAAAAGAAATAAAAGAAAACACAGTCAAATCAAAAATAATTTCAAGAATAATTAGAAAGTATACCCAAATAAGAAACTAGAAAAAAATTCTGGTAATAGGACAAAAAAAGATTTCTGTAACACCCTCAAGAGATCACACTAGCTCTCCCGCAATAGATCTACACCAATAAGAAATCTTTGAAATACCAGATAAAGTATTCAAAAGATTGATTTTTAAGCTACTCAATGAGATACAAGGGAAAGGGGAAAAGCAACATGAAAAATTAAAAAAGAAATATGGGATATGAATGAAAAATTTTCTAAAGAGATGAACATCTTAAAAGCCAATCAGAACTTCTGGAAATGAAAGACACATTTAAAGAATTACAATATGCAGTTGAAAGTTTAAAGAATAGACTTTAACAAGTAGAATATAGAATTTCAAAGCTTGAATACAAGGCTTTTGAATTAAATCAATCAGATATAAATAAAGAAGAAAGAATCCAAAGAAATGAACTAAGTATCCAAGAACTATAGGATTATGTGAAATGGCCAAATCTAAGAATAATTAGTGTTCCTGAGAAAGAATAGAAAGCAGAAAGCTCAGAAAATTTATTTGAGGAAATAATTGAGAACAATTTCCCTGGCCTTGCTAGAGATTTAGATATCCAAATACAAAAGCTCAAAGAACTACAAGGAGATTCGCTGGAAAAAGGTCATCACCAAGGCATACAGTCATCAGGCTATCTAAAGTCAACACAAAGTAATAATTGTAAGAGCAGTACAACAAAAGCATCAGGTAACCTATACAAGAAAACCTACCAGAGTAACAGCACACTTCTTAGCAAAAAACCTTACATGTCATAAGGGAATGGGGTCTTATTTTTAGCCTCCTTAAACAGAATAACACTTAGCCAAGAATTCTGTAACCAGAAAAACTAAGTTTCTTTTGCAGTGGTGCAATCTTGTCTCACTGCAGCCTCTACCTTCTAGGTTTAAGTGATTCTCATGCCTCAGCCTCCTGAGTAGCTGGGACCACAGGTGCATGCCACCACGCCCAGCTGATCTTTGTACTTTTAGTAGAGATGGGTTTCACTATGTTGGTCAGGCTGATCTCAAACTCCTGACCTCAAGTGATCTACCTGCTTTGGCCTCCCAAAGTGCTGGGATTACAGGCATGAGCCACTGTGCCCAGCCAAAAACTAAGTTTCATAAATGAGGGAGAAAGAAAGTCGTTTTCCAACAAACAAATGCTGAGGGAATTTGTTATAACCAGACAAACCCTACAAGAAATGCTAAAAGGAGTTCTAAATCTTGAAACAAAAACTCAATATGCACCAAAATAGAACCTCTTAAAAACATAAAATTCAAAGGACTACAAAACAATAACACAATGAAAAAAAGTATCTAGGTAACAATTAACATGATAAATGGGACAGTACTTTATATCTCAATATTAACATTCAACATAAATGCACCGAATACTCCGCTTAGAAGATATAGATTGTCAGAATGGATTACACGAAAATCACAAACCAAACATCTGCTGTCTTTAAGATACTCACCTAACATGTAAGGATTCATATAAACTCAAGGTAAAAAGGGGAATTCAACCTGTATGCCTTTTACTTACCTATTCTCAGGCTAGTTCCTTGAGTGGATAAATGCAAGGACCTTCCTGCCCCTTCTTCTTAAGAATTCAGTGATGGACCCCATGCACTTGGTTTATTTTCATGGCTGCTTCCTGAGTATAAACATGGTAGGCCTCTTCCTATGTATCTTCAAAATCCTGCATTTAAATATAGCACCAACTGATACCTCATCCTGAAAATGTAAGATGTGAATCTCCCTTGCTTTGCTATGTATTCACCTAGTTCTTTTCTTTGCCCTAGAATACTTCCAAAGTGCAATACAGGATGTCTAGAGCTCAATATCTAGATCCCAATTCCTAGTACTACCCAACATACAATGTCCGCTAATGTCAACAATCCTCAGAGCTCAGAGACAAGGAACAACGCATCATAATACAACAGTGTCACTGTGTCAGCTCTTGAGCATCTGTGGTTTTGTGAGCAGCATGGTTTAGTGCTATGGGGATAGAGATCGTCATGCTCAAAAGTCAAAAGATTTACAACCTGATACAGTTTGCAGAATGTGCAACCTAGAACAAGAGCATCAGAGTTGAAAACCCCACTTTAGGTCAGGTTCTTCCTTAGGCACACTAAGAATAGATAGAATATCCTATGAAGCTGTGAAAAAAATACAAGTAGAAAAATCATGGATAAGGGAAAGCAAGATAAACAAATGAAAAGTCATTTTGGCTATATTTTCCCCAGAAGACCACTGGCTCCTCACTGTTCTACTATTTTGCCCTGGCAGCCTAGTGGAACAATCAAAACAAGAATGACTGAGCTGAAATAATACCTCCAACACACAGAGTACAAACCATGCAATTTGTAAACTCAAGCATTCTTGATTCAGGATATTTGTTTTGCATTTTTTGCTTTTATACAACAGATATTTTTGGAGCAAATAGATGGCTTGTTTTGACAGGAAATGGGATTATTACTTTGGCAGCTGATGGTAGTGTTCAAGGTCAATTTCTTTCTGAGTGAAGGAAAGTGAGTCCCTGTAGATGTCGATGTGCTACTTCAGAGGACTCATAAGTTATGTTGAAATCCCAGTCCTGCCAAGCAGACATGCAAACTGCAGAAGTGTACAACTACATTACCCTGGCACTACAATTTGGGTTATACTTTTTGATAATAAATTTTGTTCTCTCCATAACAGGCAGCAGCATAAGTTTCCTAATTCCAACTGTAACAGAAAAAAGCCTATTTCACATGCTAGCGGTGCAAATATGGTAACAATAGTTTTAATAATCAATTCAGCATTTCTATAAGTTCCCCTATTAGCACTGCAAGACTATCCAGCCCTCCTCTCACAGGCACGTCACCAGGATCATCCTACTCCTGGTATTTGGATGGGAGAATACTTACTGGAATATTGTATTCTATAGAATTTACTTCAGTCTAGAGTTGAAATATGACTAGAAGTTGAGTAATTCTGCATCCACCATTGGAAGCAGGTTCCAAGTAGCATATTGTGAAGCCAGAGACTAATGTCTGTCGCTAGAAATCTAGGAGACAGTTCTCAAATCTCCATTGCCCTGCCAAGGTCATTCAGGTAAGCAGAACCCACAGTACCAGTTTTGACTAATGCTATTTCAACCTTACGGTGTCATTGTTAAAAACCAAGTGGTTTCAATAGCGACATATCAATCCTGTAATACAGTAGTACCTCTCCTGTTTGAGTTGTAGCTGCTCAAGTTTTCTGTTTTTGTTTTTGCTTTTTTGGGTTCCTATTGCTGTGGTGATGATTTTGGAGGTAAGAGGTGGGAAGGGAATGGGAGAATGTGGAGACAAAATGATCTATTTTCTCTCACTGTTATAGTTAGCTGTGGCTACAGCACACCATTATAGTCTCACAACATTCTAACCCATCATTTTACTATTAATACACACATGCTCCTTTACTTACCATGTGTTACTACTCAATAAACTTATCCCAAGTAGAAAATATGGTAAGTTGAAAATTTAATATACCTAACTTACCATACATCATATTTATCACAGCTTAGCGTAGCCTGACCTAAACATGCTCAGAGTACTTACGTCAGCCTATAGTTGGACAAAATCATCTGGCAACACGGTATACTGTAGATTGTCAGTTTTTGGTTGTGTGGCTGGCTGGGTGCCACAGCTTGTTGCTGCTGCTCAACCTAGTAAGTGGATATAATACCACATGTTGTTAATCCAAGAAAACATCAAAATTCAAAGTATTGAATGTGTATTACTTTTCATCATCATGCAGTCAAAATATAAGTTAAACCATTATAAGCTGGGAGGGGTTTGTTTGTATAGCCACTAATCCCAAAACCATATCATGGTGTTTGAGTTATTTAGCCACAGGAAGTTTTCAGGTTCAGCCTGCTTTTCTTAGCCGTCCTTGTGTCACAGACACTGGTTTTCTATTTAGCAAACCCATTTCCTTTTCTTTTTTCTTTTTTTTTCTTCTTGAGAGAGTCTCACTCTGATTCCAAGGCTGGAGTGCGGTGGCGCAGTCACAGGTCACTATAATGTTGACTGCCTTGGCTCAAGTGATTCTCCCATCTCAGCTTCACAAGTAACTGGTACAACAGACATACGCTGCCATGCCTGGCTAATTTGTTTATTATTTGTAGAGACAAGGTCTTGCTATGCTGCCCAGTCTGGTCCCAAACTGCAGGGCTCCAGCGATACTTCTGTCTCCACCACCCAGGTTGCTGGGATCACAGGAGTGAGCCCCTGTGCGTGCCTCCTTTTCTTCACGAATACCTTTCCTGATACTTCTTGTAGCAGATGAGGACACAGAGATAGAAGTGATACAAACCACTTCCAGATCTAACCCATAAATATATCTCCTGAACGATGCTTTGTGATATAGAATACTGTGCACCAGTACCAGTCCTTGAGAGGGGAACACTATACACAGGTTACCAATGCCAGGGAAGGACTTTAAATGCCTCATCAATTTCTGCACATGTTCCTAGATCTGGCAAGAAGCTTTGCACAAACTCAGCTGGCAGAGGTTTTGCACAAATCCAGCTGTCAGAGTATGAGTCCAGTGAGACACAACACTTGCGTGAGTGAGAGAAGACAAATTTATTTTACACAAATAGGCAGGAAGAATAAACAAGGGCATAGGATCCACAGTGAACCAGTCCCCAAAGGCACAGGAAAGCTTCCCAGGGCAAATGAAGTTTTTTTGTGCATATTCCACTTTGTGCCACAGCTGAGGGACCCCAAAAAGCACTCCACTCTGGGTTTTATAGCACAAAGATAACTTGGCTTCCTGAGATCAAGTATTGCAGATAGTCCTGTTCTAGCAGGAATTAGGAAACAGCCTGGGTTGTTCCCATTTCTCCTTATTTTAGGATATTGCATTCTAGGTACATTTAATCTGAGAATTGCAAGTGATAGTGGGGAGAGCTATATCAGTCAAGGTTATTCAGGGTCTTGTGCTCTTGAATTATCCACTTTTTTTTTTTGGTAGCTAGAAGATGAAAAGCCAGTAGGAGAACTTGAGGCTTTATATGTTAGTAGTGTTATAAGAAGGAAGAGTCTGGGTTCTAAATCTCTCCATGTAAGACCATCCACCAAACACACATGGAACAATTTAATGAGCCTGTACTAGATTTGTGTCATATTAAGCAACTAAGATTTGAGGGTTGGTGATTAGGCAGTTAACCTTCCTGGAATGATACATCCTATTAGTTTAAGGCCTGATTTAAGCCTTAATTATCACTTCAAATTCCTTCCTACTGTTCTCTGAACCAGTTCATTTATAAACGGTTTTTCAAGAGTGCAGAACCCTGAGAGGGAAAGAAGTGAGACACTATACATATCTTTTCTCAGGAGAATATTTGGCCCCTTTGCCAATTTGACTGCTACGTCTTTCCTGACAAATTCACTCTTTCTTCAAAACCTATGGGAGCTTGAATTCATACAACCTCTGTAGCTGAACACATTGTTAATTACTTGGCAAAAGTAAAGAAAATTCTATCTGAAAAATTATACTTTAAATTCCAAAAATTTCTCCACTTAAAGCTCTGTAATATATGATATTACAATAACACACATATATACAGAAAAATAAGGTAGCATAAATTAATGTTGACAAAAACATTAAACTATGACATCAAGTTCACAAAGAATATTGGAATTATCAGACAGGTGTCTAATATTTTTAAATAAGTAAAACTATCAAAAGTATGACTGTCATAAATTACATTATTGTTCAGCAAGTATTTATCTCTCGCCCCCATCTTCTTGAGAGGAGTGTATCTATTTATTTCCATCCCATTAATTCTGGAGTTGACGATGTGAGTTGCTTTGGCAGTACAAAGTGGGTTGAAGTGACAGTGTGACAGTTTCAAACCTAGGTCAAGAGGCATTGTGTTTACTCTCACCCTTTGGGGGCAATTTAGATATCTGCCACAATAAGAATATGCCCTAGGTAGCTAGGTCCCCTTCAGCCTGTGTCCCAGAATGAGGCATATTGGAACAGATGAATTTGATTCACAAACTGAAGCAGAGCTTCCTCTAACTATACAAAGATATCATATTGGCTAACAATTGTATTGTTCCTTCATTGCTCTTTAAACGTGTTATATGCTATACATGCTATTTTATATGGATAATGGGTGATGATGGTTATGATAATGATGAGGATGATAAGAGCAAATATCCTCATTTTTGTTAACAGCTAAATTATCTATATGCCTTCCTTAGGGCACAGAATGGGAGACATTTTGGGCTGAGTATCTTAAATAAGTCTATCAGAGTCAACAGCTACGTAATCAAAAAGGGTAGAGAGAAATTCTTTATTTCTGTGTGTTAGTGTGCAAGGAAAGGATGAAAGTTACTATGATTATATCAGTACACACTCTGAATTTAGGAGTGAAAATCTCCTATTCTTTAGATAGGACTATTTTAGCTACTTATGATTTTGCAGTGTAGAGTTGAAAAACAATGTAAATAAAGAGATTTGTGGCACTCTTGCATTAGTGTTCTGAGAATGAAGAAGTAAGTATACTTCTAATGCTGCTTAAGATAAATAGAATTTGAGTAAACGTGTATTCCTATGTATAGATGAGTATATATCTGGACTTTTGTTATCTCTGAGCTAAGCTACTGTAATATAGCTGAAAATGTTTATTATTTCCTTTCTTAAACAATTTCAGCTGAGTCTGGTTAGAAACTGAAGAATCAGGGTTACAGTCTAAAAAAAAAAAATTCTTCTGGAACACTTTCAGTAAAAGGAGGACATTTGATGACCCAATTTTTGCCTACACTGCATTTCTGAGTAGTGGCTTTTCCCTGAAAGTGAAAGCCAAACTCTAATTGCACTGTGCCATTCACACTGGAGGCCGTTCGGTGGCTAGTTCTTATTTCTTCCCATGCCAGTTTTCTGACTCTAATCTTAAAAAGTTTATCTTCCTCTACTCAAAAACCGATTTTCTTAACTCAATAAAGAGACATCAGGGGTAAAAGATATTCTACCTAAACTGATCTAACAGGATCCTTGTTGAAGAAGACAGGCCAGAGTAGTAAGACATCACTTGGGGGATAGTGGAAAAAGACGAACTTGATCAGATATCAGGGATCAACAATAGGGGTTCTGGACTTAGCAGGAATCACCCTTAAAACGGAATTTTATAGGGAAATGCTGAGATGGGCTTGGCAGAAGTTTCAGAATCCTGACCAAAGCTTGGCCAATCAAATAATTTTTGCCAGTACAAGTTCATTGTGGGATGATGCTTGCTTGAGAAAGATACAATGGGGGAGGGACCAGGATTGGGTAGAGAGGGCTTAGTTCAAAATACGGATCTGACAAAGTTTCAGCCTACCCAGAAAGGAGCTGAAGAGCTAGATTGCTTGTTAGAGTACCCATGCTTTGGGTAGAAGTGCCAGGCCTTAGTAACCCCATGTTGCACAGTCATCGACCAAAGACTGTCCTAGAAGAGCATGGCATCAGGTGGCAAACTGTAATAGATCTTGAAGGTCACGCAGCTGGAAGTTGTCAGCCAATTGCACCCCTTGAAGCTGAAGAGTGAGTTTTGTTTTGAAATGAGATCTAAACTGCACATATCCCTGGCTTCCATAACTGATTGTGTATTCAATTTTGTATTCATAGCTTTTCTTTAAATTGTGCAAGTGTGATATTTTTTTGTGGTGCTTCATTATATACTCAACAACCACTCCTATATAGCCAAACATCTGGACACCCAGGATGCTCAACTGCTCAGAAGAGCCAATTTAGTACACGTGGCGTAGGAATCATTGTGGAACTTGGCCAGATTCTGTGTTGCATTTCAGTTTCATTTTGATAAAGGAAAGTGTGGATTCCCTGACAAAGAATACTTTTATTCTTATTTATATATTTTATTATTTTTATTTTTATTTTTTGAGACAGAGTCTCACTCTTAGCCTGGCTGAAGTGTAGTGGCGTGGTCTTGGTGCACTGCAATCTCTGCCTCATGGCATCAAGTGATTCACATGCCTCAGCCTCCCAAGGAGCTGGGATTACAAGCATGTGCCTCCATGCTTGGCTAATTTTTGTACTTTTAGTAGAGAGGGGGTTTTCCTATGTTGGTCAGGCTTGTCTTAATCTCCTGGTCTCAAGCGATCTGTCCACCTCAGACTTCCAAAGTGCTGAGATTACAGGTGTGAGCCAACTTGCCTGGCTATTTATATATTTTCATTGTCATCTCACTCCCCCCCAACACAGAATTCAAAGCCTAGCATAGCACCTGCTGCCAAAGAGGATCATAGTAAATTAATAGAATGACTAATTATCAAGGAGTTTATGTTTTCCGCCTCACTTTATGTAAATATATAGAGCTTTTGTATCACTTGCTTTTGCTGATGGATCTGGCTCTGGTTTTGAAATCAATCAATTTGTCTATTTTTTTTTTAATGAAAGAAGGAAGACAATTCCTATTGGTAAAGGATAATACAAATAAAATTGAGAAGAAGAAATGTTACATTAATTTAAAAATATGGATTGAATTACCATTTTTCTGGGTTTTGCCTCATCAGTGACATCCCCAGAAAGATAACCTGCTTTCCAGCACAACACAGCAAAAACTGGGAGCTAGATGTGTTACACATTGTGTTACGCGTTAGTGTGTCAAAAAAAGCTAGAAGGAAGGAAAGGAGGGAAGGAAAGGAGAGAAGGAAAAGAGGGAAGGAAGGAGGGAAGGAAGGAGGAAGGGAGGGAGGAAAAAGTAAATATGAGGGCTAGGAAGCCCATATGTGTACATTTAATAGCTACTTTCACTTGTCAGCCAATTGAGGGTAACTTTATGATTGTGAGAGTCTTTCTTGCAGAATCAGGACATCTAAGCAGACCAAGATGTACCAGTTGGTAGCAAGAATGAAACATGAAAGTCAGAAACCCTTTACAGTTGCAAAGGAAGTGCCTGTCCTTTGCAAGCTTTGGAAAAGAGAGGAAATGCTCACTGTCAGTCTGCAGCATGCCCTAGTGATAACCCAAGGGGTAAGTCTGGCAAGTCAGAAGGCTGAAAGTAAACCTAAAAAGGTGAATAAGAACCAGTTCTTTTATAGGATGTGGCTTCATTTGCAAAGCCTTTCACTGATAGGTGCCCTTCAGTGTTAGGAGCCAAGCCCCTTAATCCTGACTTCCTGAAGCTCCCTGGGAGAGCTGCAAATGAAGAATTAAAAAAACAAAGCTGCACAGGGGCTTCCTGGAAGGCTCTTTTATACAACTGATTATGATGTTCTTCTGGATAATTTACCTGTTTCAAGTGCATAATTAATGGAATTATTATTCATAATTAAGAAGTGCCCAGAGAGCAAAGAACACAGTGTTCTGACTGGCTATCAGTGATTTTTCTGGCTCGCACTAATAATGCTCAAAAAAAGAAAAGGCTCTGGCATTTTCCTTCTATGGTAATTAGAAATGTTGGTTCTTAACAGCAATTTAGTGCTGTGGGCAGTGTATATTCTGTGTATTATGTCACCTTGAAGCGCCATTCCTCATGGCATTCCTTGCAGAGTACACAGAGGAAGTCAGTCAGGTATCATTGCTTAAAAAACTAGGGCCTTTCTAGTAGGAGCCTTTGCAAATGATATCTGCCTCTTCTCTTGCCCCTCCTCATGTCTTGGTGTAATCACCTGTGCTGCTGGTCCCTTAAGGTGACACACTATGTTGGAGGAACTGAGTTCTATTAGCTACCGACTTGGCCTCTAATGAAATGTTTTATAAGGCCCATCAGCTAAATTTTCATGGCACAGCCTGTCTTCTTGTAGTGGTGAGGGAAATGTCTTAGCAACCTTTTGAAGTTTTTCTATCATTATTTTGCTTAATTTGCTACAACTAAGCACAACACTGTCATGCTCACCAGCACAGAGTGTTGCAACTACAATACGCTCTAGAAATACCCCACTCAGAGTGATGACTATTTGTAGAGGCAGTTGCCTCTCCAGCCTAGTTGGTTTTGTTGTTGTTGTTGTTTTCAGAATAGAGCAATCAAAAAGGCCTGGCTTCCCTGTATAAGTGTTCAAATAAGTTAAATGAGAGAAAGGCAGGTAACAGGTCTCAAACACAACTTGCAGTTTGCTTCTCCATTTGTGTGTGTATGCTGGATTTTCAAAAAAGTGTGTGATCTGGGTGCTGGGTAAGATATTTGAGTTTTTTGTGAATCTGGGAGCAGGAAAGTGCCAATTGTAAAATAACTCCACAGAGAATTTTAAGAGCACAAATGCTGCTTTATGGTTTTAAAACTGAATATTCCCCAATGCTAATATATTGTCAAGCAACTTTTTGATGATAATCAGGATTACTTCGCCTATCTCTGGGCCACACATCACTCAGTTCAAAAGTCAAGATGGCTGCTATGAATACCCAAATGAAGACTGGTGCCATTCTGCCCACCAGCACCCTGTCTCAGCTGAGAGCATGCAGCCCACCATGTTACTGCTGCTGGCATGTGCGAATGAGCCTGGATCCCATTGCCACCACCAGATGAAGGTCTTTGGCTGGCACCACCCACGGGAGTGTTGTGAACAGCAGTCTGGGAACAGCTCAGCCCCTCTGGAACTACAGGTTTTTAAGCTATACAGGCAAGAGAACAAATACCAGGGCATGACACTGCCCCCCCACCAAGAGTCAGAGCACATAGCTCAGGAGACCTAAGCTTAGCCTTGGCTCAATACAATTTCCCAGAAAGGAAGCCAATTGAACTTCCAAGAATATCAAAGAGGACTTTAAAAAAGCTAATCCAAAGGACAGCAACTTCAAAAATGGATGGAACATCAGTCCACAGAGATGAGAAAGCACTAGTGCAAGAACTCTGGTAACTCAAAAAGACAGAGTGTCTTCGTACTTCCAAACCACCAGATTACGTCCCTAGCAATGGTTCTTAGCCAGTGTGAAATGACTAAAATGACAGAAATAAAATTCAGAGTATAGACAGGAATGAAGATCATGGAGCTTTAGGAGAAAGTTGAAACCCAATCCAAGGATTCTAAAACATAAAATAAAATGATATTGGAGATGAAAGACAAAATGGCCATTTTAATAAAGTACCAAACTGATCTGACGAAGCTAAAAGACTCACTTCAAGAATTTCAGAATCAAATTGCATGTAATAACAGCAGAATTGCAGAATTGACTAAGCTGATGAAAGAATTTCAGTGCTTGAAGGCTGGCTTTCCAAAATAAATCAGTCAGACAAAAATAAATTAAAAAACAAAGAAGAATAAACAAAACCTCTGAGAAATATAGGATTAGTAAGGAAACA
Organism: Sapajus apella; assembly: GCF_009761245.1. Taxonomy (NCBI): domain Eukaryota; kingdom Metazoa; phylum Chordata; class Mammalia; order Primates; family Cebidae; genus Sapajus; species Sapajus apella. The sequence continues at coordinate 31,969,280 of NW_022436957.1, forward strand.
AAATCTATGACTCATTGGTGTTCCTGAAATAAACTGAGAGAAAACAAGCAACTTGGAAAACATATTTCAGGATATTATCCATAAAAATTTTCCCAACCTAGATAGAGAGGCCAACATTTAAATTTAGGACTTGAAGAGATTTCCTCCAAAATACTACATAAGAAAACAATCCCTGAGACACAGTCATCAGATTCTCCACTGTAAAAAAAAAAAAAAAATTGAGCAGCTAGAAAAAAGGAGCTTTTTGCCTTCAAAGGGAACCCCATCAGGCTAGCAGCAGACCGTTCAGTAGAGACCATACAATCCAGAAGAGATTATGGCCTTTTTTTGTAGGAATACTAAATTCCAAAAAAGGAATTCAGTATTCCATTTTTGCCCAGGCTGGAGTGCAGTGGCATAATCTCAGCTCACTGCAACCTCTGCCTCCTGGGCTTAAGGGATTTTCCTGTGTCAGCCTCCTGAATAGCTGGAATTACAGGTGTATGCCACCAGACTTGGCTAATTTTTGTATTTTTAGCAGAGATGGGTTTTACCATGTTGGTCAGACTGGTCTCAAACTCCTGACCTCAGGTGATCCAATCACCTTGGCCTCCCAAGGTGCCAGGATTATAGGTATGAGCCACCATGCCTGGCCTCAGTATTCTTAAAGAAAAGAATTTTCAACCAAGAATATCATATTTAGCCAAACTATGCTTCATAAGCAAAGAAGAAATAAGAGCCTTTTCTGACAAGCAAATGGTAAGGGAATTTGTAACCACCAGACCTACCTTACAAGAGGTCCTGAAGAGAGAGTAATAAATATGCAAAGGAAAGATTATTACCAGCCACTACAAAATCACACTTAAATATATAGACCAGTGACACTCTAAAGCAACCACACAAACAGGTCTGCAAAATAACCAGCTAACAACATGATGACGGGATCAAATCCATACATATAAATACTAAGCTTTAGTGCAACAGCCTAAATGTCCCAATGGTTAGACTAATAAAAAAAATGAGACAGAAAGAAGATTGAAATAAACAGAATCAGAAATGACAAAGGGGACATTAACAGAAAACATGGACTAAAGACTTAATTATAAAACCTAAATCTATAAAAGCCCTGTAAGATAATCTATGAAATACCATTCTAGACATAAGACCAGGCAAAGATTTTATGATGAAGATGGCAAAAGCAGTTTCAAGGAAAACAAAAAATGGACAAATGGGAACTAATTGAAGAAACTATCAGTAAACAGATAACTTACAGAAAGGGAGAAAATATTTGCAAACTACTATCAAACAAATATCCAATATCCAGAATCTATAAGGAACATAAACAAATTTGCAAGCAAAAAACAAACAACCCCATTAAAATGTGGGCAAAGGACGTTAACAGACATTTTTCAAAGGAAGACATACATGTGACCAACATGCATATGATGAAATGCTCAACATCACCAATCTTAGAGAAATGTGAATCAAAACCACAATGATATACTGTGTCACGCTTGTCAGAATGGCTATTACTAAAAATTAAAAGAATAACAAATGTTGCTGATGTGGAGAAAAGCCAACAATTATACTCTCCTGGTGGAAATCAAGTTAGCTCAGCCATTGTGGAAAGCATTTTGGCAATTTCTCAATGAACTTAATACAGAATTACAATTTTTCTCTGAAATTCCATCATTAAGTATATACACAAAGAAATATAATTTGTTTTTACCATAAAGACATTTGTATACATTTGTTTATTGCAGTATTATTCATAACAGCAAAGACAAGAAATCAACCTATATCCCCATCAATGGTAGATTGGATAAAGAAACTGTGGTACATATACACCATGGAATGATACACAGCCATTAAAAAAGAATGAGATTATATCCTCCACAGCAACATGATAGAGCTGGAGGCCATGATCCTAAGCAAACTAACATAGGAACAGAAAACCAAATACTACTTCACCTGCACATGTATCCCTGAACCTAAAATATAAGTGAAAAAAAATCAAGTAAAAAAAAGGGGAAGACATTGGAAAGTACTTTATCTATGGTTTGTCTTTCAGTTATGACTTTTTGTGATTTTATTATTTGTCATTTGCCACCTGTGTTTCTTGTGTTTAGCAATTCTGTCATGTCGTCACCCTGCTGTGTTCAAAGGCAACATTATGGATTACTTTTTTAAGAGAGAATTTTAGTTTTTGTTTTTTTTTTCCATTCAATGAGAATAGTGGAAATCTTGAACTAACTGATGACACCATGTCTTATTTTTAAATGCAAAGCAGCTGGGTACATTATTTAACATAATAGGACTATGACTAGCATTATTTAAAAAGTATAATGTATCCCTTAAACAAAAAACAAAATTACAACTAGATGAAGGAATAAGTTCTGGGGTTCTATAGCACTAAAGGATGACAATGATAGTTTAAACAATAATGTATTATATAGTTTCAAATAGCTAGAAGGAGGATACTGAACATTCCCAACACAAAGAAATAATGCATGTTTGAGATAATAGATATGCCAGTTACCCTGATCTGATCACCCTGATTATAAAATAATAATAAATAATAAATAATAAAAATATGTCTCTACTTGATTTTAAATTCCTTGAGGGCAAATCCTCTTTTTTCTTTATTAATCACTTTTTAAAAATTTCAGTAGCTTTTGGGGTACAAGTGGTTTTGGTTGCATGTATGGAATCTATACTAGTGAATTCTAAGATTTTAGTACTCAAGTAGTGTACACTGTACCCAAGGTATAGTCTTTTATCCCTCACCCCCCTCCAACCTCCTCCACCAAGTCTCCAAAGTCCCTTATGTCACTTGTTATGTCTTTGGGTTCCCATAGTTTAGCTTCCACTTATAAATGAGAACATATTTTGTTTTTCATTCCTGAGTTACTTTAGCTCCATATATATAATATATACATTATTTATAAAATGTAATATATATATTTTATACACACACACACACACACACACACACACACCATAGAATACTATATCTCAAGTTTTCTTTATCTACTCGTTGGTCAATGGGTACTTAGGTTGGTTCCGTATCTTTGCGATTGCAAATTGTGCTGCTATAAACATGAGTATGCATGTGTATTTTTTATATAATGTCTTCTTTTCCTTTGGGTACATACTAAGTAGTGGGATTGCTGGGTTGAATGGTAGATCTACTTATAGTTTTTTAAGTAATCTCCATACTGTTGGCCAGATAGGTTGTACTAATTTGTATTCCTATCAGCAGTATAAAAGGTTTGCTTTTCACCGCATCCACATCATCAACTATTGTTTTTAGACTTTTAATTATGGCCATCCTGGCAGGAGTAAGGTGGTATTTCATTGTGGTTTTAATTTGCCTTTCTCTGCTGATTAGTGATGTTGTGTATTTTTTCCTATGTTTGTTGGCCATTTGTAATTGTATATCTTCTTTGAGAAACGTTCATTTATATCATTTACAATCACTTTTTGATGGGACTCTTTCTTTTCTTGCTGATTTGAGTTTCTTGTAAATTCTGGATACTAGTCCTTTGTTAGATGTGTAGTTTGCAAATATTTTCTCCCATTCTGTAGGTTGTCTGTTTATCCTGATTGTTATTTCTTTTGTCATGCAGAAGCCTTTTCATTTATTCAGGTCCCATTTACTTAGTTTTATTTTTGTTGCATTTGCTTTTGAGGGTTTATTCATGAATTCTTTGGCTAGGCCAATGTCCAGAAGAGTTTTTCCAAGGTTATCTTCTAGAGTTTTTATGGTTTCAGGTCTTAGATTTAGGTCACTGATCCATCTTGAGTTGATTTTTGTGTAAAGTGAGAGACAGGGGTCCAGTTTTGCTCTTCTACATGTGGCTTGCCAGTTTTACCAGCACAATTTATTGAATACAGTGTCCTTTCCCCAGTTTGTGTTTTTGTATGGTTTACCAAAGACCAGTTGGCTGTAAGTATTTGGGTTTATTTCAGGGTTCTTAATTCTGTTCCATTGGTCTAAATGTCTATTTTTATATTATTGCCATGTTGTTTTGTAACTATATCCTTGTAGTATAATTTGAAGTCTGGTAATGTGATGCTTCCAGATTTGTTATTTTTGCGATTTTTCCTTTCTGCTTAGGATTGCTTTGGTTATTTGGGCTCTATTTTAGTTCCATGTTAATTTTAGAACTGTTTTTTTCTAGTTTTGTGAAAAATAATTTTGGTATTTTGATGAGAATTGCATTGAATCTCTAGATTGCTTTGGGAAGTATCGTCATTTTCACATTATTGATACTTCCCATACATGAGCATGGGATGTGTTTTCTCTGTTTGTGTCATTTATGGTTACTTAATAAAAATATATTGTAATTATCATTTTAATTAAAACTTAATAAAATATAAAATAGGGAAACAATCAATTAAAAAGTATACTATTTTCTTATAATACATAAGAAAACATATCAAGAAACAATCATACATGCTATAGAATGGCAATGTAGAGAACAAATCTTTTCCATTGCTACATTATACTTCAGCCTTCAAAAATTTTCCTTTAAACTATGTTGAAAATAAGTTAGCATCAGGCCTCATAAGATAGAAATGAGCCCAATGTAGTTCTCCAGATTTTCAATATAATAGCGTGGGTTGGATATCTTTTGCTAGGTTTTCCTAATTTTCCTGCAGACCTACTGACCCCATTTTGCTCTTTCCCCTAAAAGAGCTGGAAGACTTAACACTGATGATGCTTTTTACTGTTAAAAAAATGAACATATGAACTCCTAAGTCAAATTAGTTTTAAAAAGGCTACGAAAAATCAGATGGTAAATGTTAAGGAAATTAAAATCCTTGCTGTACTTTTCATTTCTGGTGATTCAATAAATATGTACTGTTTGCCACATAGTTAAATAATGGTGATACTTCGAACCAAAATTACAGAAGGAATGTTATTACTAAAATTCCATTAAATATATAACTTCTGTAGAGAAATGGCTATGGAAAACTCTAGTGAGAGTTGATAAAGAGATCATTGTGAGTTAATATTTTCTAAGTAGAAAATTACCCACCCCCACAACCATTACTCACTTCCACGCTTTGGTCCAAAATATCATTAATGAGAAGTAAAAGTTTCTATTTCATAATTAAGAACTGAAACACTCTTACAAGACCTAATGTAACACATTTATAAATAATTGAAGTCAAGATATTTCTTAAGAGCAGGACTAAATAAGAGCACAGTAGAAAAGAAAGACGGTACTTGAATGAGAAGGCCATGAGTTTTGAAAGACACTGGATAGGAATATCATAGACTCCAGCACATACAGCATTTATTTTTCTGTTTCAGAATTTTGTTTAGGATTGCCTGGATACCAAGAGAAGCTGAAGATATTTCCCAGGTTGATAAAATAAAAAACTGTGACAGAATTTCCCATGAAAATTTCCCCTCAAAACGTCAACCCTAATATAGAAGACTTGTGGTCCATCAGGGGCAATGATGAATGGTGGAAAGAGGTATGACTTAATGCCTAAGGAAACAAAACATTGGGAAGGTTGTCTTCCCTATTTCTATAACACAAATCTATATTTCTTCCTTTTTTCTTGACTCATGCCCTTTTTTTGATGATGCAACTCCCAACTATTCAAGGGAAACCATTCAAAGGTTATCTCAAGGTTTAAAAATGTTAGCTGGCAAAAATCCTGTCTTTTTTGAGTTTGCTGATGAATTAGGTGAAGCAATGACTCAAAGAGTACAGATTCAAGGGTCAAGAAATTGAATAAAATATTTCTTAAAATATGTGAGCTCACTTATGTAAACATACTTTGCATGTAATAAGATGTGGAGTCCTTTCTGCTAGCAGTCCAAAGGAGGCAAAATCTCTTCCTTTCAAATGTCTTTTAAGGTGAATGCTCATCTTGTGAGATCTTTTTTCTTTAAAGGGCATAATTCATGTTTACTAAGAAAATTCACCAGGAAAAGTTATATATGATTACCTTTAGGCCAGATGGCACAGAGAGATGTTCCTTCTATCCCTTGAGGCTTAAAAAATACCTCAATGATGGTATGTGTTGTGGGGGTCCCCAAAAGGTAGAATCTGAGTCAAGTATTTTCTTTGAACGTTATTCCCTGTTAACTCATTAGGGGATAGGGAAGTAAGACAAGGAAGGAAGGAAGCCATAAATAGTACATTATAAGGTAATTTCTACTTCAAGCAATTGGAGCTGAGCCCTGTTAAGGACCTATAACTTGCATATCATTGATTGAAAACTGCGTTTTGAGGTACTCAGTCTCTTGGGCACTTTGTCCCCTCCGCTGCAGAGACTGAGCTAGCTCCAAACAAAGACTTCAGGCAGAGAGTAGCAAGTGCTTGCAATAAGCTACCTTTAGTGTGCTGAGGTGAATGTTAAGGGGAGAGGGGCATGGCACTAACAGCATCAGTTAAGGGTCCCAGACCATAGGTAGTTGAGAGCACAAAATTTCCATTTCTCACCTGGGACAATCCAGAGTGCCATGACAGGAATCTTTGAAAGCCTAGGTTCTTCTGCAAGGCCATTCAGCATGTCAATTGGGTCTTCCTGTGGCAAACATCACATGGAATGGAGATGGAGGTCAAGTATTATCTTTTGCTGAATGCACTGACATTTCTACACTGTAGGACAGGAACATGTCTATTTAGAAAATGTGCTACTTGTTAAGCTTCCCACTGACATCTCTTGATCTCACTGGGAATTTTCAGTTCATGGCAATTTCTGAGCTGTGCACTTAATGCACAGTAGAAGGTTATTGCTCCATATTATGGTCCACTGCTTAACACAATCTGCCAACAGCCAGAAGAATGGTTTTCCTTCCCACCGAGTCTCTCAGATGAGATAGTTTCTCAACATTATTGTTATTGTCTCTGTAAGCTGCTTTTCCATCAGAGTTAGAACTTTGGAGAAAATAGGTTTTAGCTTTTTTTTTTTTTTTCCTAAGAAATAGATCTCTGTGGTGATATTAACAAGTTCAACTCATATTAAATGCTTTGTTCTTGTTGCTGTAAATATGTTGCAGTATCTGTAAATTCATTTTCTGTGTAGTTTGAAGACTTATTTTTTTTGAACCACACACATTTTTACATTAGGTTTACTGATAGTTGCTCAAAACATGAATTTAGTTTTAGCATTGTTTTATGCATGAAGAACAGTTAATTATTATGCCATGCCAGGAGCACTAATCCTCCTATATCATTTGCGAATCTTATGGAAAGCTAAACTCTGGTGATAATTTTTGCTTATTTGTGTAATTTTAAGACTTTTAATTGTGTCATTAAGTATTGCCTATGAAAATAAAATATCTCCCACTGTTCACATCCTGCTTGGATTTCCTAAGAATAAGGATATTTCATTTCACAACTATAGGCAGTTATCAACTTCCTATGAGAAAACTGACACATAAAAATATTAAATAAATTGTTCAAGGTCACAGAGTTTCTCAACTGTAAAAAGGGAATGATAGTAAAACCTTATAAGTCTGTTAAGAACTTCAATGAGTTAATATTTATGAAGCACTGTAGACTAAGACCTCTATAATTTTTTATTTAATGACAAATTTCTAACTGGAACAGATTTATTTTCCTTCCTTCCTTCCTTTCTTTTTTGTTTTTCTCCTCATACTCATTAGAAAGAAAAGAACTACCAATTCTTCCACAAAAGTCTCATTTAAGTTAAATAACATTCAATTTCATATAAGTTGTATGCATTGTGACATCATTAAAACCTTTCTTGACAACAATCTTGAGGTATTGGGTGATGTGTTAAATCAAATTGTCAATATTGTCCTTATCCATGTAGCAAGTTTTATGAACTGGAGCTTTCTAGACTATGATTTACATTTTCTACCTTTAAATGCAGCCAGGTGCTTTAATGTAAAGATCACTAGTAGACGACCTTAAGCTAAAACCATTCAGTTATTACTTAGCTTTGGCCATCAAAAATTCCCTCTTCCTATTAATTTCTGCAAACCTTTAAGAACTCTGCAAAATAACTAATAAGTGAACTGATAAATTTGTAAAGATCCCTTTTATTTCTATTATTCTAGGCTTAATGTACCCGTTAAGTTTTTATGTTTGTTTTGTGTTATAGATTGCACTCCCACTTGAGTCAAATGACTTAGATCTGATAATGCTGGAGACGTCTGGTGTGTGAATAATTCTGTGTGGCGTCTGTGGCAAAGCTCAATAGGAGAGTTGCAGAACAGACCCCTGGAGCTCTGAGTATAAGATGTGTTCTACACAATGAAGAGCTATTCTTATTTACAAAAAAATAAGTAAAAATAAAATGGCTTCTAGCATGGCTACTGAACCCTTATAAATACTGAGCAACCTGATGCCTGATGCCAGGTGGCTAAGGGATCAGAGATACAATAAACCAAGTGCTATCAAGTCCATTGAGTTGTAATGGACTCTGTATTAGTCACCTCAGGATGCTGTAACAAAATACCATAGACTTAAACAATATAGATTTATTTCTCACAGTTATAATGGATAGATAATCTAATAAAAAGGTGCCTACGAGGTAGGTTTCATTCTGATGCCCCTTCTCTTGGCTTTTGCTCATAAGACGTCCTTTTTGTTCACTTGGGGAGAGAGAGAAAGCTCTCTAGTGTTTCCATGAGGGTCCCACCCTTATGACCTTATCTAACCCTAATTATCTCCCAAAGGCTTCACCTCCAAATATCACATTAAAGTGAGGGTTTCAACATAGGAATTTTGCAGGAACATAAGCATTCAGTACATAACAATCTTTCACACGATTTATTCTGGATCCAGCTTGTAAGCCTCTTCCCCTTCTTCCCCTTTTAAAATTCAGTTCAAATTTATAACTCAATGGACTCGATAGCACTTGGTTTATTGTATCTCTGGTCTCTTAGGCACCTGGCATCAGGTTGCTCAGTATTTATTAGGGTTCAGTAGCATGCCAGGAGCTGTTTATTTATTTATTTTTTAAATTTTTTTTTAAAGAAAGAAGAGTAGCTCTTCATTGTGTAGACCACAGCTTGTTTTCAGAGCTCTAGGAGTCTGTTCTGCAACTTTCCTATTGGGCTTTGCCAGAGACTTCACACAGAAGTATTCACATACCAGACATCTCTAGTGTTATCAGATCTAAGTCATTTGACTCAACTGGCAATGCAACCTATAGCACAAACTAGACATTTAAAGGGCCCTCTCTCAAAATGAGCTAAACTTGAAGTAAATACGTGAGCCATCAAATATATGGATAGCAGCATTATGAGTCATCAAATACATGGATATTAAGAGTCTTCAAGTGCAGCATATGCACTAAATCAACAAGTGACATACAGTCCTTTGTATTTAACATCTAGAGTACACATCGTGTAGGATATGTCCATTTCACCTTCAGTTTTACTGACCCACTTATGGAATCTTTAGCTGTGGCAGATTAAATGTCTTAGGTCTCAGAGAGATATTAACCTGATAGTTGCATGTTATGGAACTGAATTGGAAGGTGCAACTATCACTTATGAATTTTGGGCTCCTTATAGCAGTGAGAAAGTAAACAAAGTGTTACTAGACTGGGGGATGAAATATAATTTGATTATTATGAAAAGCAGGGATGTTATGACACAATGGGGGCAGAGGAGAGTGCATCTTTCAGCCAGAGATTCCACTGAGCCATATATTGGTGCTTCCTACCCAAGAGATTAGTATAAGTGGGCAATTCTTGTAACACTAGGTCAACAGAGGCAAGGCTAAATAAACATTAGACTCCTAGGGAATGAAGTTCCAGTTCAACCTATCATTCAAAAAACCCATATGAAACTAAATGTTTGTTCATGATGATGGAAATCAGAAGTTCTGGTAAAATAAAATATGAAGAATAGCTATCACAACCTCAAGACCAGTAAAAGCAGCAGTTATAAAAATATTTAGAACTTTAGGAGATTTCAACTGGCAGAGATTGAATCGCCACCTTCAGTTTCAGAGTACACGTAGAGTGGGAGAGTACAATTGGTTAACCCAGTTTATATACTCCCCTACATTCTCTTGTACCTATATGCCTCTCCGTGACCACTTAAAGATTTGCCCACCTTCTTAATGAAGAGCCTTATCAATCATTTTTTTTTTTTTTAAGATGGAGTCTCACTCTGTCACCAGGCTGGAGTGCAGTGGCACAATCTTGGCTCACTGCAACCTCCTCCTCCAGGGTTCAAGTGAGTGATTCTCTTGCCTCAGCCTCCTGAGTAGCTGGGACTACAGGCCCGCACCACCATGCCCAGCTAATGTTTGTTTTTTAGTGGAGATAGGGTTTCAGCCTGTGGGCCAGGCTGGTCTTGAACTCCTGGCCTCAGGTGATCCACCCACCTCGGCCTCCCAAAGTGTTGGGATTACAGGTGTGAGCTTTTGCAATCATTTAAATGGACACATCTCCTAACACTACCAACTCTCTCTGCCTTTGAGGGTAATACTGGGCTTCCACATGGTCTGAGAGCAGTAGTCAGCACAGCTCAACACCCAAGTCCTACAACCCACAGAAGCTATTGCAAACCTCACCCCTTCTTGGTGTAGATGATGTCCTGCATTATGGATGAGGGATCTTACTCTCCTAGTGGTGGCCTGGAGAAGCTAAGTAACACAACCAAGAGTTTTTGGGAAATAATGTTTTGGGTGTCAAGCTAGGACCAGTGTGATGCCATAAACAAGAAGGTTCTGTTAGATAAATCCCATTCACACATATTTTTCTAAGGTACTATAGCTCCATATATCCTCTCAGGGAATGACCAATGTGATTAATTAAGGAGCTACCTTTTCTTATGATAAGCTTGATAATACTATTTTCTTACATTGACTTGGCTTTCTTTCTTGTATTTTCCCCCCAGTTCCTTCTGTCTCTCACCCCTTACTTTCCTAGGATTTCATACCCAGCTACTTCAATTAAACATTAGAAGTTAAGGTTTGCTGCAAGGTTCCTAGTACTAAGATAAAGATGTTTAATAATTTTGTGCATGTATGTCTTAGGTTGTCTATATGAGAGAATCCTGAGAAGATGAGGGAAATTTCTTGTCATGAAGATGAACAGGAGGTCAATTATAAGAAAAATCACACAGAGAAATGAGGTTATGTGAGATGCATGAAACAGAAGATGAGGAAAAGAGAAATGTGAGCAGCATGAAGGAGGACAATTGCTCACCAGATTTAAGAATTAAGCTTCCATTGAGATATTTCTAGGGGCAAGAAAGGGTAATGAATTTGTAATAATAAATGTAGAGTGTTGTTGACAGAAAGAGAACACACATAAACTTCCAGAAAAAAGCAGGCTGTGAAGAAGCTGTCTTCTTCCTTGCCTTGGTAATTTTTAATTGATTTTTAGAATTGCATGCAGGTATTCATATCAACACCAACACAAAACAAAAGCTTAAGTGTCACCTTGGTTATTTACTTACAAAGTAAAGACTATAATGGAAGTCAAAGTATATTAAAGGTATTATGCAGGTTTTGTGGTCCTGGCTAAGCTCTCTAAAGGGATTTTCTTTATCAACTTCTATTGGTCATGGTTTAGGGACAGCAATAGACAGACTAATCTAGAAATTATTACTTAGAGCCTGATCAAGCTAAAATCTTCTCTGGGTCAGAGCATAAATACAAATGCCTGTAACATATCAGTGGTTATAAAACTTTAGTACATAGCCGAATTATGGGCTTATTTTTTATTTTTATTTTTAATCTTTAAATTTATTAATTGATAAGGTATATTGAACATCTACAGAGCCAGATAATGTTCACGCATTGAGTCTAAGAAAATGAAGAATACTGTCTTTGGGGTAATTTTAGTCTGATAGCTACCAGTTGTGAGACTTTACATGCATCATGACATTCATTTTTCCTAACTTTTTTCTTGTATCTTTATTCTAAAATTTGTTGCTCAAATATTCAAATCACAAATTTAAAAATATTTCGTTTTAAATAAATATATATTTTTCCCATAAATTATTGGGTTACAGGTGGTATTGGGTTACATGAGTAAGCTCTTTAGTGGTGATTCGTGAGATTTTGGTGCACCCATCACCCGAGCAGTGTACACTGCACCATATTTGTAGTCTTTTATCTCTTGCCCCCTCCCACTCTTCCCCCAAAGTCCCCAAAGTCCATTGTATCATTCTTATGCCTTTGCGTCCTTATAGCTTATCTCCCACATATCAGTGAGAACATACGATATTTAGTTTTCCATTCCTTAGTTATTCTGCTTAGAATAATAGTCTCGAATCTCGTCCAGGTCACTGAAAATGTTAATTCATTCCTTTTTATGGCTGCATAGTATTCCATCATATATATATATATATATATATATATATGTATACATATATATATATCACAGTTTCTTTATTGATGGGCATTTGGTTTGGTTCCACGATTTTGCAATTGTGAATTGTGCTGTTATAATATGCATGTGTTCAAATATGCTATAAATTTCCATGTGTTCAAATACTGACTTATTTTCCTCTGGGTAGATATCCAGTAGTGGGACTGCTGGATCAAATAGTAGTTCTACTTTTAGTTATATAAGAAATCTCCACACTGTTTTCTATAGTGGCTGTACTGGTTTACATTCCCACCAGCTTTGTAGAAGCATTTCATGTTCACCACATCCATGCCAACATCTACTGTTTTTTGATTTTGACCATTCTTGCAGGAGTAAGGTAGTATGGTGTTATGGTTTTGATTTGCATTTCCCTGATCATTAGTGACGCTGAACTTTTTTTTTTTTTATGTTTGTTGGACTTTTGTATATCTTCTTTTGAGATTGTCTATTCATGTCCTTAGCTCACTTTTTGATGGGATTGTTTGTTTGTTTTTTCTTACTGAGTTTGTTGTAGATTCTGGATATTAGTCCTTGGTCAGATATATAGATTGTGAAGATTTTCTCCCACTTCATGGCTTGTCTGTTTACTCTGGTGACTGTTCTTTTGTCATGCAGAAGCCCTTTAGTTTAATTAGGTCCCAGCTATTTATCTTTGTTTTTTTTAAATTGTACTTTGGGTTCTGGGGTACATGTGCAGATCATGCAGGATTGTTGCATAGGTACGTACATGGCAAGGTGGTTTGCCGGCTCCATTCCCCTGTCACCTATATCTGGCATTTCTCCCCATGTTATCCCTACCCAACTTCCCCAACCCCTGCTGTCCCTCCGCTAGCTGCCCCCCAACAGACCCCAGTGTGTGATGTTCCCCTCCCTGTGTCCATGTGTTCTCATTGTTCAATACCCACCTATGAGTAAGAACATGCAGTGTTTGATTTTCTGTTCTTGTGTCAGTTTGCTGAGAATGATGGTTTCCAGATTCATCCATGTCCCTACAAAGGACATGAACTCATCATTTTTTATGGCTGCATAGTATTCCATGGTGTATATGTGCCACATTTTCCCTGTCCAGTCTATCATTGATGGGCATTTGGGTTGATTCCAAGTCTTTGCTATTGTAAACAGTGCTGCAATGTGTATGTATGTGTCTTTATAATAGAATGATTTATAATCCTTTGGGTATATACCCAGTAATGGGATTGCTGGGTCAAATGGAATTTCTATTTCTAGATGCTTGAGGAATCGCCACACTGTCTTCCACAATGGTTGAACTAATTTACACTCCCACCAACAGTGTAAAAGTGTTCCTATTTCTCCACATTCTCTCCAGCATCTGTCTCCAGATTTTTTGATGATCACCATTCTAACTGGCTTGAGATGGTATCTCAATGTGGTTTTGATTTGCATTTCTCTAATGACAAGTGATGATCATTTTTTCATATGTTTTTTGGCCTCATATGTGTCTTCTTTTGAAGAGTGTCTGTTCATACCCTTAGCCCACTTTTGCATGGGTTTGTTTGTTTTCTTTTAAATCTGTTTTAGCTCTTTGTAGATTCTGCATATTAGATCTTTGTCAGATGGATAGATTGCAAACATTTTTTCCCATTCTGTTTGTTGCCAGTTCACTGTAATGATTGTTTCTTTTGTTGTACAGAAGCTCTGGAGTTTAATTAGATCCCATTTGTCTATTTTGGCTTTTATTGCCATTGCTTTTGGTGTTTTAGTCATGAAGTCCTTGCCTATGCCTGTGTCCTCAATGGTTTTGCCTAGGTTTTCTTCTAGGACTTTTATGGTGTTAGGTCTTATGTTTAAGTCTTTAATACATCTGGAGTTTATTTTAGTATAAGTTGTCAGGAAGGGGTCCAGTTTCTGCTTCCTGCACATGGCTAGCCAGTTTTCCCAACACCACTTATTAAACAGGAAATCTTTTTCCTATTGCTTGTTTTTGTCAGGTTTGTCAAAGATCAGATGGTTGTAGACGTGTGGCATTGCCTCTGAGGGAAAACATAGCTTACTAGACCCCAGATTCAAGGTTTCTAGTTTAGTAGTTCTGAGACAGTGTTGAGAATTTGAAATTCTAAAAAGTTTCCAGTAGATACAAATGTTGCCAGGCGACGAAAGGTTGAAGCAGTGATGTATCTGAGACAAAGATATAATTTTAAGATCTATGACTACAAGGAGAAAAGTAAAAAACAATCCTGCTACTGAATATGCATAGGAGACTGTTGGAAGAACAATTTTGAAGTGTAGCATTAGGATTGTCCTCTGGCGATGGAAATTTCAATGCTAAAAATTATTTCCCGCTTAGTTTCTTTGAATAGATGGAAGTTAATATTTAAAATAGTTGTTTCATAATAGCTAGCAGTAGCATTATTATTTTGGATGTAAATGAGTCCATTCTATAGCAATTTTTCTGCTACCTGGGCATAAATTAATTTATTCTAGAGAACTATCTGGATGAATTACCTCAGCTATCTTTTGACTTTTTTATGTTCTGTAGAAGGTGAAAAATTATTATTATTTTTTCTTAAGACAGATCTGATGCCCTGAAGCATTTCTATGAATACTTGTTTTAAAAAATTCAAAAAGGCATTGAAAATTTGTTGTTTGAAGTTATCAAATCAAATCAGCTATACTATAGGATAGAGTTTGTCTTAAAATACAGGCTACAAAGGTTATGATATTAACAGTGCATTTTCTACATTGTTTCAGGAAGTTGAGTAAAAAGGGATTAAACCAATGGTTTGTATGTTGGCTTTACATTAGAGCATTTTAATACTCAAAAATCTTGGACTCACCCAACGCCAATGAATCAATTGAACTGAAGTGAGGTTTTAAAAGCTCTAGAGTGCAGCTTAGATAGAAACCTGGGGTGAGACTTAGCATCAGTGTTTTTAAGGCTCCCCAGGTGATTCTTATAAGCATAGAGGCTGAGAATCAGTGTTCTAAAAAATATAAAAAAGCCATTCTGCCACAGAAAGTGTTATATAGTCTGTTTCTAACAGCACTGGAGTGACATTTTGCATGAAGTAAGCTCATCTTTGACCCTTTCTGTAAAGAAAATTTGTTTTCTTAAATTGAAATAGTTTCCCTACACTTATAGAGATACTTGAGAAATGTGAATATTTATTTTCATATTTATGATGACATTGGTGATAGAATATCATCAAGGACAGGGGCATTTATTTGGTCATTCCAAAATGAAGAATAAATAAATTCAAATATTAGTCTCTGCATTTTAAAAGCTGGTAATCTTAGAGAATCAAAAGTTATGTTTGAGAGATTAGAGTTTGGAAATGTTAAGAGAATCTGTATTTAGGCTTGTAGAAATGCCTACAGATAAACAGATATGCGTATAATGGAAGAAAAGCAATAAAAACGTAGGGATCAGTAGAGTCTTAGAGGAGCTGGAAGCCCCTTGAACAGCCTGTTCAGCTAGAAGTGAATGACAGTGCAGCAAATGGCCAAAATTTGGGGGCACTATTTAATTGCACGGAAATGTTGTTGGAGTTGAGTCATTACCACCCATTACCCAGCCCTCACTTTCAAGGCACCTTGTATTGCCTGGGCCCTGTCACTAAACAAACTTCTGTGGAGGGCTCCCTTTCACATCAGCCATCACTTCACCCAAAGACTTCCAAATAAAAGTGATTCATGTTCATGCCGTCAACCAAATTCCTTGCTACCGTTACTCTCATACTCCTATTGAAACCTGTCAGAAATATACTATTACCAGGAAGAGAAATCTTAACTCATTTAACTGAGAAGTTGCAGTGATGAAAAAGAGAGCTCAGCTTCTATACTTCGAACCAAGCATGGTGTTTGAAGGCAGCATGAGAATCCCCTAAAACCAGGTAAAATCGAAGCACTATTCTTATTTATCTTCTGCAACCCTTCCACCTTCCAAAAAAAACAGATCTGAGGTGAATTATTGGTTAGATGCTATGTGGGAGATTCCCTGATTTAAATGATATAAATTCAAGATTCTTAATTTATGATAATATTTAGATTCCCTCCCCTCCCCACCAAAAAAAAAAAAAAAAAAAAAAGGGTACAAGGGAAGGTCAGTGTGCTGAGAGATCCAGGATGGAGACATGGCTGGAGCTGATGTGGCTGGTGAGATTGTGTAGATCAAATTGTCGTGCCTCAGGGTTTGTGATGTGGCTGGCTTCCAGAAACGAATATTGCACCAGAAAGAGATATGTTTAACTACATAGGACACAATTTTCTGATGTCCTACAATTTTAGACTCTGTTGAGCATTTCCTTCTTTTTCTTCATAGCATAGCCTGATTTCCATAAAGAACTTCATCAGCCATTAGTACTTAATGGATATTGAATCTCAAAATGTTGTTTTTCTAAAGAGCATATGTGTTTCTGAGGCTATTCTGAAATTACAAAAGGAAAGCTTCATCTGTTTTAAAGAAATTTAAGTTGCCAATATGCATTATGAATTGATTTTGAGAGGAGAGAAAAAGTTCCCTAATTATATCACTTAGGAAGTTGTATGCTTTACTTTTTGAAAAGATACGTTATTTTTGTGCAAAGAAGACCCTTAGCCCCTAAAGTATATGTAGAAAAGATGACAAAGAGGGCAAATAGAAGAGTGATCCATAAGAATAGTATCAGGTCAATTAAATCAATAATAAATGGAGGCTTATAAGAAAGGTGAATGACAAAAAATTCATACTAAATTTTATTTGCAGTAAGTAAAATAAGCAGAGGTGGGCTGATGTTATAATCACAGAAAGAAAAAGGCCCTCAGTGGATGCTATTTAGTTTTCCCCATCCAGTAGAATCATTTTTAAAAAGAAAATTAAATAACAAACATATTTGTTAAAGACAAATTCTAGGCTGTAAGTTGGTGAAGTGTTTCAAGGAGAACAGTTCCTAGTTGAGAGGACAGTTTTTATAGCTTGATTATATTCTTTTCAAATATAATCCCTTTGATGTGAAGTAAAATCTGGACAGATAGCCTCCCTTTTTCCCTCCCAGTGTTCTAGGCCAAGGTGTCAGATTTTAAAATTATATACAGATTGGAAAATGTGGGAATTATTTTCAAAATCAATTTTATTAAAAAATTTACCTTGTAGAGTAATAATATATAATGAAGTTATCAAAAACTTATAAAAAAATCAGAAAGCTATGAAAATTTGCCAGTAGGTTGGATATGTATATATATATCTTATATTTTCCAGTTTTGAAAGAGAATAAATTATATAATCTATAGTGCCATTAGAGTGATATCATTAGAAAGCCAGCAATTATTATGGATTATTAATAATATTTTTAATATTGTACTTTTAAAATGAAAATTATGAAGATCTTGCATAGGTTCATAAAGCATAAGTTATGAAACGTCAAATTTATTTGTTTCTTAAAAAAATAATTAGACGAACACAATGAAGAATGTACAAGAGATCTAGATTTCAAGAAAAATTAGAATGTCCCAATATCTTCCTAGGAAAAAGAATAAGAAATCTATAGCTAAATGATTGTATACTTAGATGATTTTATAACTGGTTCATTTATCAAAACATAATGAGTTGCATGGCCAAGATAGAAATGCCATAGGGACATTTTCACGGGCCACTGTCTTCTGTATTCATCACTACCCTCTTCTTTTTTTTTTTTTTTTTTTTTGAGATGGAGTCTTACTCTCTCTCACCCAGGCTAGAGTGCAATGGCACCGTCTCGGCTTACTGCAATCTCTGTCTCCCAGTTTCAAGTGATTCTTTCACTTCAGCCTCCTGAGTAGCTGGGACTACAGGCACCTGAACTCTTGAAAGTTTCTCACTTCTGTGTTATAGATCACAATGATTGGTGTGATATAGACTATGCTTGATGGCAGAATAAAAATACAAAAAGTCCTTGGTAGTTGGAAAGGTGAAATGGGCCTAGTCCAGTCATTTAAAAAAATTTTTTAATGCTACAGGGAAAGGGGTTATATTCATGACAAGAATTGTATAAGAATGAATTATACATTATATGCCTGTATGAAAACATCACATGTAGTCCATAAATATGTACAAATATTAGGTATCCATAACAAGTCTAAATTAAATAATGAAACAAGGGAAAAATGTATAAGAATAAAACAAATGGCCTCAAGAAGTAGTGAATTAGTTGTCTTGCACTTACTGGACTGTAATTTGATTAAACCAAGATAGTAGTTACAAAGAAAAGTCAAGGACTAATCACATGGCATAAATAATAGACTTTAAGGTATCTTACAACTCTAAGAATATTTAATATTTCTGAAGTGCTTGCCACTTATTTGGCAGGCCATTATTTCTAGCCCTGTAGCAGATTCAATCTAGCATAGAGCTTTGGCTCTTAAATATCTCCTGATTAAACTATTCCATCAACATATCTTGTCAGCTCTTATCTTCTACTGACACTTCATACTAATCTTCCTCTTTTATTTTTATTACTTCAGCAACTTATCACGATCTAATATATTACATATACAGTATTATTTTTAATCTTAATTACATTTCTCCCCCACCAACTGGTAAGCTCCATATTTTTATCTGTTTTGTTCTTTGTTGCATTCCCAGTGCTTAGAATCATGCCTGGCACAGAGTTGACAACCAACACATGTTTGTCAAAGAAATGGAAGAAATGATTAAAGTCTACATATTAGTCGGTCTTCATTCTGCTGATAAAGACATACTCAAGACTGGATAATTTATAAAGAAAAAGGTTTAATGGATTCACAGTTCCATATGGCTTGAGGAAGCCTCGCAATTATGGTAGAAGGCAAAAGGCATGTCTTACATGGCATAGGCAAGAGAGAATGAGAACCAAGCAAAAGGTGTTAACCCTTATAAAATCGTCAGATCCCTTGACACTTATTCACTCCCATGAGAACAGTATGGGAGAAACTGCCCCCATAATTCAATTATCTCCCACCCCCTCCCATAACACATGGGAATCAAGGGAGTGACACTTCAATATGAGATTTGGGTGGGGACACGGTCAAACGATATCAATCCATAATGGTACCAGCCATATTTATGAAGCACTTTTTCAGGGCCTTGGCATAGTGCTAAGTACTAAGCATGCTAATGTGTCCCTGAGCTCTCAAGACAACAAGAACCTTCTCCATGTTAGCGGGTGAAGAAATAGAGGTTCTGAGGGGTCAGATAACTTATCCAAGGACTTACAGCTTCTCAGTCCTAGATCAAAATAATGTTCAAGAATCTACGACTTCACTATTGCCCAGTTCACTAAATCAAAAGCAGGTCCTACCTTCCTCATCTGATTGTCTTCCATTTAATCAAAGGAGTGAGGCAAGTGACTCTCAGGGAGAAGTGTCCTGTTGGCTATGATACTGTTACGAGGGAGGGATTAAACATATTTTTCCAGTATGGATTTGGTAGATTTTACTTAGCGCTGCATCTCAGAGAGGTCAGGACCTCAAGATTGTCCTAACAATGAAGAGCAGCTGCTCACAAATTCGTTTCCTGTGGGGTGATAGCCCCTTCTTTAGAGTTTTAGCTGGGAACCAATTTGGTAACTTGTTATAAAATGTCTGTGGCCAGTGCTCCTGGTTCTATTTAGATCTACTTGATGTTTTCTATTTGATAGATATATTTAGACTTATGTCTTATTTTTTTTCTTTTCTCTTTTTCCTTTTAAAAGCTAATTAAACATATTACAGGTAACTTGGAACAGGTGAAAATAATTTATA
Source organism: Sapajus apella (assembly GCF_009761245.1). NCBI lineage: Eukaryota > Metazoa > Chordata > Mammalia > Primates > Cebidae > Sapajus > Sapajus apella. The sequence goes on from NW_022436957.1 coordinate 31,989,284, forward strand.
ATCAAACCCTATACAACCTCATTGTAATACATTTTTCACTACTCAGGTATAATTTACATACAATAAAATTTATTTAAAGTGTACAATGCAACAGATTTTAGTATGTTAAAATATGTCTGCAAGGTCAAGCAATCATCTCCAATATCGAATCCTAAAACATTTTCACCATACCAATGAGAAACTCCCTAATCATTAGCAGGCACTTTCAATTCCTCGCTTTCCTCAGTATGTGGCCACCATGGATCTACTTTCTGTGTCTATAGATTTGTCGACACCTTATATAAATGGAATCATATAGTACGTGATCTTTTGTGACTGGCTCCTTTCACTGACCATGATGTTTTCATGGTTCAATCACGTTTAGCAATTCATTCCTTTTTATTGGAAAATAATGTCATATGGATTTACCGCGTTTTGTTTATCCATTCAATGGTTGATAGACATTTGGATTCTGCTGTTAATTGTGATGTTCATTTTTCCAGAGAGCCTGACTTTGCCATCTACTAGCACTTTGGCATTGGGAAAATTACTTAACATTTATGAGAGAAAATAACCCTCCTCAACTCTCAATGATGTTGATAATCCTTATTTCATAAGGTTTCTTTTAATATTTTTCTTTTTGTATATTTTTTTAAAATTTTATTTCAATAATTTTTGAGGGTACAGTTGGTTTTTGGTTACATGGATAAGTTCTTTAGTGGTGATTTCTCAGATTTTTGAGGATTAAATGAAGTAAAGTATGCAAAATCTGATGCTTACAGAACTTCTGGGAATATTTTTGGCTCTTTATAGATTCCCTTCTTTTTTCTGAATGCTGCTCTCTGCCTTGCCTACAGATACCACCACTCCTGGTTAGCACACTTAGAGGTATATTTTAATATTTGAATTGTCAGAAAATAATGCAATAGAAAGAATAATGATATATGAAATTTAAAACACTCCCTGTGACTTTGACTTATCATTGCCAATCCCTTAAAAGCCCTCTTCTTCTCTGCACTGTTAGTGCTGAGGACATAGGGCTTCTCTTTGTCTCAAAGCCAATGCATCACCTGAAGTTCATGGGCCAGTCTCACCTTCATGGTCAAGACTCAAAATCATCATTCCCAGAACTTATTTAGATACACAAGTATCTCATGTCCTCTGCTCCGGTCAACCTCTGTAAACACTCTGAAAGCTAGTATTCCAGCTCTGTCCTTATTATCTGTGTGAACTCCACTGCCTTACTTTCCACAACTATAAAATGCAAATTATAATAAACATAAGTATATAATTGTTGGGATTAAATGAGATAATGCACAAATGGGCCGCATATCACAGCTGGCAAACATTGTTGATGAGATGAACACATTATCCTCAGGAAAAAGGAGGAGGAAAACGTATGTTGCCTTTTCTCATTATTCACCTTCTTTTCTTCTTCACTCACAGACCACTTGACATATATCTATCTCAGCTTATATTTATTTAAGGAAAGAAAGTAATTTCCTGCTGAGCCCTTATACTGTGTTTCAATTCTTGGTCTCCGTAGTCATTTTCTATATTGCACCATCATTACCATTACATACACACACACACACACACACACACACACACACACACACACACAAGCATCTGATTTGGTATCATATTTGATACCATTTGATATTTTTCTACTCCAAAATTAGGTATTGAATTAAGAAAGTTTATTCTTATTCATTCTTATTTAGCCAAACACATATTGTTAAATATTTAGTTTATGAATGTTTTACTTTACTAAATGTTACTAAAATGAACAACTTTGTAACTAAAGTTTTATGCAATTTATTATTATCTACTTAGAATAAATTTGAGATTTTAAATTTCTGAATCAGAGGCATATATATTTTTTAATATTTTGTTACATGTTGTTATACCTTTAAGCAAGTTTGCACCAATGATGAGCAATTAAGAAATTTCATCTATCTCTATCATCTCTCAAGAAAATGAAGAAAAAATATTTGATAATTTTAAAAGCAAATATATCTAATAATTATATATAGGTGCTTTTGTTAATTTAAAAACCTAATTGTATTATTATGCAGTGATTTATAACTGAGATTGAACTTATATGATGACTGGGCATTTACATTTATTCTGTTAAGAAATTGCTGGTACTTATTTTTATTATTATGGCAAAATAAAAAAGCCCATAACATTAAATTTAACATCTTAACCATTTTAAAGTGTACAGGTCAGTCATTTTAAATACATTCACATTGTTGTGCAGCAAATCTCTACAATATTTTTATTTTGAGAAAGTGAAACTCTGTAGACACTAAACACTAATTCTCTTTTGTTTCTCTACTCAACCCTTGGTAATCACCTTTCAATTTTCTGTTTCTATGATTCTTACTACTACAGATATTTCATGTAAGTAGAATAATACAGATTTAACCTTTTATGACTGGCTTATTTCTCTTACCATAATGTTCTAGAGGTTCATCCATGTTGTAGCATGTGACAGGATTCCCTTCTCTTTAAATGCTACATAATACCTTATTTTACGTATATACCACCTTGTATTTATCCATTTATCTGTTGATAGATATTTTGCTTGCTTATGACACATTGCTATTGTGAAAAATGCAGTGATAAAAATGAGTGTGTATCTCTTTGTGATCCTGCTTTACATTCTTTTGGATAAATGCTCAGAAGTGGAATTGCTGAATCATATACTAATTCTACTTTTTATATTCTGAAGAACCGCTATAACATTTTCCATAATTCCCACCACAAGGGCACGATGGTTCCAATTTCTCCACATTTTCACCAAAACTTGATAGATTTTGTTATTTTGGTAGTAGCCTTTCTGAGGAAGGAGGTGATTATATCTTATTGTGTTTTTTATTTGCATTTCCCTGATGATGAGTGATGTCGAGCATCTTTTCATATGCTTATTGCCATTTGTACATTTTCTTTGGAGAAATGACAATTTCGATCCTTTGCTTCTCTAAAAATAATCATCAGGTTGTTTTGTTGTTATTATTGACATATAGGACTTCCTTATATATTCTGGTTGTTAACCTTTTATCACATTTGTAATTTGCAAGTGTCTTATTCCCCTATGTAAGTTGTCTTTCCACTCTGTCCATTGTTTCCTTTGCTGTGCAGAAATTTTTAATTTTGTTGCACTCTTATTTGGCTATTAAAAAAATATTTTGCCTATGCTTTTGGTGTCATATCCAATAAATCATTCCCAAAGTTAATGTCCTGAAGATTTTACCACATGTTCAATTCTACAAATTTATAGTTTTAATTCTAACATTTAGATATTTAATTCATTTTAAATTATTTTTGTATGTGATGTAAGGGTCCAACTTTATTTTTTTCTTGTGAATATTATTTTCTCAATACAATGTGTTGATGAGACTGTCCTTTCCCTACTGTGTAATCCTGGCACACTGTTGAAACATCATTTAAAGGTTTATCTCTGGGCTCTTTGTTCTATTTCATTAATTTACACATCTACTTTTATGCCAGTAACATGCTATCTTAATAACTATTGTTTTGTATTGTTTTATGTTTTGAAAATAAATGGGGGGAAAAAAGAAATTAGGAAGTATGAGAGTCTTGAGTTTTGATATGAATTTTAGCATTTTTTTGTGAAAAATGACTGGTATTTTAATAGGAGTTCTTTGAAAATGTCAATGAAAGACATGAACAGACACTTCTCAAAAGAAGACATACATGTGGTCAACAAGCAAATGAATATAAGCTCAACATTACTGATCATTAGAGAAATGCAAATCAAAACACAATGAGATACCATGTCACACCAGTCAGAATGACTATGATTAAAAAGTCAAAAAATAGCACATTCTGGTGAGGTTGTGGAGAATAAGGAATGCTTATATACTGTTGGTGGGAGTGTAAATTAGTTCAATCATTGTGGAAGACAGTGTGGCAATTCCTCAAAGACCTAAAGACAGAAGTACCATTTGACCCAGCAATCCCACAATCCTATTACTTGGACTATATGTATGTGGGTATTCCAAGTAATGAAATTACGTATATATATGTATTAATATATAGAAAAGAGCATCACTGACTACCTGTGCTTATAAAAATACTTCTTTAGCACATATATTTTCTTATCAGCATTTGTCAATTGTAAACATGAAAATTTGTAAAATTGTATTCTGTGCATACAGATGTTGGTGTATGTATGTATGTACAAATACCCATATATATGAAAAACACAGACATATGGTAGTTGTGCAGATGACACGATTTTAGACTGAAGAAAAGCTCTTCAGGAGCTAATGTTTCTATTGTATAATGGAGAAGTGGATTAAAAGTGGAAATAGGAAGCTAGGACCTGTAATATATTCAGGCTTTCAGTTTTCTTTTATGGTTATGTCCTTGCCAAATTTTGTTAACAAATGGAAGCTGCCTTGATAGAATGAGTTAGGGAGAAGCCTCTCCTCATACATTTTTTTGGCAATAGTTTCAATATAATTGGTATCAGTTCTTTGTACATCTAATCTGGCCCAGGGCTTTTTTTTTTTTTTTTTTTTTGGCTGGTAGTTTTTTTATTACTGACTCAATTTCAGAATTTATTATTGGTCTGTTCAAGTTTTCATTTTCTACTTGGTTCAATATTAGGAGGTTATGTTTTTCCAGAAATTCATCTATTTTCCACTTGTCAGAGGAAATATTCACTCCCATTTTTTGAAAGTTATTTTATAGTTATGTTTTCATGTTTACTGAAGAGTAATTAAAGGTTAGATACTATAACTACATTACATATTAGAAAACATGATTCAGATAAATTATGAGATATGCCAATATCATTTTTAAATCTCTAAGGAAATTTTATTTTTACTATCCCCCTTAAAAACTGTTGTCTTAAAATTAAAAAAAATATTTCTTAATGATGAACAAAATTTAAATAAATTAAATGCTATTTATTTTCAGCAATCAACTCAAATTTTTGTCAGTTTTTCAAGCCACAGCATGTTTATTTGCTAAATAATATGAGCTCACTGGAATTGGAGTCTGAAGCTATTAACTTTCAAAACCTTTGTTATAGGAGACAAGTTCAATCAGTCTAAAAAGCACAATGAGGCATGAAATCATTATGGTGCATTATGCAGCAATATAATTTATTCCTTGAAACACCTAAAAATGAATGAGCACATTTCAGAGGCATGAAAACATATATTCTACATGGTAGGCTGAGATTAATTCAGCATGACAAAGTTTCAAAATCCTACTGGGATGTATGTTTAGATAGCTTGGGTGTAAAGTTTATGATGACATGGAGGAATAAAGTGTACTATGTGGAAGGTAACAAAAACAGAAGTCCAAAAGGAAAGAGATGAGAATTAAAATTAATTACCTCTGTTGCAGTCTGTCTCTCATGTAAGTAGATCAATGTGATTACCGTTTTATGTTTAATAATCCATGTTTTCAAAATGCCGAGAGTCAAAAAAATGTGATTTCTTGTTCTTCCTAGTTTCCTTACACTACTCTCCAGATCCTTTACTAAAGGAGCAAAAATAAGACAAAGACAATTCGCTTTTGCTACTGAAGTGGCCAGAACGTATACTGTGGAATGCAAGTTTAGTTCTCAAGTAGACCATATTGGCATAGCTAAAGCTCCTTAAAATGAGAAGAAGGGAGGAAAATGGTGATGAGGAGTACCCATTTTCAGAAAGCATTGAAAATGAGCCCTAGTGCCTTGATTGTGTCTAATACAGTGTCCCGAGTATTGGTGTCACCAGGAGGCCAATGGAAGATGTTCAATAAGAAGTAGATTTCTACTGTTTGTGTTGTTGTTTTAAGAATAAGCTAGAAATGAGGTCAATACATCTGAGTGTGATTAATCTACAACAGCAACTGAAAATGTGTAAATTCAAAGGCAGCATGTCAAATCAGTTTCTCCATGGGACATAGCACAGAGACTATTGGGATTTGTTCCAACTCAAGCCTTCTGAAACATGTTTTGAAGCCAAATCTTATGTCTAAACAAGTTTTATAGTTTTATCCTTCCCTCTGGAAATATTTCCACATAATTAAAACACAATCATGCTTGATGTTGTGTCAAGATATAGCCACAATTTTAGCCTCTTGCTGGACAGCTGATTTTATTTCTCACACACTTATTTGAATTGGCAAGTCCAACAAACAACTGAGTTGAAGAGGCCTGCCTGCAAAATTCATGGGGGAGCCTTCTGAGGTTTGCTCCTTCACCTTTAAGTATTAAAGCAAATTGTTTTCATGGGAAAATGAAGTTTCTTTAGGGCATCAAAATATGTAATAGGAGAGGTTTGTACCTTGCTCCACGGAGAATTGTCAGTTATATCAGATAACCTTGTTTGTACTTATTTTAACCTACTGTCCTGAGAATAATTGTTCCTCTGCAAGTCAGAATTACCTTTTTTTGCTCTCACAAAGTATTTTTCAAAACATTTTAATACAGGAAATTTAAATCGTGTTTGGGTAGCCTACAGCTTAGGAATTCATAGTATCATTAAGGTTTTAACGTCTAGCCTGAGTCTCTTGATGGTCCTAAATGATATTTTTTTTTGTTTCAATGCTCTTGCAAAAATAATAAAACCTGTTCAGAATAATAATTCCACCAAATATGAAAATACTAATTATATATAATGCAGTACATTATTTGAATGCCCGTTTTATACATATATTGATATGTTTAATATATATACATGTATGCACATGATATACGTATTATGAAACCTCCACTATGTGAAAAACCCATTTCTAAGTGTCTTAAATAAAATTAAAACACATGATAAAGGCTGCTTCTTTCTCAGAGAATCTTAAAATTTATATCAAATGTACATAAACACTTAAATTGATAATTATGTGCAAGAGTAATAGGAATGATAACAGTAACATACTAATAAAAGAATTCATATGCTTTTCTTTATAAACTGTCTTTGCTTATTTCTACCACCATAAAAATTTTGGCAACAGACACCCCTTTCTTAGGGAAATGGGATGACCATGAATATCTTGTGAGTCACTTCTCATTTTATTTAACAAGAACAAAAAAAGCAAAATAAAGGTATATATTTCATTTTTCATCATAACTAATGTAAAACCTTTTCAATGACCCTATAATTTGGTTAAAAATAGGCAATCTGCTCCTTTACAGAAGTTTTAACTATTATGGCGAGTCCTAATCTTTATTTTTAAATCTCGAAACTCACAAAGGACTCTCTAAAAAGAGTCTTACATCCTGTCAGATGATAGTGTGTAGATTTCTATAAACTCCTACAAGAAGTAAGCATCAATGATAGGAGAAGAAACATTTCTTAATGAAGTATGTTGATTCTAAGAAAAGCCAATAATAAAAATGATTGGGACACAGGCTTAAAGGAAAAGAGCCATCAATGAGGGAACAAGTCATTAAGACTATTGTTATTATTTGGGCAGTTCAGGATTGTGCATCCAAATTGGTCATCAGGTGAGTGAAGGCTTGTTCACTAATTAGACCCTAATTTGTGGGACACTGATATGAGGAGGCATAAATGAAGCATCAACAAATGCTTTTGTCATACTTGTGTGCCTTGTCCTTACAAAGAGCAGGTAAATTTTCCCAAAAGAAAATATTATTACAGAAGGGATAAAAACAGAAATCAAATAGAATAATATCTCTCAATATATGTATAGTGCACAACATGTTGCTGCTTTAAGAAGCCATTTTTTCCTAAATGAAAAGTTATTCTAAGAACTATCAAACTTATAAAACCAAGGTCTCCAATATACCTTTTTTTCAGAGGAAAATCTAGTTTTCGATTTATTAAATGGAAAATAAATGTACTTGTAAGTGGAGAAGGGGATGCAATTGCTGTAAATAAGCTGGGAGCTCATCAAGGGAAGGCATACTGAACTGACACTGTCCTGAGTCAACTGGTTATGGTAAAGGCGAAGGACCAGGAGGAAGAATGTGAGAGCAGAAAGCTGTGGTTGTGTGTCCTGATGTAACCTGATGTGCCTTAACAACAACAAAACAGTAACCAGAAGTAACCACTGAAAGTACAAATTGTGGAGGGAATTCAGGATGTACCATAATCCAATATGACTACTATCTTTATAAGCATAAAAGTTTGGAGATAGGCTTGCATACAGAGAAAAAATCATGTGAAGATAAAGGCAGAGATCAAGGTGATACTTTTACATGCCATAGAACTCCAAATATTGCCAATCAATTACCAGAAGAGAGAAGAGGTGCATGGATTAGAACCTTCCTCACAATCTTCAGAAGGAACAAATCTTGCCAGAACCTTGGCCTCAGACTCTAGCATCCAAGACTGTGTAAAAATAAATTTTGCTGTTTTATCCACCCAGCTTGTGGAACACTAATAGAGAGCCCTAGACTTTTTGGATCTTTAAATTAAAAAGGCTCACTCCAGTTTCCCACTCATCACACTCAATAATGGGGTAGGCTAGTTTTCCTCAAATGCATTTTTTTATTTTTAGATTTATTTTTAACCTGTATTGCAAATGAGAGCATTTGTTCAACAAATATTGATGAGTGCTTCCAGGTGACAGATTCTGTTTCAGGCAATGTTACTAAATATGATTGGAAATACGGCAGGAAAGTATTCACACTTTGGAGCTTACAGAATATTTGGAGAAGGTAATAAATGAACAAATATGATAAAATATAGTGAACATGAAGGTAGAGAGCAACAACAGAATGGGAACTATTTCTGTAATTTATACAGAGAAATTCTTTCGAGCAGTCATTTGAGAGAACTGAGTGAAACAGGAGGCAAGACATGCTAACATCCAGATGAACAGAAAGGATTAACACATAACCTCCAGTGGATCATTATCTTGTCTTGGTGAGTGAGTGTATGGTGACGTGACAGAAAAGGGCAATTGAAAGTGTAGTTTTATAATACTTATCTGGGTGAATTAGCATAGCATAGCAAGAGGTTCTTTTATTCACTTATTGTTTGTAATATATCAGAGTGCTTGTACTATTCAGGGTGAAAGTACAAGGAGGTCTGAAAAAAATGCCTGATTAAAAAAAATGTATCATAGATAAATGATGTTGATCACAGCAGTGTCAATATTTTGTAACGTATTGGATTTCATTAGAATTTAGACAAAATAGCAGACATAAACTAGTGAAAGTGTAACGGGAAGAAATATATAAAATCCACAGAGATGAGCAAGATAAAGGAGCAGAATGCCCCACAATTATATATGGGCCAACATACTTTTGTGAGAACTCAGTAATCTGTTTAACAAGTTTTAGGACTCTAGTTGAGCACATAACTAAAAGCCACAACTGAGAACAAACATTGGTAGAAAGAAGAATTTCCTTTTACCTGAGTCAGCCCCTCACACAGCCTTTCACAGTTCAGCACTGAGAGACATTGCCTCAGCCCACAAATTTTCCCTTGAAGGAAAAGAGAGAGGTTGTCATGAGTACAACATCTCAGCCTTTTAGTTCACTGTCAGAGGGGTCAGTTTATAGCTTACTTCACATAGAGCACAGACAGAATTGGCATGATTTGGATGCTTAGAAGCAGTTAAGAACAAAGAAAATTGAGCTGGTGGATTGCTGCAACCAGCAGAGTTCCTGAGACTGAGAGAAGACACAGAACTTCAGGCTTCTCCCCCAGGAAAGAAAAAGAGGGGTGGAGAATATCTTTAATGTCTCAGACTTTCAGTGTAGTAAGGGGCCAGATTTTACCTTGCTTCACTCAGAGTGCTGATGGAACTGGCATAATTTGTGGGAACAGGTAAGAGCAATGAGAAAGGGGTGGGCACTGTGCTGCTTCCACTATGCAAATACCTCAGCATACTGTACCGCTCAGCATTTTGGGATGTCCTCCTGCTTTCAAATAAATCAAAATGAGATTCCTGGTTTTTTTCCCCCAACATCAAGATTTATCCCTATATTTTTTAGTGTTTTTTTTTTAAAAACGACTTTAGAGTTAATGAATAATGTTTCTTATGAACATAGACCTGTAAATCTCCATGTTACTTTAACACCAAACTGACATTATATACTAAGAGAGAGACCTATTATGTAAAAAGGAACTTAAATGGATGTTATATAAAACATTACATAGAATGGAAGAAAGTCTCCTCATGTACCAAGAGAGAGATGACTTTCTCCTTCCTGTGGAGAATAAGTTAACACAATTTACCTGATGGATGCCTAGATGGAAAATACTATAAGCAAATTATAGCCATGTTTTGGAATAAAAAAAAAAAGAAAGAAAATGGGGAAGAAAGTTACAGGATCCATGCAGCAATTTTAAACCAAACTTACAGGTGAGTCTTCTAAAAAAAAAAAAAAATCAATTCTAGACAGAAAACTAGGTATTTACAGAAAACAAGGCTGTTTTAAATCTTCCCTTTCAAATGAAATAATATCTGGGTAAAAAATAATTTGGAGAAATGCCATATGATATAATATGTGAATCCATCCACACATTTTTATCTTGATCAACTAACATATGTGTGGCAGCAAGGTCTGGGAGAGACTATTAAATTTATTGTGATCCAACAAAATATTTATTATTGACATTCATAGCATAAGCCACAGCTCAGTGCTTTGCACATTTACTGTAACTGAGGGATTCCAATGGACACTGACAATCACAAGTTTTTACCTTTTTAGACACAAAGACAGAATGGACTCTGTGCCATGGAGTCAAAATTTTTCTCTGGGACTTGACCTAGGCTGAACATCTCTCTGATGGCAAAGCTGTGAGGAAAAGAGCTGCCAGGGCCAGGCTGAAGAACATGTGAAGAAGCTGGCTTGTGGAAGGCAATGGAGACCACCACAGAGAAAGACAGCTTGGCAAAGAACATGCCACTGTTTCTGATGTCTATCAAAGGACATTGTTATAATTTTAAGTTAAGAGGAGAGAGTGAGAAATACAGGTATTGATCGACTTACGACCTATGCAATTTACGACCATTCGACTTTACGACCACAATCGCTAGCCATGACTGCTCCGCGTCTGGCAGTGCAAACGTTGCCCAGCTGGGCGTACGACAGTGCGGAACAGCTTCCGGCAGCACCACCATCTCCGCATGCACCATTTCAACTGTTATCCCAGACTCGGTACAGCAATTTGTGTTTTGTGTCTTGAATATTTTTCATCAAACTCCTCCCAATAAACTTCTTATACATTTCGAAGCAATGGACCCAAACATCGAACGATTTGCAAGGATTGAACGGATGGCGCACGATGTGTTTCATCCATATCGTGAAGTTTATGAAGAAAAAAACATACAATTCAGACAAATCTCACCATGTTTATGAAAAAAACCAACTCCGGTAACCCCAACTGCTGCCTCAGATGACGACATCAACGATCCGCAGCCAAGCACCAGCTGCCAATAAAATGTTTCGTACATGTTTATATATTTTGATATGTTTTGCAATTGGGAAAATGTTTCCTATGGTATTTTTACACCTGTATTTTGTATTTTTGTATGCACCTGTATTTTGTAATTTTGTATGTTTTGCAAATATTAAACCAATTGTACTGGTAATGCAGTGTTTTACTTAAACCTGACGAATGTAAAAATAAGAAACAAAATGGTGTAGAGATGATACAAATGGCATAAAATGAACAAAGAAAATTATGATATATAACAATAATGAAAGAAAATTATGATAAAATGACTTAAATATTTTTATAACATCATTTCACAGTACTGTACATATAGCCTACTCAACTTACGACCAAATTGTGTTACGACTGGTCTGTCGGAACCAATCGTGGTCGTAAGTCGAGCACTAGCTGTAGTGCTGAAATATTGGCATTGGAATAGAAGATAAAAGGCTAAGTGTAAATACTATTGTTAGCATTTACACTAGCATTTAATCTTTTAATTGTGGTAAAATAGACATAACAAAATGTAAAATATTTACCATTTTTAAGTGTACAGTACTGTAGAATTATCTATATGTACATTGTAGTGAAGCAGATCTGTAGAACTTTTTCATCTTGGAAAACTGAAACTTTATAGCCATTGAACAATAACGTCCCTTATCCACCCTCCCTTAAGCCCCGACAATAACTACTCTACTCTATGTTTGTAAAAGTTTGCCCATTTTAGATACCTCATGTAAATGGCATTTTGCAGTAATCGTTTTGTGACTGACTTATTTCACTTTGCATAATGTCCTCAATGCTTATCCATGTGATACCTATATAATAGGATGTCCTTCATTTTTAAGGCTGAATAATGCCCCATTGTATTTTCCTTATCCAATTTTCTTTGGATTAACATTTAAGTTGCTTTCACCTCTTGACTATTGCAAATAAAGCTGCAATGAACATGACTGTGAAAATATCTCTTCATAATCCTGTCTTCAATTCTTTCGAATATATAGCTACATCAAAATTGCTGGATCTTAAGGTGTTTACATTTTTAATTTTTTCGAGGAATGTTCACAATATTTTCCATAGCAGCTAGACCATTTTACATTACTCACAACAGTATGCAAAGATTCTAATTTCTCCATATGTTGGTCAATACTTGTTATTTTCTGTTTTTTTTTTTCTTTTTTTTTATTTTTTATTTTTTTATTTTGGATAATGGCTATTCTAATGGATATGAGTAGATATTTCATTGTGGCCCTTATTTGTATTTTCCTAATAATTAGCGATGCTAAACATCTTTTAATGTTCTTCTTGACAATTTGTATATCTTCTTTGGAGAAACGCCTATTCAAGTCTTTTGATCATTTTTAAATCAGGTTTTATTTTTCTTGTTGAGTTGAATATTCTAGATATTAATACTTTGTCAAATATATAGTTTGCAAGTATTTTGTCCTATTCTGTAGGTTGCATTTTCACAGTGTTGTTTCCTTTGCTATGCAAAATTGAAGTTTAATGTCCCATTCGTCTATTTTTGCATTTTTTTTTGCCTGTGCGTTTGGTGTCATAACCAAGAAATCATTGCCAAATCCAATGTCATGAAGGATTTCCACTGTTTTATTCTAAAAGATCTTATTTTAGGTCTTATTTTACAATTTTCACGTTTAAGTTTTCAACCAACGTTTGAGTTGATTTTTGTGAATTATGTAAAATAAGGGTCCAACTTTATCTTTTGGCATGTGCATATTCTGTTTTAAATCATCATTTATTGAAGAAACTATTCTTTTTCCCTTATCTAGGCTTGACACCCTTGTGCAAGGATCATTTGACCATATATAACAGGATTGATTTCTACAGTCTCTATTCTGTTTCATTTGTCTATACGTAGGTCTTCCTGTAGGAACCATACTGTTTTCATTACTGTAGCTTTGCAATATGTTTTGAATCAGGAAGTGTGAGACCTCCAACTTTGTTTTTATTTTTTAATATTGTTTTGGCTATTTAGGGTCCTTTGAGATAGTATATGAATTTTAGGATTTTTCTGTATTTTGCAATGTAGAGGTTACATTTAATCTATAGAAGACTTTGGAAAATATAATCATTTTAAGAATATTGTCTTCCATTCCATGAAATGAAAAATCTTTCAATTAATTTATGTATTATATAATTCCTTTCTGCAATGTTTTGTTTGTTCCTTTTCATTCATTTTTTCTCTATTCTTATCTGACTGTCTTATTTTAGAAAGCCAGTCTTGAAGCTCTGAGATTCTTTCCTCACCTTGGTCTATTCTGAAATTAATACTTGTGATTGCTATATGAAATTCTTGTAGTGTGTTTTTCAGCAATATTAGATCAGTTACTTTCTTTTCTATATGGGTTATTTTGTCTGTCACCTCCTGCAACTTTTCATTGCTATTCTTAGCTTCTTTGGATTGGGTTTCAACATACTCTTGAATCTCAATGATCTTGTTCTTATCCATATTCTGAATTCTATTTCTGTCATTTGAGCCATCTCAGTCTGGTTCAGAACCCTTTCAGGAGAGCTGGTGTGGTCATTTAGAGGAAGGAAGGCAGTGGCTTTTTGAGTGTTAGGGTTCTTGTGCTGGTTATTTCTCATCTTTGTGGGCTTTTATTCCTTCAATCTTTGAAGCTACTGACCTTTGGATGAGTTTTCTTTTAAATTATATTTGATGACCTTGAGGGTTTAATTGAGGTAGAAGGTGAATTTAATTGACAGGCTTCGTTTCTGGAATAATTTAGAGGGCCAACACCCAGCTCCCAACTCTTGGACTGCGTGTTCTACCTCTGGGGGATTTGTATTGGGCCCCAACTTTGTTCTCTGGCTCCTTGAGGTTAGAAATCCCCCAGTAGTGCTGGGGGGCCTAGGTGCTCCCAGACTACTAATGACTGTACTCCAAATCATTTCATAGTGCAGCAACAGTGAAATGTATCCTTGTTAACAGGTAGTGGCAGTAGTAGTGGCAGTGTGGAGGGGTGCACATTTGTCAGCTGTGGTAGGGTGCTAGTGGGTGCTGAGGTGTCTGCCTCTGTGCAAGTATTCACCACAGTGGTTAAGGTAATGTGGCTCAGGGGACAGGGGCACCATGCTGACAACTATGTGAGCAGTCACACTGGTGGTGGCGTTGGCATGGGGGTGGGGAGTTGGCAGATATAGGTCTGTGTGTTTTCTTTGTGCACGCAGAGCCGTGTTTGCTTGGGAAAAAGGCTGTCACAGGTGACATATAATGGTTTATGTTCACTCATTTCAATATGGATATTCTTTGCTTTACTCTGGTAAACTGGAGTTTTTAATTGCTTCCTGCAGTTTTTATACGGCTTCCTGGACTGTGTAGTGTTGCAAAATCAGTGTTTTTCTTGGGAAATGAGATCAGAGGCTTTATATTCCACTATCTTTCTGGGGTCACTCCTAAATCTCCGTATACATTTTATGAAAAGATTTAAGTCAATTAGATAGAGGAATAAGTTGTATATGCTTAATAATCATTTCAGTAGCTACTCTTTTTTGAATACTTACTATGTGCCTGACACATGGTATACAATGATATCCTCACAGCCCCAGCAATAAGAATTCAGAACGCTATCTCACTTCCAGAATTTAGCAAATAAGAGATATGAAAGAAAAATATTAATAAAGTAGCCCAAGAGTACTCTTCCAGTAAATGGTATGAATGGGATTTTCAACAAGGCAATCTAAGTCCATGGCCAAAAGTTTTAATGAATTGTTTCAAAGTCTTTAGTATTTAAAACTTTAGGATCAGATAAAAGGCAAAAACTGAAGATCAAAACGCAAGCAGAAAGTGATTTAGTTTAGTGAACTAACATGAATTTTATTTCTTAACATCATAGCAAACAAAAAAGTCACAGTAATAAAAATTAACTAAAAATAAAACAGTATATACAAAAAATTTATAAGCTTCTAGACTTTGGGGAAGAATGCATTTTAACTTAATATTTATTTAAATCTGATAAGTGTACCATTCAAAGAGAAATGGATTTTACCAGGTTTCTAAACATCATTTTGCCTTGTATAGTAATTCTGGATATTTATTAAGAAAGTCTTGAATAAAGCATATCAACAAGCCCTAGATATGTTTAGTCAATGGAAACCTGTATGAATGGTCCAGAGACAATTTCCCAAACCCAATCAGACATAGGGAGTTATGGCACATTATCTCCCCCAAGGAAAACTTTATGTTGAGTCCCACACAACCCAGCAAAACATTATAAATTGGTTTCCTCCATCCCCTTACCAACATCTAGCTCAAGATTAACTTGGTGCACAATTAACTGGGGAGTTTTATCTTTTTCAAGACTCCAGACTCAACTTTGCTACGTTCTTGAATTATGCAATCAAGGTACAATTTTTAAGGCAGATTATGATAGTAAATTCTCCTCAACTACCTGCTTTTCTTTATTATCTGTCTTATTGTTGCTTTTGTTGTTTCTGTTGTTGCAACTTCAGCACTTCCTACAACATTGGGGAGAAGGTTGAGGGACATTGGACAGACTTTTTTATTAGATATCTTTTGTTCTAAATAGTCCATCCAAAGTTACAGTATTTAGAAAATATTCACCTCATTTTTCATTTTTAGCAATACCAACAAAAAAATAACAGATAATTCTGGATCAGAATTTAAAAAAATCAGTGTGATGTTTATTGTTTATAATTTATGACTCTCTTAACTATCATTCACCAAGGACATAACTGATTTGCAATTTAGTGGCCTCCAAATGACCCACCCTGCCTACGGCCAATTCACTTCCAATTATTCAAATTAAATAGTATCAAGTAAAAATCATTGCTACAAGGTAAAAATATGAATAAATTAAAATAGGTTGCCTAAAGCACAGTTTCTATTAAGCCAGGTATATATAAGAATGTAAATTTAAGTTGAAAGTATAAATGTAAAAGAAAAATCAACAGCATAGCAAAATTTGAATAGGAATTTAGATGAGATTATTCACTATTCTTGGGCAGAATCAGGGCTCATTAATTTTGTGGAAAAGTAAGACTAGAGATGAGGGAAAATAAAGTTGGTCAGTTGCTTTTAGTGCATCTTATTTCCTCAGCAAATATGACCATTTCACTGAACTTAAAAAAATGAATAAGTATTTTGCACTGGTTCTTGGAAAACTTCCTCTGTGCATTGAGTGCCATTTAGTTTGACCTCAAAAATCTTTGTGAAATGCTTTAAGAGTATGTATTATTAGTTTTTATATTAGTGGATAGGATGGTGGCTGAGAAGCTTCTTTTCAGGATACAAAGAGGCTGTGCTCTTAAGGTATTCAAGTCTTGTGCCTCCCAAAATATTCACCTGACAATAAAAAAAAATGAAATTATTTTTGTGGATACATTCACATTTTACCAAAATTACAGATTGGTTTAGCCAGAAAACTGACTTGCATATATATGGAATTGTGTACTCAAATAAATATGAACTGACATATTTTTCATTTTCTTTTTAATTTTGGTGTTATAAAAATATAGCTGAAAGTGTGGTAAAGTACAAGATAGTAATTAATTCAGAGTTGTCAATTTTAGAAGACATTTGTTGTGTTGATATTCCACATGAATATCTTTTTGACCCAAACTTATTAACAAATTCTGTTTCCTATCACTAATTTATGTTCTTTTAATTTCCATCACAGCCAAACATTTCCTATTCATGAGATACAGTGGAGTATGAAGTGTCATTAATTTCTTTAGATGTAATAATTTTAGAGCAATGCATAGAGAGGAATGAGAAGATTCATTCATTTCATGGTGACAGTTTTTCTCTCACTGATTGTACATAAATCTAGAGCTAGTATGTATGATGTGGTAAAAAGAGAAATGGCTTGGGTGACAAAAGGAATGGTCCTCTTACCAATTATACCATAACTTTAATGTAGAAGCTTTGCAAAGCCACCTAGGCTCTCAGCATTAGTCCCTTCAATTTCAGCAGAAGGGAGAGAGGGAGGGAGAGAGAAAGAGGAAAGAAGGAAGAATGAAAGAAGGAAGAAAGTAAGGAAAGAAGAGATGGAGGGATAGAGGGAAGGAGGGAGGAAGAAGGGATTGCAAGGGAAGAGACAAAAATAAAGGAGAGAGGAAGGAAGAAAACAATAAATAAGGAAAGGACACGAATTTGGAAATACGTATATTATACATTATATCCAAATAATTTATTTCTTATCTTCTGCTTCATTTTATCCTTCCTCTTGAACTGAGATATTTTCGATATGTTCATTCATTCAAGAACACATATTTAATACCTGCCATTGCTAAATTTTATGATTCAGGCTGGAAATACCACAATAAATGTCACATCATACCTGCACATGATGTTTTCAGAGTGGACTTAGGGTAACATGTAAAATATACAGTGTCGACGCCTGCATGTCAGTCAATAAAGCCAATCAGAGAGTGGAAGCTATTTTCTTCCATAAGAAACTATTTGTCAAAATTTGTTTTGTTTCTTTTCAGTGTTCTTCAGGTATTATTACTTCCTTTACGTTTTCCGATTTCTCCACTATTTTTAGACCTCTCTGGATGTGGAGCAGATAGCAATAGAAATCAGGAGGTAGGCTGTTTTTGACTAAAATGAGATTTCGTTAGTGTCTTGCCAGGATCACCTTTAATTTTGGAATTTCATTTTTTAGCTCTTCCTCTGCTTTAGCTCCCTTAATGTTTTTCTCTCTCATCTCTCAGATTTTCCTCCCGTTGGATGTCAGTCTCTTGACAAGGAGGCTGCACTGATAATTATCCTGACAGAGGCATTTTTCCTAATGGTTGTCACCTGCTTTGTCTGGTGATACGAGCAATGGAGTTCACCACACTGGCTTTTGGACTCTTGTCTGTATATTTCTGGGTTTTCACACAAATAGCCAAGAAGTGACAGTTTGTGCCAATACCTAGGTACAATCTGCTTCTGGACCTGGTATCATGCATCTGTCCCTTGTCTTATCTGTAAAATAATTAAACTATAAACAAATCCTGTTAGTCAACAGACCTTTTAGGACCAAACTTTCTGCCATCTATGTTTTTGAGAATTAGTGGCAGATTGTGCTAGGCAGGTATTTATCTATCAGTGAATTGACTGATTTCAAATAATCCACTGAGCAAACATCACAGCTCATTTAGTAGGTTTGGAAAAATATGTTTTCAGTATTAGACTCAGAAACACTTTGGGATTTTTTTTTTTTTTTTTTTTTTTAGTATCCTGTCAAATCCTCCAACAGACAAATATACTAATTTCCTAACTGCCAGGCCATGTTTGAAAGGCAGGGCCAGAAGGCACATGTTTTGCAGGAAAAAAGGTTCAACTACTGGAAGCGAATATTTAGATTAACAAGCCCTATGACCCAGTCAAACTAGCTTCATGTATTAAAATCTTTTTAGTAAATAAACAAGTGCAGGCAAAAGGTTTGAGGTAGGTAAGAGTTGGTAGTGTCCCAAAGGCTCACTTTCAAGATAAAATAAAAGCAGGGTTCAGTTCAAATTCTAGTATATAATCATTTATTAATTATTCATTTTCAAATGTCCATAAAACAGTTCAGGCAACTTAGGAGTGGCACCTAATAATTTCATCTATAACAAGTATCCTGGATGATCCTGAAGCACATAAAAGTGTTAAAACCACATCATCAAGCTGTACAGACATCAAAATTAATGCCTCTCTTAGCAGCTTTCTATTTGGTCTTTGGGAAACCGGGCAAGAATAATGAAAAGAAGTCCAAGGACAGTAATATTTGAGACAGATTGTGCATTATCCATACTCTTGAGCTTTATTTTTTAAAACATAGAAATTATGTGTGAACATTATTCTTAAATACAGAGAGATAAAACCTACCCCAGGCCTGCTGAATCTGCAAACTTACTGTAGGAGAGTCATGTGTATTTTGCAAAAACTTGTGGTTGATTATAAAGCACAGCAGTGTTTATGAATTATTCATATCAAGCTAGCTAGCTAGAAGCCAGTTTTCATTTCTCTCATCCAAGTTCTAGAGCTTCCAGCAACAAAAAAGCGCTCACTTTTCTGCACCCAAAGTTGCTATCAATTAGCACTATGATCTCAGCCAAGCCACTTAACACATCAGATCTCAAGTTTTCCCAGAGGAAAAAAAATCATATTAAACATAAGTTAATACAGATATCTTGATAAAATGTTATCCCAAGTCCATCCATTCAAAAACATGTCATTGTTACAGGGTGGTAGTAAGCAGTATTTTGATAATAGCCAAGCATTTCTTTCTCTTATAATTTCTGACAATATTGGGCACTGTACTCATTGGCCTACTGGTATTCCTTTAATCAGGGGAGGGATAGCTCAGCTGAGAATAAAGAAGTCAAGAGAGTTTCTGAGTAGAGTTTTAAAAAACTCATAGAACACACAGGAATTATAAAAGTCTAGCATTCCAAAAAAAGTTGCCTTGAAGCAAGCAGACCTAGAACATATACTATATTCAGTTAACTAAAAAAATTGTATAATGATGTGAGACCAGTTTCCTGTCCCTGGCCAGAGAAAGAACCCATATATTAGAGAAGCCAAAATAATTGGAAGATATAATCAAGGAAGTTAATTTGTGGATTAAATTTTCTAGGGCTATGTCCTCAGGATTTTTTGTGTGATAGAAATTAGACAGGCTTAGTGAAACCCAAACATAAAGAAAGGGCTAATAAAAGCCTCCTAGAGAGGTCTCAAGGGCACTTTAGCACGTTAATTTTAGACTAGCAAGTTGTGAGTCAGTATTTCTCAATGTGTATCACTAATAAATTTT
Organism: Sapajus apella; assembly: GCF_009761245.1. Classification (NCBI taxonomy): domain Eukaryota; kingdom Metazoa; phylum Chordata; class Mammalia; order Primates; family Cebidae; genus Sapajus; species Sapajus apella. Next base: position 32,009,409 of record NW_022436957.1, read on the forward strand.
GAAGGTCGCCTATACCCTTCAGAAGGACAAAAAATGGCTAAGGGGGCTGGAGACTTGGGAGTCCTCATAATGACAGGAAAGTGAAGACCTATATTGATATGCAATAAACTGGGCACCACAGAGCAGTGGGACATGGACATTTGAAACATAGGGGCAGTGGATAGAAATTAACCAATAAGATCAATTAAGTTTGTACATCTCAGCCAAAGTCAGCATGGGCTCTCTTGGTTCAAATGTTGTTATACACAATAAATTCTCTCAGTCTCTCTTTTCCAAGTGCCAGTTTATTGGTAAATCATTGATATAATATAGATCACCTCCAGGGCAAATAGAAGGAAAGAGAAGACAGAAAATTCCTAAATTAGGAGAGTGCTACCCTAAAAAGATTGAGTTTCAAAACAGAATTTACTGAATTTACCTCAATCTAAAACATTGTCCAGACTATAACAGCCAAAAATGGAGACTATCTTACACCAAAGAGCTCATGGCTGGGTAGATAACAGATTATACCACCAGCACCCCTAAATCTGCCTTAGGCCGATTTGGTCTTGCACAATCCTTAGTTTATTTTTGATAGACTATGCTGTCCTAAAGTTGGAGGTGGATAAAGGTATTCTGATAAACTTTTCTGTCAGATTAAAGCAAGTCTTAGAATTAATACTGCCACATATGCAGACATAGATTACTCAAACACTGAACATCAAACAGGCACAAAATAGTTTATGCAACCTGTTCTGTGGACTCCATGAAGTTCAGCTTTCTATCTGTTTAGGTACTTTAACTACCTCTTTGTATAAAAGGGTCATTCTGTGCTGATAAAACCATTGCAAAGGCTGGAATCTACAGCATTTATAATAGCATTATGCATCCTCTCAGACCACTGGTTTCCAACCTTGATTGCATATTGAAATCACCCAGGAAGCTTTAAAAACCACTAATTCCTGGACTCCTCCCCTAAGGATCTGCTTTAATTGTTATGAGTTGTTTTAAGTTGTTATAAGTTGTTACTTGCACATATTTGCAGCTTTTAAAAGCAAGTGCTTCTAATGTGCACTCAGATTTAAGAACCATTATCCTAAACAAGTAGTGGGACACATGGCTGCGTGGAAGTTTTCAGTTTAATAAAGCCTTGGATTTCATCCAAAAGTACAAGGTCTACCAACCTCATTTGATTCTTAAAATCTCTGTGCATTGGGTGAGCAATAGCTCCTATAGGTTGAGCCAGTCCATAAACCTTAACTACTTTTCATTTTACCTATACGAGTTCATTAACAAAAATTATTAATTCTAGTCAATATGCCTTTTTATCCAATAAATTTCAAATTTCTGGTATTTAATATGTTGATTGGCAAAGTCTCCTTTGTTGACTGAGATACAAGGAACAGAAGCTCTTCAGGAATTGCCTCTTGAGTTTGGACTTCCTATTTGAGCACCAGCTGACTTTGTCTAGACTGTGTCCTTTAGTGTGTTATTTGAATCCTAGTTAGTGCTTGAATTAAATATTTAAATAAGACATACATTTTATGTGTGTGTGTGTGTGTGTGTGTGTGTGTGGTATTTTAAGTATATGATAAACATTATAACACTTCTACCTACTGTAATCCTGGTAGGATAGATTCTGTAACCTAAATTAAAGGTGCCATTTTCAATAACTTTCATTGAGAAAGTGTTTTCCAATGGCCTTCTATTGGGAATTGATTTTTGTTTCCCACAGTACACGCTACATCTTTTCAGCATTGGGATCATCTTTCTTTTACTTCAGCAAAGAAATCTTAATCACAAGAATAGTAGTACTCAGTCTTAAAGTACTTTGAGAAAGTCATTTAACATTTAGTGTTGTCCTTGAATAGAAAGTGAAACTGGGCCGGGCGTGGTGGCTCAAGCCTGTAATCCCAGCACTTTGGGAGGCCAAGGCGGGTGGATCACGAGGTCAAGAGATCGAGACCATCCTGGTCAACACGGTGAAACCCTGTCTCTACTAAAAATACAAAAAATTAGCTGGGTATGGTGGCGCGTGCCTGTAATCCCAGCTACTCAGGAGGCTGAGGCAGGAGAATTGCCTGAACCCAGGAGGCGGAGGTTGCGGTGAGCCGAAATCGCGCCATTGCACTCCAGCCTGGGTAACAAGGGCGAAACTCCGTCCCCCCCCCCCAAAAAAAAAAAAAAAAAAAGAAAGTAAAATGATCTAATTCCAAAACACAAATCTCTGGCCATAGTTTCCTGCCTATAGGAGATTCACAGTTCAGTCTCTAGGCATTAACTGTCTGGCTCCAAATAAAAATAGGAACGAACAACTCCTACACTGTCTCAGTAACAAGGTGACTCTAGCCCTGAAGACTTTTTGACTTCAGTGATCTCCTAATCCTGGCTCACTTTCCATATCACCGGTCAAGATTTCTTAATCCTTATAGATTATTACAAAATTGGTGGAGTCTGAGGTTTTAGTGCATACATCACCTGAGCAGTGTTCATGTACCCAATACAAAGTTTTTCATGACCTCCCTACCTCCTGCCCACCCCTTTCTGGGTCTCCAAAGACTATTATACCACTCTGTATGCCTTCATATAGCTATAGATTAGCTCCTGCTTATAATTGAGGACGTACAGTATTAGGTGTTCTATTCCTGAGTTACTTCGCTTAGAATAATTACCTCTAGCTCCATCCAAGTTACTACAAAAGACATTATTTCATTCTTTTTTTATGGCTGAGTTGTATACCATGGTGTATATATATACATATGTATATGTATACACACACACACAAACACACAAACACACACATCACACATCACATTTTCTTTATCCACTCATTGGCTGATGGGAACTTACATTGGCTCCATGTCTTTGCAATTGTGAATTGTTCTATGATAAACATATGCATACAGATGTCTTTTCCATACAATGACTTCTTTTCTTTTGGGTAGATACCCATAAGTGGGATTACTGGATTACTGGATCTGATAGTAGATGTATTTTAGTCCTTTAAGAAATCTCCATACTGTTTTCCATAGAGGTTATACCAATTTACATTCCACCAGCAGTGTAAAAGTATTTCCTTTTCACCACATCCATGCCAACATCTGTTGTTTTTTGACTTTTTAATAATGGCCACTCTGACTGGGATAATATATTTCACTGTGATTTTACTTTACATTTATCTGATGATCAGTGATGTTCAGCATTGTTATATGTTTGTTGGCCATTTGTGTTTGTATATATTATTTTGAGAAATGTTTACTTACGTCATTTGCCTAATTTTAGATGGAATTTTTTTTTGTTTCATGCTAATTTTGTTGAGTTCCTCATATATTTTAGATATTAATTATTCATCGGACACATACTTTGCAAATATTTTCTCCCATTTTGTGGGTTGTCTGTTTGCTCTGTTGATTTATTTCTTTTGCCACATGGAAGCTTTTCAGTTTAATTATTTTAATTTTGTAGCTTTGGTTTTTGGAGTTTAAGTCATAAATTCTATACCTGAAACAATATCCACAGGGTTTTTCCTAGGGTTTCTTCTAGAATTTGTATGGTTTTAGGTTTTAGATTTAAGTCTTTGATATATATTGAGTTGATTTTTGCATATGGTGTGAGACATAAATCTAATTTCACTCTTCAATATGTGACTATCCAGCTTTACCAACATCATTTATTGAATACAGTGTCCTCTTCCCAGTTTATGATTTTGTATGATTTCCCAAAGGTCAGTTGATCGTAAATATTTAGTTTAATTTTGGGGCTTTCCATTCTGTCCTATGTGTCCACTTTTATACCAATTCCATGTTTTGGTAACTATTGTGTGGTAGTATAATTTGAAGTCTGATAGTGTAATGCCTCCAGATTTGTCTTATTTGCTTAGATTTGCTTTGGCGATTGGGACTTCTTTTTGGTTCCATGTGAATTTTAGGATTGTTTCTTCTAATTCTGTGAAAAATGTTGTTGGTATGTTGGTATGGATTGCATTGAATCTGTAGATTGCTTTAGGAAGTATGATCTTTTCTGAGATATCGATTCTTCTAATCCATGATCATGGGATGAATTTCCATTTGTTTGTATCATCTATAGTTTTTTTCAACAGAGTTCCATAGTTGTCCTTGTAGAGATCTTTCACCTACTTGGTTAAGCATATTCCTAGGTATTTTTTGCAGCTGTTGTGAAAGGGATTGAGTCCATGATTTGATTCTCAGCTTGATCATTGTTGGTGTATAACAGTGCTATTGATTTGTGTACATTTTTTTAACCTGAGACTTTACTTAATTCATTTATCAAATCCAGGAGTCTTTTGGAGGAGTCTTTAGGGTTTTTAAGGTAGACAGTCATATCTTCAGTGAACAGAGATAGTTTGACTTCCTCTTCCAACCTGGTTTCCTTTTATTTTTTTCTTACCTAATTACCCTGGGTAGGAGTGCCAATACTACATTGAATAGAAGTGGTGAAAGTGGGCATTCTTGTCTTGTTCCAGTTCTCAGGGGGAATGCTTTTAACTTCTCCTTATTCAGTATGATGCTGGCTGTCAATTTGTCATGTATGGTTTTTACAATTTGGGGGCATGTTCCTTGTATCCCTAGTTTGTTTAGGATTGTTATCATAAAGGGATGCTGAAGTTTAACAGGTGCTTTTTCTGCATCTATTGAGATGATCATATGGTTTTAGTATTTAATTCTGTTTCTGTGATGTTTCACATTTATTGACTTGTGTACATTAAACCATCCATACATCACTGGGATAAAACCCATTTGATAATGGTAAATTAATCTTTTCATGTGTTGTTTGATTCAGTTTGTTAGTATTTTGTTGAGGAATTTTGCATCTATGTTCATCAGGGATATTGGTCTACAATTTTCTTTTTTATTACCCCTTTATGTCCTTTTCAGGTTTGGTATCTGGGTAATAGTGGCTTCAAAGAATGAATTAGGAAAGATTCCCTATTTGTCAATCTTTTGAAAAACTTTTAGTAGGCATGGTACCAAATTATTCATTGACTGTCAGGTAGAATTCAGCTGTGAGTCCACTGATCCGGGGCTTTTTGTGTTGGTATTTTCTTTTTTATTACTTATTCAATATCACTGCTTGTTATTAGTATGTTCAGGGTTTCTATTCCTTTCTGATTCAAGCTAGGATGGTTGCATGTTTCCAGAAACTCATCCATTTCCTCTAGATTTTCTAGTTTGTGTCAATAGATATATTCATAGTAGTCTCAAATAATCTTTTGTATTTCTGTGGTGTCAATTGTGATGTCTCCAGTTTCATTTATACTTGAGCTTATTTGAATCTTTTCTCTACTTTTCTGTACATATGGTAGTGTGTATATGTATCTGCTAGTATATAAACATGCTAGTGTGTATATATATATAAAAGCTAGTATATCTATATATGCATTATGATAGGTGCATCTGTATAGATATATGTTAGTGTGTGTATTTGTTTATTTATTTTCCTAATGAAATCTTTATTAGCTGACTTTATCTCTTATAATGCTTTTTTGTCTTAACACATTTACAGTGAAGCGATGTTGTTGTCTGGGGTAAATACCTGAAGTTCATTGTCTCATGCCAGGGAAATTGAGGACATAGATACACAAGAAGTGAGTTTAAGAGCAGAGATTTACAATGCAAAAGAAAGAGAATAGCTCTCTCTCCTGTAGAGAGAGAGAGGCTCCTGAGTGGGTCTTCTGGTTTTGTGGTGAGGTGCATGGCGGTCGGTGGGGGGTTTAATAGACGAGCTTGAGGAGGTGGTGTATGATTTACATAGGGCCCAAGAGACTGGTTGGACCAGATGTGCTGTTTGCATAGCATGCAAAGAAGCTGACCATCTCACCCTAATCTTTTATTATGCAGATAGGGTCTCTATTTGGCCAGTGCCATGTCGCCTGCCTTTTTGTGACAAGCAAAAGGGAACAGGGAACCTCCACATTGAACATGCCTGGCCCCCAGGTAGCCTTTTCCTATTGGCACAGCTGCTGGAATTTACCTATGCAAGATTCCAGCTTGCTTATTTATGTCTCCAGCTTGATTTTACAGGTTTCTCTTTGTTAGGAAAGAAATGATTTGGGGCTGCTTTTTGTTAAAAGGGACTGAGGACTCTCTTATCCTCACTATTTTTCTAAATAATTTCTTTCTAGCTCCTGTATCAACAGTAAGGCTGATTCATGATCATATTTTCTTGATGTTTTTCCTTTCCCTTTTTCTCCCACTCTGATCAACACCCATGTGGCTTTCTTCTTCATTCCCTGAGGATGAGATAAGTTCTTGTTTTCCTGAATACTAAGGATTTAGCTCTTTTAGGACCCAGATTCTCCTTTCTGAGCAAGCTCTGAGTTCTGAGTTTTGAACATCTCTTTCCCTCTTTCCCTCATTTCTACTCAATCAGATAATCTTGATCACCAAAACTGAAGAAAACTCAAAGCATTTTGGGGATGAGAGAGAAAATGAGGTTGATTGTTCTTTGTTCTGCTAAGCTCCCTGGATTTTCACTTTAGGGTAAAACTTTGACTTGGAATTTTCCTATAGTTTTTTTTGCTCTCTGACACTTTTAATATGGTTTAAGTTTTTTTATTTTCAAGGTTTTGAGTTCTGTGTGTGTGACAGAGAGAGAGAGTGAGAGAGAGAGAGAGAGAGAGGAGAATTTATCTAAATAGCTTACCATTTTGAAAAAGCAATGTTTTACAGAAACAGTATTTTAGTATGGAACTGTTAAGGCTCAGAAAATGATACTCCAAAGTATGGTGCTTTGGCATGCTGAATATTTTAAAGGAGAATGGAAGGCATCACAATCAAAGTCTCTCTGACTTTCTCCTGCCACTCTATCTCTTGCCCCTCTTTCTCAACCAAAGTGAGTCATAGAAACCAGAATTTCTCTTTAGCAAACAGCCTGTACAGAACAATGAGTTGATTAAATGTATTTTCTTTATAAATTAACCAGTTTTAGGTGTTTCTTTATAGCTCTGTGAGAATGGGTTAATACAGAATATTGGTACCAGGGAGGGACGTGGGGCATTGCTATAAAGATACCTGAAAATGTGGAAGCAGCTTTGGAACTGGGCACTGGGCAGAGGGTGAAACAGTTTGGAGGGCTCAGAAGAAAACAGGGAGATGAGAGAAAGTTACTTCCTAGAGATTTGTTGAATGGTTATAACCAAAATGCTGATAGTAATATGGACAATGAAATACAGGATGAGGTGGTCTCAGATGGAGATGAGGAACTTACTGGGAACTGGAGTAAAAGTGACTCTTGCTATGCTTTAGCAAAGAGACTGGAGGCATTGTGTCCCTGCTCTAGAGATTTGTAGAACTTCAAACCTGAGAGAGATGATTTAGGGTTTCTATTGGAAGAAATTTCTAAGAAGCAAAGAATTGAAGACATGGCCTGGTTTCTTCTAACTGTATACACTCATACGAATGCTCAAAGAGATGATCTGAAACTGGAACTTATATTTAAAAGGGAAATAGAGCACAAAATTCTGGAAAATTTATAGCCCAGCCATGTGGTAGAAAATAAAAGCCCATTTTCTGGAGAGGAATTCAAGCTGGTTGCAGAAATTTGCATAAGAGGAGTTAAATGTTAATAACCAAGACAATGGGGAAAATGACTTGAAGGCATTTCAGAGACCTTCATGGAAACTCCTCCCATCACAGGTCCAGAGGCCTAGGAGGGAAGAATGGTTTTGCAGACCAGGCCCAGGGCCCTGCTGCTCTGTACAACCTCCAGACACTGGTCTTTGTGTCCCAGCTACTCAAGGTCCAGACATGGTTAAAAGAGCCCCAGATATGTCTCAAGCTGCTGCATTAGAGGGTATAAGCCACAGGCTTTGGTGGCTTCCACATGGTGGTAAGCCTGCATGTGCACAGAGGGTAATAGTTGAGGCTTGGGAGCCTCTGCCTAGATTTCATAGGATGTATGGAAATGCCTGAATGTCTAAGCAGAAATATGCTGCAGGAGCAGAGCCCTCATAGAGAACCTATACTAGGGCAGTCTGGAGGAGAAATGTGGGTTTGGAGCCCCCATGGAGAATCTTGACTGGAGCATTGCCTAGTGGAGCTCTGAGAAGAGGGTCACCATCCTCCAGACTCCAGAGTGGCAGATTCAGCTTGCACTGCGCACTTAGAAAAGCCACAGGCAGTCAATGCTTGGTTGTGAAAGCAGCCATGGAGGCTGTACCATGCAGAGCCATGGGGTGGGAATGTGCAAGGCCTTGGGAGCCCACCCCTTGCATCAGTGAAGCCTAGATGTGAGACATGGAGTCAAAGGAGATTATTTTGGAGCTTTAAGATTTAATGATGTCCCTGCTGGGTTTTGGACTTGCATGGGGCCTATAGCCCCCTTGTTTTACCTTTTTGTTCCCAAGGCTAACCAGTTACTCAACAGATGGCTTTGTCTTGTTGCCATTAGCCAGGATGATCCTTATGCTCAAAGGAAAAAGAAATACCAGGTTCATGATTCAAACTGCAAGATTTTACATGCACTTTTGTTCAGTGTGAGATATACTCAAGGCATCACAAAACAAAAGTCAAGGTTTGGTTGTCACTTTTTTGACAAGAAAGTCTCCAGAGAACCTTGGAGAATAACTTATTAAGAGACTGGGACAAACTAACAAACACTGGGACTCAGGGAGAACTCTCAGCAGGTATTAGGCACCAGCCATAAGCTTGAGTTTCCGGTCAGGATACCAGTATCTATTAAGGGAAACAGAAAGAGAAGACATAGCCCCAAAATCAAGAGGAGACCTTAGGATTTGTAAGTAATTGTTATAGGAAGGTGGGGACAAAGTTTAAGACAAAAGCCCAGGTCACAGCAGGACAGTTAACTCAGTTATGAACCCTGGTGTATTAAATTTTATTTTTCACTAAAAGAAGGCAAAATGATTCTACTTTGGTTTTTCTGTGAGTCCTAGAGTACATGTCAAATGGTGGAAGTGAGAATACGTAACAAAAATAACAGAAATACCAACCTTACTAGTCACAGTCAACATTGGTTTGTACTCATCATTGAAGAAGAAATAATCTCTGTGTTTTGTTTGCAAGTAAATATATTAGAATCATAAACTAAGTTTTTTCAAGTAGCCTTGAAAGGAGAAATTTAAAATTAAAACACTTTCTTATGAACAAATAAATCCATGTCACATATATAGTAGATGAATTAGTAGACATTTAGCAAGGTGAAACAGATATTAAGCTAAACATCAAAGGACTATTTTGTACTTTATGATTTGGTAAGTAAATCCAATTTACTGTAATAAATACTCCAATAGGCAATATTTTCTATTAAAAAGCATACACAAGTTCCTTGTTGTATTTATAGTCTTTAGGTTAAGGATTATATTCACAGGAAATAAAAATAATACTCTGCAAATAAAAATAATATTACAGGAGGGTTTCCTCCATTTGTAACACATTTTCCCCCAAATCAATTTTATAATGGCAGAATAAAGAATATGTATAGATTTGCTAAATCAGTACATGGCTAATCCTTTTTATATCTTATACCTTTATGGTAATTGATTTATAAATACTTCTCAATTTTCTCTATTTTCTTTCAATAGAGATCGTGAAGAGCCACACATCTTGCTTTCACAAAACCATGTTTATCAAACAATGATTTCCCCTAAAGTTATTTCATTTAATAATGTTTAAATATGTGCCTTATGGTTTTACTTTAACCAAAGTGCATCCCAATGCAGTTACTCTTTGACTCATACTGGGGTTATGTCTCAATATCTCCATTGTAAATTGAAAATATCGTAAGTTGAAAGGTGTATTTTTATACACCTAAATTCCAGAACATGGTAGCTTGGCTCACTCTACCTTACACAGGCTCAGAAGACTTATGTTGTCTTAGAGTTGGGCAAAAACATGTAGCGACATGGTACAGTGTAGAGTATTGGTTGTTTATCCTCCTGATTGTATGTCTGACTAGGAGCTATGGCTCATTGCTGCTACCCAGCATTGCAAGAGAGTATCTTATCACATAACACTAGCCAAGAAAATATCAAAATTGAAAATACAATGTGCAGTTTTTACTGGATGTGTGTTAATTTTGCACCATCATAAATCTGAAAAATCTTAGGTCAAAACATCATAAATTGGGCGCTGTCTGTATTTAGTATGTAAACATTTGCAATTCCACAGGGATGTTTATATATATATATATATATATATATATATATATATATATATACCGGATATATATATTCCTATATATCCAAGGTAATGTGCTAAGATGTTTTAAAAGTATTATTTTATTTGGCCTTCCTTAAAACTTTATGAGCTAGGTGTTCTTATTCCCATTTTACAAATAAAGAATCTGAGAATTAGAATGGAGCTACATACCTAGTCTGCCCCAGAGTAGGATATGGAATCCAGACACTTTGTCTCCAAAGCCCTTCCTCAAAGATGTAGGAGAAGGTGATCTAAAACAGTGCAATGGTAGAGATCACAGGCCTTAGTGGATACTTTTAAAGTCACATAGCACCACCTATGCATAATCCACCAAATCCAACTCAAGTAGACTTTGGAGTCATTTGGTTAATGTCTGACTTTATAGACAAAAATGTTCCTGGTGCTTTTTGTGAGTTGACTTACAAACTGCAGGGAACTGATGGCATTGTGTCTTTGTGATGGCTGCTTATTTTTTGGAGAGATATAGACAGGCTGATTTTTCACAGCAAAAATCACAGGGTGGTAGAGGCAGGGACACTTCCACCACATAATGAATCATTTGCATTAAATGAATCCTTAGCAATTGAGACAACTTGTAAACATATTTTAATGACACTGTTCTTCCAAAAATAGTGGTGAAGTTTCTTTTTTTTAAGAATAGAAATGTTGCTGACAAATTGTATCCCATTTTTATTGAAATTTGCTATAGTATCAAAGTAATGTTTGTGCCAAGATAAAATAATATTCTATTTAAGAATGAAGCTCACTTTCATTTATTTAAAGGGAAAGACAATAGTTTGGGGATGACATTTAAATAATTCTCTATGTCATTTACCATATGTCATTGTCTTCAGAAATTAATAGGTTTCAGTCTTTGCAGAATACAATAGTTTTATTTACTCAAAGAAGAGGGATACTAAATAATCTTTAAGGGTTCCTTAAAACTTTAATATTTTGGTTATATTTAAAGAAAATACATTAGTATACGCATAACCACAATAGAGTAGGAGAAGGAACGCAGGGCTGGGAATCCAAAAACTGATATTCTAATTCCATGATTTGTGAAATAACAGAAATCAAGGGTAAGTCATCACCTCATTTGACCAATGTCTCCCATATTGATTATGAGGATACGGAAGTAAATCATTTATAAGATGACTTTAAGCTGTAAAATTCTACAGCTTTAATGCAGTTGAATCTCACTGCACTAAGACGATTTTAGATTACCTTGCCCCTGAGTTTGCAGTTTTAAATTTCACATCAATGGTATGAATAAAATATAAAAATAAGCATTTTTTTAATAATTTAATTTATCTATACATCTGTTTTGTGAATATAATTCCAGTCTGTATTTCCAGAAAAATATGTTAGGCAGTCAGCAGAATATGAAAGATTCATTTATACAAAAAATAAACTTATAGTACATACAGCCTGGGAGTCATATTCAATGATGATTTCAATAGTGTGAGAAAAAAAGAAAAAATCTGATGTAAATGTAAAGAATATCCTTTTCCTGATTTTAAAAGGCAACATCATAAATGGTTAAGAGTTAGCAATATTACTGAATGTGCAAAGAAGTATTGAACACCTCAACTAGTGCCCTGCACATACCATTTGATGTCATAACCATAAGCAAGCAATTCTAGATATATAAGAAGTTTCACAAATCAAAGTACATACATTTATTATTGCCAATTTTTATACTATTCCCCAATATCTTGTCATTGTGAACCACTAACATTTTTAAAGTTTTCCTTGATCAGCTTGAGGGCAACCCAGGGCACCCTGGAATTAACAGTACTATTTGAATGAACAACAGTATGAAGTGGTCAATAACACTACCTTGCCTCTTTAGGCTAAGTATGACATCCTTTGAGCATGTTTTCAACATAAGCTTTTGTATGTCTCACTTAACTCTAGCAGGGATCAAGTAGGATTAGACCCTGACTGTAGACATACATGTTTTAAAATATGTTTTCATGAAATATTTACTGAATCATCTAATCTGTTGTTGGCTGGATTAACCAAATTCCTCCCCCCACAACACACACCCTTTCTGCATGAAATACCTTCTATCCTCATTTTGTCTGTCTGAAAAATTCTTCTTTACTCTTCCATGCAAGATCAGATATTGTCTCTTTTAGGAAGCCTCCCCATATACCCAAATAGAATCAATCATGTCCTTTCCTGTAATCTCATAGTCTAAGAGCATGTTGCATACAGCTTCTTTAGAGTACTCACAGGCTGCATTAGAGATAATTGTTTATGTTTGTGCTTCTCGTTGCTTAGAATTTGGTAGAGGAGTGGTTCATTATGGCATATTCCTGGACAATGAGAAAGTGATAAAGCACCACCGAAATAAATTGAAATTGGATTGCTAATAATTCAAACATGCCCAAAGCTGTTTGTACAAATGTATGGTATGTAAACCAATATAGAATGTACCCCAGAGTAGAGATTTAAAAAGAAAGAAGGAAAGGAAGAAAGAAAGAAAGGAAAGAGTAAAGGATGAGGGGGGCAGTAAGAGAGAAAAGAAAGGAAAGAAGAAAGAAGGAAATCCTTTGTCAGCTCTTATTCGTATATTTGGTATCATTCATATATGATTTCATGGTGTAGCTACATGCTATTTTACCAACTCTGCTACAGTAAGCTAGTGATTGCCCTAGTTAATAGCTTATTTTCACTTAGAATAAAATTATCCTACATGGATATAGTAGCAAAATCTTGCCAAAAATGCATAAAACCTTTTTATCATGATTTTCAATTTAGCAATATATTTCTGAGTTTACTATAAGTTTTCTGATGTCCAATTTTCCATTTTTCTTCTAATTTTTCAGTTTTATATTCTGGTTTTCTGAAATAGATATCTTAAAAACACATGATAAACTTTCAGATACGATAATAACCTAAATCACTCATTCACAAAAAAGAACATAATTTTGTATTACTTGATCTCAGAATTTCAGATTTCAGATTTAAAATTTATTTTTGATGTGCATTCCTTCACAGAAAGTTTAATATTACATGGATTAAATGGAGCATGAGATTAGTATGGGATTTGATTATGGTAATAGGACAAAAAAAAAAAAGAAAAGTATAATTTGCAATTTGTATATTCTGAACAAGTAAAACAACTTATGAAGCTGTAAATATTAATTTGTACAAAACATACAAATAGATTTTTCAAGGTAATCCTGTCATTAATCTTTCCATATGAACTTAGTTCTTTCTGGTTTATTGTCATATGGATCATTTTCTTCATCCTGCTGAGTAGCCTGAGTGGTATCTTCTCCCTGCAATGAATTCTAGGTTAATTTTCACATTTTCTGGCTTCATGATATATCCTAAACATATTAAGACAAGAGTCATGTAATATTTTCATCAGTGTTTCCTCTATCATAGATTTATTTCTCTGGAAAAGCTGATAATGAGGGTTTTGAAAGGTGATCTCATAACTCTTCGATTAATTATTTTCCTCTAGCTTGTATTCATCTCTTATTGCATTACATTAATCTTTGATGTAAATATTGATATGCACATTGAATTATTCTGCCTTATTTTCCTGAGTCGAACTACTTTCTTCCTTCAAACAAACTCTCAGATATTGGCTTTGTTGCCAAGTATCACTGATATTGAAGCTGACATTCACATAAACTATAATCACTGGCACTATCTACATGATTAATTTAAACAATGTGTGGCAATTTCAATATTCCATGGGAAAGCAAGCATCTATTAGAGGACAAAAAGTCTTGTTCTTATTCAGATGGTAAACAGTAATGTTACCACCTTCCATTAGAATAAACAATGTTGTGTATTATCTGTTTATGAAAAGGTACTAATCTGTTTCATCATATCAGGTTTCAGTGTTTGCATTTGGTTTAAGATTACAGCTGTTGGCTTCATGGCAGTGTTTCAGAATGCAGATGTGACTAGACAGGCTAAACAAATTGCTCTTGCCTTTCAAGTGACTGGGTGCAAAGTCAGGGATCTTTATAGCAAAGACCATTCTAAACAAAGCCTTTGCTATTTCCTATCTAAATTAAGAACAAAATTGGAAGCCAAAGCATAACACATACAGGTCAAGATGTCAGGGTCCAGTTCTGCTCTGCTTGCTGCTTCTGATGAACATCATTTCTGATGCTCTGTGGCCACTGAGGTGACAATGACATAGTTATGGGGCCTAGATAGCATTTTAGTTGCATGACTCCTTTGACATTAAATAAGTCACTTAACCTCTTAGGACCTCAAATTCATCATCTGTAAAATATGACCTAAAGGCCCTGTCTTTTAACAAGAGTGTTGTTAACATTATATAAAACAATTATGCAAACATTTTGGAAGCAGGAAAATGTTATAAAATACAAGTTTTTTTTTTTTTTTTTGTCACTCATTCATTCATTCCTCCACCTATTCAATACCTATTGAGCATCTTCCTTGCATCTTTGGACCTTTTCTTTTGTCTCCTGGGTCTCTGACAATCTGCCCCTCCCTGCCTAGCCATATCCAGAACTGCCACTCTACATCCGTCTTAATTTTCCTTGATTTGTCCTTCAAGACTCTGGTTAAGTGGTACATTTACTTTTCCTATTCAAGGCATGCCCCTCTCAACAGTTGATTATTCCTTCTTTAGGCTAATGTTATAACAAATACATAAGTATGATTTTATGTTTTATTAGAATTGTTTTGGGCCCCTTCTTGTTTTTGCAAGGTTTTGCTCTCAAAGAGTACCACATGTTCATCTTTGTACTGTCAATGCTGACTGGAGGATGCTGAGAGATTGAGAATGTTTGATGGAGGAGCACTGTGGAAAGAGGCTGGTAGGTGTGGTCCATATTGTTTCAGCTTCAATGTGTATTTTGCAGAGGTGGCAAAGGAGGCTTAAACCTATGCTTAGCATACTGCAGGATTTATGTCTGTCCAGGCAGCCTAAAGAACTAGTCATGTGAACCATCAAAGTCCTGTTTACAAGAAGGTCTTGAGAAATTTCTCAGAGATAATAGTTTTTAAAAGAATCCTTAATCAATAAAGCATGTTTAGCTTTAATTAGCATAGAAATAATTCTCATTCCAGTGTAAGGTGATACACAGATGACTCTAAACAACATCCTTTCATGACCTTATGTCTAAGTTTGAGGGAAATAAATGTAAGTATCAAAGAGCTAATTTCAGTAAAACACCTCTTTATAAAGTAAAAGCAGAATGCAGTGGCACCTCGTTAGCTCCCAACTTCCATCCAACATAGTATATAACACAGAAGGGAAGAGAAATTCTCCCTAAGTTCTCAACAGAATAGAGCTTTGACACCTCAGGTGTCATGGGACATCAGCAGTGATAACCAGCAGAAGAGGCCTGGGCTTCAATTATAGCCACAGTGTCCAGAAGAAGGGAAAAAAAATGCCAATCAGTGTCAGGAATCATGTGACAGCAGTGTTCACCTTTCTACAAAGCCTCACCTGAAGACAGGTAAGAACAGGATGATGATTAAGTGGCCCAAGACTCTGTTCCTAAGAAGTCACTTATGTACTCTTAGACATCCCCTTCTCCTTCATTTTCACCAGCCAATGTCACTTTCCATTCCACATAATCCTCTCACTCCACAATTCAGTGACATCTTTTATCTCTTGATACTGTAGTGTAAATTTCTTCTAGCTTGATTCCTCCTTATGCCAGGAAAACACGATTAGCACTTTTGTGACCCCCAAACACCCACACGAATCTCTCCTCTTTCTTCTAGACCCAATTCAAGTGACTCCTTCATGGTGATCTAAGAGACACTGGGATTTCAGGGGGGCTTGTCCTTCATCCTCTGGGCCAGGGGCTGGGAATGTGGGTTCTCGAGACAGAATGCCCTGGTTTTAATGGGAATTCCACAGTTTATCTGCTCTTTAACAAATTCCTCTCTCTATACCTCAATTTCCTTATCTATAAAACAAGGCTACAGATCATGTCCACCCATGGTCTATTAGCTGGATTAACTGAGTTCATGCAGAAAGCAGTTAACACAGTAAGCAGCATATTGGAACTGTTCAATACAAGTTAGCTATGTTTATTATTCATTTACAGAGTCACAGTTATTTTTCCTGATAGGCTGGCAACTCTTGGGAAGGAGAGATGGGTCTCTGTATTTCTTTCATCTTTATATCCCCATTACTTAGTACAATGCCCTGGCTTGGCTTCTAATACACATGCAATAAATAACTGTTAAGATGCATGCATTATTGAATAATTAACTGAATGAAGAATGTGGTAATAACATATGGACTTTTTATATTTGTTCAGCAGATGCTGTCTTCAGGGATGATAAGTAGTCAAAGGAAATAATGCTACTAAACAGAGTTGAAGGATATCGACCCTGTAGTGTAAATTCTGGGGTTATATGGTTGGTTCCTTCAAGGAGTCATTTGTGCAGCATGACTTTTTGCGGTCAGTAGAATTTGGTTAACCAAGAATTTGGTGTCTTACTATTATTCTGTTTATTATTCCATTAGTTGCTTACCCTTTAGTCTTTTTAAAAAAATTCTTACATACTTTTACTTCCTTTTTTCTTAGTCCTGGAAAGTTTAACTTGTTAAAAACATTATAATTTTTTTTTAGCTATTGGAAGGCTTTAGTCTACTGAAAACAATTAAAGCCCTGCTCTCACGCCTGTAATCCCAGCACTTTGGGAGGCTGAGGCAGGCGGATCATGAGGTCAGGAGATTGAGACCTGGCTAACACAGTGAAACCCCGTCTCTACTAAAAATACCAAAAATTAGATGGGCATGGTGGCATGTTCCTGTAGTCCCAGCTACTCAGGAGGCTGAGGCAAGAGAATCCCTTCAACCTGGGAGGTGGAGGTTGCGGTGAGCTGAGATTGTGCCACTGCACTCCAGCCTGGGCAACAGAATGAGAACTGTCTCAAACAAAACAAAACAAAACAAAACAAACAAACAAAAAAACATAACCCTGCTCAACATGACATCGTTTGTAAAAAAAACAAAAATCCCATGTTTCTCCAAAATGTACATTGTTTTGTTTACTTTTGTAGTGTATTACATTTATTTATTAGCTCATTTTTAACTTAAGTTCTTTTTTTTTTGGTGCCAATTTTCTAGGGACTGTCTCATGCTGTCCTTTTTAATTTTAATTAAATTTTAAATTCTGAGATTATTGTAGGTTTATATGCAGTTGTAAGAAGTTATACACAGAGAGTCTACATAATTTTACCCACTATCTTCCAATGGCAACATCTTGCAAAACTGTAGTACAATATCACAATCAGAATGTTGACCTCCATCCTTGTGATGATGGTTCATTTAACCTTTTTTTAAAAAACTCACATGTGGCTTTTTCTTTTAAATGAACAGTGGACCATTGACTAGAGGTGAAATAGATAAAGGAGAACTAGGAAATAGGTATAAGTCTCAGAGATAGCAGGTATTTTTAGTATACATAACAAGTTCTTTTGAAGGCTACATAGGAAGAGTCTTTTATTTGAATGAGACAAATATTGGTATGAGCGGGCTTCCCCAAGTCTCATATCTCTTTGTTTTGTTCTGTTACTCCTGTGCTTTGTTAGCCATTTTTTGGTCTATTTTCTTTCATTTTTCTAAGCAAAGCTTTTACAGAAATATAACAGAGATTCAGATGTGTGACAGATTATAGGTGGACAAGTTGAGTTTTAGAAAATGAATATAACTGTGAAGCCAGCACCCCCATCTAGAAACAGAATATGACTACCCTGTCCAAAACTCCTTCCTCATATGACCCTTCAGTCACTACGCAGCAGGATACTCAAATTTTAATTCTTTTATGAAATACTTTAAACACAGAGAGAATAAAGAATACTCTCTTGAACTTCTAAGTACTCACAAACCAGCGTTGTCAAAATTTAGTATGATACCACATTCCACATCTGTGGTAGCTTTTTTTTTCTTTCTTTTTTTTTTTTTTTTTCAAAAGAAAGTTTCTAAATATACTTCAGACATCTCAGGTAAATGGAAGTTTTAGTGAATAACAGTCACAGTACCTCTATAAATATCTTTAAAGAATCTACCATGTGCCAGGTCATTTCACATGGATGTTCTCTCTTTATTTTTAAGTAATACATGTACATAATTATGAAATGTAAATGCCTCAAAAATTATGCCAGAAAATAAATCTCCTTTGCCTGTGAGAATGTAAAATACTGTAGCCTCTGTGAAAAAGTCTGCTTGTTCCTCAAAGTTAAACATAGAATTGCCATATGACCCCACAATTTTACTCCTAAGTATATATCTCAAATATTTTTTTAAAAGATACTCAGATACTTGTATGCCATTGTTCATAGCCGCATTATTCACAATAGCCAAATGTAGAAGCAAAGTGCCCAGCAACAGATAAATGGATGAGCAAAATGTGATATATACCTAGAGTAAAAAACTATTCAGCCATAAAAGAAAAGAAGTTCTGATATTGCTAAAATATGGATTAAACTTGAAACATTATGTTAAGTGAAATGAGACAGACACATAAAAAGACAAATATGTATGATTAGACATTTATATAATATCTAGAATAGGCAAAATCATACAGACAAAAAGTAAATTAGAAGATACCAGGGGCTAGGGGTAGGGAAAAAATTGAGGAGCTATTGCTTAGTGCATACAGACTTTCTTTTTGGAGTGATTAAAAGTTTTGAAAACAGATAGTGGTGATGACTGCACAATGCTATATATATATAATAATTGCCATTGAATTGTACACTTAAGTAATAATTAAAATGGCAAATTTATTATATACAGTTATCACAATGAAAAAAGTAAAAAAGGCCAGGTTTGGTGGCTCATGCCTGTAATCCCAACACTTTGGGAAGCTGAGGAGGGAGGATCATTTGAGTCCAGGAGTTTGAGACCAGCCTGGGCAATGTGGTGAAACACCATTTCTACAAAAAATAAAAAATTAGCCAGGTGTGGTGGTGCACTCCTGTAGTCCCAGCTACTCTTGAGGTTGAGGTGAGAAGATGACTGGAACACAGGAGGTTGAGGCTGCAGTTACGATCATGTCGCTGCACTCCAGCCTGAGCAACAAAGAGAGACCCTATCTCAAAAAAAAAAAAAAAAAATCTATAGATAGCATTGGTTGACAATAATTGCAGCTAGAAGGCAATAGAATAATATACATATGTTGAGAAATAATAAGTTCAAACGTAAAAATGTATGCCCATATAAACAATCAATTACAAATACAAGGCCAACAAAACCTTTCCGATGAACAAAAGACACACTGGGAGAAGATATTTTAATTTAAATAAATGATAAAATATTAATACCTAGAATACATTTTCTGAAAGCCTATAAATCATCATGAATAAGACAAATCAAGAGAAAAATGGACAAAGTATCCAAAACAGCAGTTCACAAATACAGGAAACTTTAGTGACCGATAAACACAGGAAAAATTATTTAGCCTCATCCTCCTGAGTAGCTTAGCCTCATTGGAATCAGAAAGATGCAGAGTAAAATATCATTTATAGCCATCACATCAGATAAAAAATTAAAGTTGGATAATATTAAATTTGGTAAGATTTCAGAGAGAAAGGCACTATTATACTTTACTAAGGAATGGGATCATACACCTTGAAAGGCAAGTTGCTAATACACATATCCTGAATTTAGCAATTACACTTCTGAGTATCTACCAAAAAGAAATATTCCACATGTAAAGAAGGAAACAAACACAAGAATGTTATTATAGTATTGTGTTAATAGAAAAATTTTAGAAACCACATTTTGGATATTAAAATGGCTAAATAGGAGTTAGTGTATCGTGCAATATAATACTCTACAGTATACAAAATGAATTAACGGGCTCTCTACATTTATCAACAAGTACACATGAATTCATAAAATTTAGAGAAGTAAATTTCAGACTAATTGCATGCATAATTCTACCATTTATATAGAAAAAGGCAAAACAATGTTTTGTCTCTTCTCGTACATATATGCATGCAAAATTAAGGGTTGTTTTTTCAGTCTAAATATCTTTCTGAGGAGTCTGGAAGGATCAGAATAGAGGATAGTCAAAAGAGACATTCACTTTACCTGTACTCATCTATTTTTTTTAATGTATGTTAGCATATTGCACATGCATTTTTTTTTAATGGGAAAAAATCTTTCTGATAAGAAGCATAGTAAATTAATAGTGGTTGCCTCTGGAAAGGAGAGTAAAAGAGTACTAGGTGGTCAATGGAAAACTTTTTCTCCTATTTTCCAATTTTTTTCTTTGAATTTTTTTCTCTCAAATCGTCTACATTTCACTCCATATGTATTCACATATTACAGTTTTTTGAATGTTGAGTTGTTTCATCACTTTGTAAGTAGTATTAGGGGCTCAGATATTGCTAATATTACACATGGGAAATGTGATTATGGATGTAACTTTGATTCTTTATTAGAATATTCTGAAACTCTTAGTTCATTAGATAAAATTATTAATCCTTACACATAAATGGCTACTTTTACCCAGCTGGGTCAAGGAAGAAAAGAATTACAGCAAAATCAATAGAAAGCTTGCATTATTCCTTGTGTAAAAAGGTAAATAGATTTTCATTTGAAAAAAATGAATCTTTTACCCACTACAGATCCTCAGTTTCTTGGCTTCTCTCCCAAGGGTAAAGATAAATATCACTTTATAGTGCCATCTACAAATAGCTGCTCATAGATGTAGACAAATTAATAAGATTATGGATATATATGTATATGTGCATGTATAGGACAAAAAGATTAGGATAAATAGGTAGATAAGATGCCTAAATATTAATAAGATATCTAACAGCTTTTAAATTGAGAAACTTAATTTTGTGAATTGGATGGATGAGAATGAAGGCATCAGAATAAAGAATGCTTAAGAAATCCATCCCTTACGAGCAGACTCTGTAACTAGAGCCAAACATAACATGTATGCTTTTAATGGGTGAAACTTGTTAAGGCCCATGTATTTTTCCATCTTCTTAACTAAAGTCATTTTTATTTTTATGTTTTTAAAATTTATTTTGATAGTTTTGGGGGTATAGGTGGTTTATGGTTACATGGATAAGTTCTTTAGTGGTGATTTCTGAAAATTTAGTGAACCCATCACTCAAGCAGTGTATACACTGTACCCAATTAATAGTTTTTATCTCTCACTTCTCCCAGCCTTCCCTCCCAGTCCCCAATACCCGTTATATCACTCTAATGCCTTTGTGTCCTCAGAGCTTAGTTCCCACTTAATATTATAAGAACGTATATTTGATTTCCCATTCCTGAGTTACTTCGCTTAGATTATTGCCCCCCAGCTCTACTCAAGTTGCTGCAAAAGATATTATTTCATTCCTTTATATGGCCAAGTAGTATTCCATGATGTAGATATATATACCATGTTTTATTTATCCACTCACTGGTCATTGAGTACTTAGGTTGGTTCCATATCTTTGCAATTGTGAATTTTGCTGTTATAAAAATGTGTGTGCATGTGTCTTTTAATGTATTATAATGACTTCTTTTCCTTGGGGTAGATACCCAGTACTGGGATTGCTGGATCAAATGTTGGTTCTACTTTTCATTCTTTAGGAAATCTACATACTGTTTTCCATGGAGTTTGTACTAATTTATGCCAGCAAGAGGGTAAAAGTGTTCCCTTTTCACCACATCCCGGTGATCAGATCTATTGTATTTTGATTTTTTAATTATGACCATTCTTCCAGAAGAAAGGTGGTATCTTATTGTGATTTTAATTTGCATTTCCCTGATGACTAGTGATGATGAGCATTTTTTTTCATATTTTTTGGCTGTTTGTATGTATATTTCTTTTGAGAAATGCCTATTCATGCCCTTTGGCCACTTTTTGCTGAGATTATTTGTTTTATTTTCTTCATGATTTGTTTGAGTTTCTTTCTCAGATGCAGAGTTTGTGAATATTTTCTCCCACTTGTGGGTTATCTATTTAGTCTGCTAATTATTTATTGTGCTGTGCAGAAGCTTTTTAATTTAATTGTGTCCACTTTATTTATTTTTATTTTATTCTATTTGCTTTTGGTATCTTCATCATAAATTCTTTGCCTAAGCCAATGTCCAGAAGAGTTTTATCTGATGTTATCTTCTAGAATTTCTTTGGTTTCAGATTTTAGATTTAAGTTTTTGATTCATCTTGAATTGATTTTTGTATAAAGTGAGAGAAGGGAATCTAGTTTCATTCTTCTACATATGGCTTGTCAGTTTTCCCAGCACCGTTTATTGCATAGAGTGTCCTTTCCCAAATTTATGCTTGTGTATTTTTTGTCAAAGTTCCATTGGCTGTAAATATTTGGCTTTATTTCTGGGTTCTCTATTCCAACCCATTGGTCTACATGCCTATTTTTGTGTCAGGACCATGCTGTTTTGGTAACTATATCTGATATGGTTTTGCTGTGTCCCAACCCAAATCTCATCTTGAATTGTAGTTCCCATAATCCCCATGTATCATGGGAGGGATCCAGTGGCAGGTAATTGAACCAGGGGAGCAATTACCCTCAGGCTACTGTTGTCATGATAAAGAATGAGTTTTCATGAAATCTGATGGTTTTATAAGAAGCTTTTCCTCCTTTTGCTCAGCACTTCTCCTTTCTAACACCTTGTGAAGAAGGATTATGTTTGCTTCCCCTTCCACCATGATTGTAAGTTTCCTGAGGCCTCCACAGCCCTGCAAAACTGTGAGACAAAGAAACCTCTTTATAAATTATCCAGTCTCAGGTATGTCTTCATTAGCAGTGTGAGAACAGACTGATACAGTAAATTGGTATCAGGTAGTAGGGTGCTACTGTAAAGATACCCAAAAAATGTGGAAGTAACTTTGGAACTGGGTAACAGACAGAGGTTGGAACAGTTTGGAGGGCTCAGAAAAAAACAGGAAAATATGGGAAAGTTTGGAACTTCCTAGAGACTTGCTGAATGGCTTTGACCAAAATGATGATAGTGATATAGACAATGAAGTCCAGGCTGAGGTGGTCTCAGATGGTATATTAGTCCGTTTTCATGCGGCTGATAAAGGCATGCCTGTGACTGGCCAATTCATAAAATAAAGAGGTTTAATGAACTAACAGTTCGACGTGGCTGGAACGGCCTCACAATCATGGTGGAAGGTGAAAGGCACATCTCACACGGCAGCACACAAGAAAGGAGAATTTGTATAGGGAAACTCACCTTTATAAAATCATTAGATTTCATAGACTTATTAACTATGGGGAGAATAGCACAGGAAAGACCTGCCCCCATGATTAAATTACCTCCCACTGGGTCCCTCCCACAACACAAGGGAATTGTGGGAGCTACAATTCAAGATATGATTTGGGTGGGGACACAGTCAAACCATATCATTCCACTCTTGGACCCTCCCAAATCTCAGTTTCACATATTTCAAAACCTTGCCTTCCAAATAGTCCCCCAAAGTCTTAGCTCATTTCAGCATTAACTCAAAAGTCCAGAGACCAAAGTTTCATCTGAGATAAGTCCCTTCTGCCTATGAGCCTATAAAATCAAAAGTAAGTTAGTTACTTTCTAAATACAATGTGGGTACAGGCAGTGAGTAAATACATCCATTCCAAATGGAAGAAATAGGCCAAAATAAAGGTGCTACAGGCCCCATGCAAGTCCAAAATCCAGTAGGGCAGTCAAATCTTAAAGTTCCAAAATGATCTCCTTTGACTCACTGTCTCATATCTGGATCATACTGATGCAAGAGTGAGTTTCCATGGCTTGGGTAGCTCCACCCCTGTGGCTTTGTGGGGTATAACTTCCCCCCTGGCTTCTTTCACAGGCTGTCATTCAGTGTCTGCTGCTTTTCCAGATGCATAGTGCAAGGTGTCAATGGATCTACCATTCTGGGGTCTGGAGAACGATGGCCCTCTTCTCACAGCTCCACTAGGCAGTGTCCCAGTGGGGAACTCTCTGTGAGGGCACCCACCCCACATTTTCCTTGTTCACTACCCTAGCAGAGGTTCTCCATCAGTGCCCTGCCCCTACAGCAAATTTCTGCCAGGAGATCCATGTGTTCCCACACATCCTCTGAAATCTAGGTGGAGGTTCCCAAACCTCAATTCTTGACTTCTGTGGAGGTTGCCAAGGCTTGGGGCTTGCATCCTCTGAAGCTATGGCCTGAGCTATACCTTGGCCTTTTTTAGTCATAGCTGGAGTGACTGGGACATAGGGCACCAAATCCCTAGACTGTACACAGCAGAGGGACCCTGGGCCCAGACCACAAAACCATTTTTTCCTACTAGGCCTCCAGGCCTGTGATGCGAGGGGCTGCTGCAAATGTCTCTGACATGCCCTAGAGACATTTTCCTCATTGTCTTGATGATTAAAATTCTGCTCCTCATTACTTATGTAAATTTCTGCAGCCAGCTTGAATTTCTCCTCAGAAAATTGGATTTTCTTTTCTATCACATTCTCAGATTGCAAATTTTCTGAACTTTTATGCTGTTTCCCTTATAGAATGGAATGCTTTTAACAGCGCCTAAGTCATGTGTTAAATGCTTTACTGCTTAGAAATTTCTTCTGCCAGATACCCTAAATCATTTCTCTCAAGTTCAAAGTTCTTCAAATCTCCAGAGCAGGGGCAAAATGCTGCCAGTCTCTTTGCTAAAACGAGTCACCTTTGCTCCAGTTCTCAGTAAGTTCCTCATCTCCATCTGAGACCACCTCAGCTTGGATTTCATTGTCTATATTATTATCAGCATTTTGGTCAAGGCCATTCAACAAGTCTCTATGGAGTTCCAAATTTCTCACATTTTCCTGTTTTCTTCTGAGCCCTTCTGCCTGTTACACAGTTTGAAAATCACTCCATATTTTCAGGTATCTGTTCAGCAGTGCCCCACTGTACTTGTACCAATTTACTGTATTAGTCTGTTTTCATGCTGCTAATAAAGACATACACAAGACTGGGAAATTTACAAAAGAAAGCAGTTTAATGGACTCACAGTTACATGTGGCTGGAGAGGCCTCACAATCATGGTGGAAGGTGAAAGGCACATCTTGCCTGGCAGCAGACAAGAGAAGAGAACCTGTGCAGGGAAACTCCCCTTTATAACCCAATAGATCTCATGAGACTTATTCACAATCATGAGAATAGCATAGGAAATACCTGCCTCCATGATTCAGTTACCTTCAACTGGGTCCCTCCCACAACATGTGGGGATTGTGGAAGCTACAAATGTTAATCACCAAAATAATGGGGAAAATGCCTCCAGGGTATGTCAGAGACCTTCACAGCAGCCCCTCCCATCACAGGCCCTGAAGCCTAGGAGGAAAAAAATGAGGCTGGGCCCAGGCCCCCACCCCTGCTGTGTCCAGCCTAGGGACTTGGTGCCCTGCATCCCATCCACTCCATCCATGGCTAAAAGGGGCCAAAGTACAGCTCTGGCTGTTGCTTCAAGGGTAGGAGCCTAAAGCCCTGGAAGCTTCCACATGGTGTGGAGCCTGTGGGTACACAAAAGTCAAAAACTGAGGTTTGTGAACCTCCACCTAGATTTCTGAGGATGTATAGAAATGCTTGGATGTCCTTGCAGAAGATTGCTGCAGGTGAAGTGTCCTCATGAGGTACCTCTGTTAGGGCAGAGTGAATGGAAAATGTGGGTTGGGAGTTCCCAAAAAGAGTCCCCACTTGGGCACAGCTTAGTGGATTGGTGAGAGAGGGCCACTAGCCTCCAGACCCCAGAGTATTAGATCCACTGACAGCTTGCATCGTGTGCCTGGAAAAACCACAGACTATCAATGCTAGCCTTGGAAAGCAGCCAGGAGGGGGGACTTTACTCTGCAAAGCTACAGGGGTGGAGCTCCCCAAGACCATGGGAGCTCACCTTTTCCATCAGCATGGTGTGGATGTGACTCATGAAGTCAAAGGAGATCTTTTTGGAACTTTAACATTTTACTGACCCACTGGATTTCAGACTTGCATGGGTCCTGTAACCCCTTTGTTTGGGCCAATTTCTCCCATTGGGAATTGGTATATTTACCCAATTCCTGTATCCCCATTGTATCTAGGAAGTAACTAACTTGCTTTTGATTTTACAGGCTCATAGGTGGAAGAGTTTTGCCTTGTCTCAGATGAGACTTTGGACTTGGACTTTTGGGTTAATGCTGGAATGAGTTAAGAGCTTGGGAGACTGTTTGGAAGGCATGATTATATTTTTAAATGTGAGGACATGAGATTTCGGAGAGGTCAGGGCTGGAATGTTATGGTTTGTCTGTGTCTCCAACCAAATCTCATCTTAAATTGCAGTTTCCATAATCCCAAAGTGTCTTGGGAAGGACTTAGTGAGAGGCAATTGAATCAAGGGGCTGGTTACTCCCATGATGTTGTTCTTGTGATCCTGAGTGATTTCTTATGAGATCTGATGGTTTTTATTAGGGCTTTTCCCTCTTTTGCTCGGCGCTTCTCCTTCCTGCTGTCATGTAATGAAGGATGTGTTTGCTTCCATTTCTGCCATGATTGTAAGTTTCCTGAATCCTCCCCAGCAATGCTGAACTGTGTGTCAATTAAACCTCTTTTCTTTATAAATTCTCTGATCTGAATTATGTCTTTATTAGCAGCATGAGAACTGAGTAATACACATGCCAAGCCTGACAGCCAATCTGCAACGGTGATGTTGTTTACATGGCAATTGCATTGAATCTGTAGATTGCTTTGGGAAATACAAATTCCCAGATTTTAATGAGGTCCTTGATAGTCCTGGAGCATGTAACACACCCTCGAGGATTCTTGATCATCCTGGTGTCTTCTGTTCATGTGGGATTAATAGAATATATTTACACATATTCAATCCTTTTGTAAAGAAAATTTGAGGTTTTCACTAATTTATATATTTTAATTCTCTTTTGTAGGATAGATATTATCTTACACATTGCTTGAAATTTTAATAAGAGGTTTATAGTCAAAGTTTTTTTCCTGTGTTGTCCCCACCCATATTACTTTCAGTTACCAAGGGCAGCAAATGTCATCCGTTTCTTCCAGAGTTATATTCATTATATATGTGTGTGTGCATACATATGTATGTACATATATATATTATATAGAGTATATCTATCTGCTACCCCATTTTTCTTGCATTTACTTTACTTTTTAACTCAAAAAGACTTGAATATTGCTTCCTATCAGTATATGATCTCTTTGTTCATTTTTCAGTATTTTCTTCTGTGAATGCACAGTAATTTGGACAGTCAGTCACCTACTCATGAACATTTGTTTCCAGATTGCTATTACAAACTTTCCTACAAGAATAATCTTATATTTATGTCATTTCACATGAATGTATGCAAGCATAACTTCAGAATAAATTCTTAATCATGGAATTACTGATTCCAAGGATATGAGCATTTGCAATTTTGATGGGTTTAATAAAATTTATATTTACTTTAGTAATTATGAACTTGCCTGAATCCATTACATACTCACAGAAACATTAACTAATTTATCCTTAATCAATATATTCCATTTGATTTTTAATTCCATTTCAGAAGTGTAAATATCTAATTGACATTGATGTATTGTTGATTTATTTTTTAACATATGAGATTGAATAATAAACATATTGCAAGGGGTACACTTATATATGGTTCATTTGTAATGTCATCACAACTAGTTGAAAAATGGAAACAAAATTCAGTAGAACAATCTTTAACAATGGAGACATCTGAGAACTGTTTCTTTCCAAACTGATTGGTTTAATAAAAAATGCTTTTGTTTCCTATTAAAATATCTAAAAAGTTTTGTAGATTCCAAAATATTTACTTGATTAAACTAAAAGTTATTACCCCCACTTTTATTAAAGCAATCCTTTCTTTTTCCGGTTGTTTTTACTTCTAAAAATATATACAATATTCATATTTAAATGTATAACTAAATATATGTATATATAAAAAGTATAAATATGTAAATGTATATATACACACATTTACGTGTAAATGTAAATATATATAAAATGTATACATATGTAAATATATACAAAAATATTTGTGATATGTGGTACCTTCTGGCCTAAGCAATCTGAATTTGAATCCTGTATGTTGGCAAACTTTTAAAATTAATTGAATCACTAATTAAATTGTTAGTAAGAGGCTTTGTTTTTTGTTTTATTTTTGCTTTAAATCTAGCATCTAAGTATTTTCCCTATGGGGGATGAGGGGAGCAAAAGAGATGAGATTACCTGGGGTTGATTGAATACTTGTATGGTGGCCTGATGACTACAGAAGTGGTAATAGTGGGTACCCAGTTACAGATTGTCAGTATCAACCTCAGCATTTTCAGTCACTATTCCTGTGATGTGATCTTGTCTGTGCCCAACCAGTGTCTACCAAATTATTAAGCCTGCTACTTTACCCATCCTGTTGATTCCATGCTATCTTTCTAAAAACCGTTTTCCTGCCTAAGTGAACCATAGTTGTCACTTGTTTTGTTCTAAGTAAAAATCTTGACTAAACTCAGTAGTAAACAGGCATGCATTTAATTGTTGATTTATAATTGTTTGAATTGGTCAAATGATGAGTGACTTATAAGCAGATATGACTTTCAAAATGTTATCAATAAAAGGCATTACAGATAATACAATACAGATTAAAATGTGAATGTTAATTAGGGTTTGAGAGTTTGTTCTTCATATTGAAAGGGAAGTGTTTCAAAGTTTTCTTGTACTGCCACTTCAGCTTATCTACTCTTTTGATAAGACAATCACCCACATACCAATGTACACTGTAGAGATACAACTTCAAAACTTCACACTTTAAGTCTGACTTAAACAGTATAACTTCTGAGCAATTTTGAAAACATTTGAGAGATGATTTCTGCCTTTTTAATATCTTTCGGTTCCTTTAGATTACACTTGTGTCTGGCTCCATGGAACTTTATTTCCCAGCCATGTATTCAAGTATTCTCAAGATGAAATAACTAAAGGGGAAAACAAGTTGTACTGGTCATTTAGGTACTTGAGAGTATGTATTATCTCCGTGGGGGATACATATGAAGGAATCTGTTATTTTCCAAGATTTGCATTTAGAATTATTAACTTAGTTTTTCTTCCAACTGAAGAAACTAAAATAGAAATTAAAAGCAACAGTATCACATCTCTATAGCAAAGAGTAATAAGGATTTTCTGCTCTATAACCTGAATAATGTTATGGGTATTATTCCCTGTGAAAGGTATTTATCAATAATCATATTTCAGGGGAATTCATAAGATGTATGTATCTATAATAAGGTAATTGTCCTAAAAGACAGAAAAAAAATACTAACAACCGTGACTTAAACACACAGAAGTACATTTTTACTACCTAACCTATGAAGAGGTATCCTGTGCAGTAGGATGTCCTCAGGGAAGCATGGCTCTTTCCCTCTTCCCACTCCATTATTCTTCACTTGAATTTCAAGCATAAAGAAAGAAGAGCCAAAAGCTTTCTCCTTCCAAAGCTTGTTTATTGATTTTTTGAAGGACTTTTACATCAATTTACTTACTTAATTACTGCTCATCTGGCCATTCTGGCTGCAAGGAATGCTGAGCCACTGCTAATTAGCTGTCTACTCTGCAGTGGAGAAAAGAGAAAGGCAGGAGAAATGAAATTGTAAAGAGGTTTTGAGTAGCCAATGAACATATTCCCCCACTGTGTGTTTCCCTGTTAGAGCAAATTTAAAGCACTTTGAATGAATTGATACAACTAATCAGGTTGAGCATGGTGGCTCACGCCTGTAATCCCAGCACTTTGGGAGGCCAAGGCAGGCGGATCACCTGAGGTCGAGAGTTCAAGACCAGCCTGACCAACATGGAGAAACCTTGTTTCTACTGAAAATACAAAAAATAAAAATAAAAAAGTAGCTGGATGTGGTGGCACATGCCTGTAATCCCAGCTACTCTGAAGGCTGACAAAGGAGAATCACTTGAACCTGAAAGGCAGAGGTTGTGGTGAGCTGAGATCATGCCATTGCACTCCAGTCTGGGCAATGATAGTGAAACTCCATCTCAAAACAAAAACAAACAAACAAACAAAGAACAACTAATCAAACTTGCTTTTTGTTTCTATATTTGATGGTAGATTTATCTGAAAAGACCCACTCAATTAGTTCTTTTGTTGACATGTGGATAAATATGTTGAGAAGGACTAGTGCTTTTGAAAAAACTATGTAATACCAAAATTTTTAAAAATATACTTGGCCAAGGGAATAGTCTCATGTGATTTTGCTTGTGAAGCAGAAGCATGAAAAAGTTCTCTTAGAGTACGCTTTCTGTCTGGAAAGTGTATATTTGTTCCCTAAATAACCATGAGTGCAGACCAAGTCCTATAATGCCACTTTTTTCAAGGAAGTGAGGATAGGTCATTTGAAATTTGAAGGCCATTTAAAACTCTGTCCTAGACAAATAGAGACTAATTTTGTCAAACGCATTCATGCTTTTGGGACATGGTACCTTTGAAAGAAAAGCCTAGATTACATGTCATACATTACTGTAAATATTAAATAAAAATGAACTTTAAATACAGTTTTCTAAGAATCCATAGTTTTTTTATTCTATTCAATTTAATGTTTTCAGAAAGCTGTTCCTTTTTTTTTTTTTTTTTTTGAGATGGAATTTCACTCTTGTTGCCCAGGCTGGAGTGCATTGGCTTACCGCAACCTCTGCCTCCTAGGTTCGAGCTATTCTTCTGCCTCAGCCTCCTGAGTAGCTGGGATTATAGGCATGGGCCACCACTCCTGGCTAATTTTATATTTTTAGTAGAGACAGGGTTTCTCCATGTTGGTCAGGCTGGTCTCGAACTCTCGACCTCAGGTGATCTGTCCGCCTTGGCCTCCCAAAGTGCTGGGATTACAGGCATGAGCCACCATGGCCAGCCTTTTTTGTCAATTTAATTTTGCTTGCTGATGCAGACTGTGTTGTGAATGATATGCTGGTTTGGTCTCTCTTCTCATGTTATATGATGTAACCCAATAGGGGTCTGCACTGCTGAATTATAGTTTCCCTTGGATATGTCAAACCTGTGGCTCTAATTTACTTTTTGTCAATTATGACTTTGAGAGCCAAACAACCTATGTGCCTAAGACATATGTATATGCTGCCTCAACACCTACACTTCTACACACATAGTTGTATTTGTAGAGACTCAAAGAAAGTGAGTAATTACAAAGCATTTGATGTAACGTTTTCACAAATCGGTCTTCATAACTTGTTATGCATTGTACTTTCTCAACTTTTTGTTTAAAAAATAAACCATATATAATAAATAGGTGAGTGGAGACTAGATTTTCCTTATAGTGTAATTCCAATTAATACATGAAAAAGGAATGATGAAAAATGAAAATTTCATTGAGTCAAACACTAGAGAACCATCATTGGATGCTAAAATTAGTAGGTAAAGTATGACCAGAAACAGAATACTTGCCTCATCTCAAAAGTATCTCCTCACAAAATACTTATTAATATAGAGTGAAAAATGATAACTTTACAGTGGAGGACCGTGGCAGACAGCAACTTACCCACCTGATTAAAGTTCACATTGCCAGTAATGAGACAGTCTTTCTGCATCTCTTCCTGACAGGATGCAGAGAAGGGCACAGCATCACCTGACATCCTGATGGCTCTGCTGCCTCTCAGAATACTGGGCTCCTTCACATCTCCTTCTGCTAAGGTGATCTCCAAACTCATATTTCAACATTATAAGTGTATCTTGCCTCAAGGCCAAGGAATTATCAATTTCTCAAGGAAATTTCTGTGAATATTTTATTTTATATACAGAAGGCTGAGTTAGTGTAATAAGGGATATAAACAGAATAAAACACACTGTTCAGCCTCTCTAAGTTCAAGAGATCAGCCAAGGATGCATACATTTGAGTATGTAAATATAAGAAAAATGTAACCAAGTTCTGTGATGCAGGTAGAAGCAATATCACCAGCACTGGTGAGCTGGACCTGGACATGATGAGCACTGGTTACTATGTTTAGAATCTTCCATGGTTCACTCACCTGGGGAAGACATGCATTCTCACCTAAAAACCATAAAAACAAAAGACAGTATGTACAAAAAAAGGAAAAGAAGAACGTTTTGAGTGCACCTGTCCAAACTTACGTTAGACTTTCATTCTGATATGATGCCAAATATTATCTTCCTTTTATTTCTCTTCATTCATTTTATCCCTCAAATTGCCCTTCCATGTTCTTGCTCCCTTCTCAAAGCATTCCTTCTATTCTTCTGCTTTCAACATAGCAAGAAAAATTTCACAAAATTTCATAATTATATTGATATACATGATCTCTTAAGTCAATTTAGACTCCACAATTATACTTTTATGATCTTTAGAACGGATAAAAAATTGTACATATATATGAATAAATCTCAAATAAATAAATATCTCTTTACCCTTCGGCCCATAAAAGTTAAGTTACCACGTGTTTGAAACTGATTTAAACATTTTTTTTTTTTTTGAGACAGAGTTTTGCTCTTGTTACCCAGGCTGGAGCGCAATGGCGCGATCTCGGCTCACCGCAACCTCCGCCTCCTGGGTTCAGGCAATTCTCCTGCCTCAGCCTCCTGAGTAGCTGGGATTACAGGCACGCGCCACCATGCCCAGCTAATTTTTTGTATTTTTAGTAGAGACAGGGTTTCACCGTGTTGACCAGGATGGTCTCAATCTCTTGACCTCGTGATCCACCCGCCTCGGCCTCCCAAAGTGCTGGGATTACAGGCTTGAGCCACCGCGCCCAGCCCTTAAACATTTTCTTTATTGAAGGTCAGAACATCATCAAGAAGGATCTTTGAAGTACATTCTAATTTTATCTTCCCTTTCAAAGCACTTCAGCAAAAGACCGCCTTGCACTTATACATAGCAGTGAATACTGGTATCATGTGACATTGATTAGCAGGTTGTTTCTGGAGATACTGTATACCAAGTGTATTCTGCAGATAGTATTTGAAAATGGAGGAGTATATTCTCTTCCGGGTTTTTACAGTTTTGCACTTTACATTTAAGTCTTGACTCCATCTGAAGATGATTTTTGTATAAGTTGTAAGGAAGGAGTCCAGTTTCAATCTTTTGCATATGGCTAGCCACTTATCTTGGTATCATTTATTGAATAGAGATTTTTTTCCCCATTGCTTGTTTTTGTCCGCTTTATGGAAGACCAGACAGTCATAGGTGTATAGCCTTATTTCTGGGTTCTCTATTCTGTTCCGTTGGCCTATGGGTCAGCTTTTGTTCCAGTTCCATGCGGTTTTGGTACTGCAGCCCTGTAGTACAGCGTGAAGTAAGGTAGCATGATATGACTAACTTCCTTCCTTGTATTTAGGATCGCCCTCACTATTCTCACTCATTTTTGGTTACATATGGGTTTTAAAATAGATTTTTTTCTAGATCTGTGAAGAATGTCATTGGTAGTTTGATAGGAATAACATTGAATCTGTAAATTGTTTATAGGCAGTATGGCCATTTTAATGATATTGATTCTTCCTGTGTAGGATCATGGAATGTTTATCCATTTGTATGTCTCATCTCTGATTTCTTTGAGCAGTGTTTTGTAGTCCTAATTGTAAAGATCTTTCATCTCCCTGGTTAGCTATATTCCTAGGTATTTTATTATTTTTGTAGCAATTGTGAATGAGATTGTATTTTTGATTTGGCTTTTGGCTTGACTGCTGTTGATATATAAGAATGCCAGTAATTTTTTGTGCATTTGGAAATTTATGTCTAGTGTTCCATTATTGAAATGCTAAGCCTGTGGGAGTTATTTATAGCCTACTGCTCAAGGTCATCGCCAAGATCTGATTTTTCAAATTCAAAAAATTGTAACCTCAGGCATAAAGCGTTAATTTTGTATCCTGAGACTTTGCTGATGGTGTATACCAGCTAAAGGAGTTTGTGGACTAAGACTACAGGGTTTTCTAGATACAGATTTATGTTGTCTATAAACAGAGATAGTTTGATTTCCTTTGTTCCTATTTGGATGCACTTTATATCTTTATATTGACTAATTGCCCTGAAGAGGACTTCCAATATTATGCTGAAGCGAAATGGTGAGAGAAGGGTCCCTTGCTTTGTGCCAGTTTTCAAGAAATGCTTTCCATTTTTGCCCATTCAGTATGATATTGGCTGCTGGTTTATTGTGTGGGAGTCTAAGTCTCTTTGAAAATCTTTAAGGATGTGTTTATTAATCTGGGTGCTCCTGTATTGAGTGCATATATATTCAGGATAGGTCTTCTTGCTGAATTGAACCCTTTATCATTTCATAGTACCCTTTTTTGTATTTTTTGATGTTTGTTGGTTTAAAATCTGTTTTGTCTGAAATTAGAATTCCAACCCCCTCTCCACTGTGTTTCTGTTTCCAATTTGCTCGGTAGATTTTTCTCTATCCCTTTAGTTTGAGGTAACGTGTGTCATTGCATGTGAGATGGGTCTCTCAAAGATAGCATACGATTGGGTCTTATTTATTTATGCAGCTTGCCACTCGATGCCTTTTAATTGGGGCATTTAGCCTGTTTACATTCAAGGTGAGTATTGATATGTGTGAATTTGATCCTGCTGTCATGATGTTAGCTGATTATTATGCAGATTTATTTGTACAGTTGCTTTATAGTGTTCCTGGTCTGTGTACATCAGTGTGTTTTTTTAGTAGCTGGTAATGGTCTTTCCTTTCCATATTTAGTGCTTCCTTGAGGAGCTCTTGTGAGGCAGGCTTGGAGATAATGAATTCCCTCAGCATTTGATTGTCTAGGAAGGATCTTATTGCTCCTTGCTTATGAAGCTTAATTTGGCCAAATATGAAATTATTGGTTGGAATTCCTTTTTTAAAAAAGACTATTGAACATTGGCCCACATATTCTTTTGGCTTGTAGGGTTTCTGCTGAGAGGTCCACAGTTATTCTGATTGGCTTCCCTTTGTAGGTGCTTTAAGTTTTCTCTCTAGCTGCCTTTAACATTTTTTTTCTTTCATTTCAACCTTGGAGAATCTGATGACTATATGTCTTGGGGATGATCTTATTATGAAGTATCTTACTGGGGTTGACTGCATTTCCTGGATTTGAATGTGTGCCTCTCTAGCTAGGTTGGAGAAGTTCTCATGTGTAATATTTCACAATATGTTCTCCAAGTTGCTCCATTCTCCCCATCTTGATCAGTTATACCAAGGAGTCAAAGATTTGGTATATTTATATAATCTCATATTTCTCTGAGGTTTTGTTCATTCTTCTCTATGTTTTTTCTTTTCCTCTGACTGAATTATTGGAGAGCCAGTTTTTGAGCTTTGAAATTCATTCATCTGCTTGGTCTATTCTGCTATTAATAGTCGCAGTTGCATTATGCAATTCTTGTGTGTTTTCACCTCTGTCAAGTTGGTTATGATTTTTTTCTATATTGGTTATGTTCTCTATCAGTTTCTGTATTGTTTATTATAATTCTTAGCTTTTTGGATTGAGTTTTAATGTATTCCTGCATCTTGATGATATTTGTTCTTATCCATATTTTGAATTATATTTCTGTCATTTCAGCTATCTCAACCTAGTTCAGAACCCTTGCTGGAGAGCTAATGCCATCATCTGGAGGAAAGAACACACGCTGGCTTTTGAAGTTGTCAGAGTTCTTACACTGATTCTTTCTCATCTTTGTGGGCTGATGTCCCTTTAATCTTTGAAGTTGCTGTCCTTTGGATGTTTTTTTCTTTCTTTTATCCTATTGATGATAATGAGGGTTTGATGGTGGTATAAAGTTACTTCAGTCAACTGACTTTGTTTCTAGAAGATTTCAGGGGACCAAAGCGAAGTTCACAGCTCCTGGACTGTGTATTCTAACTCTGGGAGAATGCTATTTGGCTCCAACTTTGTTCTCTGGCTTCTTGAAGTTAGAAATCCACTGCTCTATGTGGGGCCAAGATGCTCCTGGACCTCTCTGGTCCCAGCACTCTGATATATGGTACCAACCAAAGTGTTTCATAGGAAAGTGGCCGCAGGATCTATCTTCATTCGCATGTGCCAGCAGCTTTGGCAATGGCAGCACGGCCAGGTGCATGCTCATCGGCTGCAGCTGGGTGGTAGTAGGTGTGGGCCGCTGTGCAGATGACTGCAGCAGTGGTGGACACAGCATGGCTTGGGGGTTAGGGGTTCCCTACTACTAACTGTGCACATGATTTTGCAGGTGGTAGTGTTAGATCAGGGTGGGACACTGGCAGGTGCAGGGCTATATGCCCCCTCTGCACATTCAAGCAGATGGATGTTGCCATTCAGGGATGTGGAGGATTCACTGTTTTCCATACCTGGTTTTACTCTGGCAGCAGTGTTGGTTCAGGGGTGGGGCACTGAGGGGGAGTGGGACTGGCAGGGGAGCGGGGGCAAAGTGCAAGATTTGCCTATGCACACATGTGCCAACGAAGCAGTGTGGGGAGTGGTCAAAGGTCCTGGTGAAAGTGCAGTTGGTGGAGGGAGTGGGCAGGCTGGTGGTGCTTGGCCACAAAGACCATTCTGATGGAGGTATTCACAAGTCAGGCACAGTCTGCCAGTAACAAGGCTGTACTGCAAACATGGCCAGGATGGGACACCAAGAGAGGCCAGCGGACTAGAGATTGCTTAGATCAAACTGGCCCCATCTGATGGGTAAGACTGCCCTGCAGAGTTCAGGTCCAGCAGTTCCTCTAGGACTAAAGTCTCATGGGAGCAAGTCAAGCCCAGGGGATGTGAATCCCTGGCTGTGCTCCATTACAGAAACCAAACCCTCTGGGCTCTGCACCAGCTGGCATGCTGCACCTACCACTTCTCTAAGCCACTCTCTCTGCCAACTCATGTGCCCATAGTGGTTGAGGTGTCCCCTTATGCCAGGACTTCAGAGGCTTGGGATGAGAGCGAGTTGTTCCTTGCCAGCTTAACTTATTCATTCCCCAAGAGCCGTTGGGGTCCAGGAATGAATCCCAGTGCATGATAGTCCCATGCAGTGTTCCCAGTGTCCTTGCTCTTCAGGCCAGCTTCTGTGTCTTCTCACCATCTACCTGTTCATTTAGTTTATGTGTTTGTTTTTATGCCAGGACCATGTTGTTTTTATTGTGATAGTTTTGTAATATAATTTAAAATCAGATATTGTGGTGCCTCCAATTTTAATCTTTTTTCAATATTTATTTGGATATTATATGTCTTTTGTGGTTCCAAACACATTTTCAGATTTTTTTTCTATTTCTGTGCAAAATGTCATTGGAATTTTAATAGAAATTACATTGAATCTGCAGATTGCTTTGGATTAGTATGGCCATTTTAACAACACTAATTTTTCTAATACACGAACATGGGATACTTTCCCACTTATTTTTTTGTCGTCTTCAACGTATTTTAATAATGTTTTGTAATTTTCATTTTAAAGATCTTTTACCTCCCTCATCGAATTTATTCACAAATGTTTTGTTCTTCTTAATGCTATTATACGTGAGATAGTTTTTGTAATATTTTTAAACAATTTATTGTCAGTATATAGAAGCATGAATGCTTTCATATGCTGATTATGTGTCCTTCAACTTTACTAAATTTGTTTATGGGTTCTACAAGCTCTTTGGTGGAATCTTTAGGGCACTTTCTCTTTCTCTCTCTCTTTCTCTTGTTCTCTCTCTCACTCTTTCTTTCTTTCTTTATTTTTTTTCAGGGTCTCACTCTGTTGCCAAGGCTGGAGTGTAGTGTCTGATCTTAGCTCACTGCAACCTCTGCCTCTCAGGCTCAAGCAATCCACCTGCCTCAGCTTCGCAAGTAGCTGGGTCTAAAGGTATGTGCCACCATGCCCAGCTAATTTTTGTATTTTTTGTAGAGACAAGGTTTTACCATGTTTCCCAGGCTGATCTAGAACTCCTGGGCTCAAGTGATCTGCCTGCCTCAGGCTCCCGAAGTGCTGGGATTACAGGCATGAGCCACTGGGTCTGGCCAGTCTTTAGGGTTTTCAATATACATCCATGTATCACTTACAGACGGGGTATGTTTTGAAAAATACATCATTAGGTAATTTCATTGTTTGAACAACATAAATTATACTTTCCCAAACTTAGATGTTACAGCTACTACGTACCTAGGCTATATGATACAGTTTATTATTCCTGGGTAGCAAACCTGTACAGCATGTTACTATACTGAATACAGTAATTGTAATACAATAGTATTTGTGTATCCAAACACAGAAAAGATATGGTTAAATGCAGTATAAAAGATAAACAATGGTACATATGTATTGGGTAATGAACATGAATGGAGCTGGAAGTTGCTCTAGGTGAGCAAGTGAGTGAGTGGTGAGTGAATCTGAAGACCTAGGACATTATCATACACTACTGTAGATATTATAAATGCCGTACACTTAGACTGCAACAAATTTACTAAATAATTACTTTTTGTTCAATAATCAACTAATCTTAGCTTACTGTAACTCTTTTATGTTATAGACTTTAATTTTTTAAAACATTTTCACTCCTTTGTAATAACACTTAGCTTAATACACAAATTGTATATACAAAATTTTTTATATCCTTATTCTACAAGCTTTTTCTATTATAACTTTTTTTTCTTCACATTTTAAACTTATTGCTGAAAAACTAAGACACAAACTCACACATTAGCCTAGACCTACACAAGGTCAGGATCATCAATATCACTGTCTTCCACCTCCACATCTTGTCTCACTGGAAGGTTGTGAAGGTCAATAACATGCATGGACCTGTCTTCTACTGGAATGCCTCCTGAAGGCCCTACTTGAGGATGTTTTATGGTTAACTATTTTTTTAATAAGTGAATTAAGTATACTGTAAAATAATGATTAAAATGTGTAGTATAATAAATACAAAATGAGTGACATAGCCATTTATCATGTTTATCAAATATTAGATACTCTACACAATTATATGTGCTAGACTTATACCACTGGTAGCACAGTACATTTGTTGATGCCAGCATCACCACAAACATGTGAGTAATGCATTGCGTGATGAAGGCTAAGATGTCTTAGGCAAAAGGAATTTTTCAGCTCCATTTTAATCTTACGGGACCATCGTTGTACATGTGGTTTGTTATTGACCCAAATGTCTTTATGAGGCACATGGCTGTATAAAATCAGGTCATCCGCAAACAGATACAATTTAACTTCTTCCTTCCTGATTTGAAGGCATTGTATTTCTTTTTCTTGCCTTATTACTTTTAAGCAGAAAGATTAAGAGTGGAAATATCTGAAGGTTGTGTGACCTTAGTAGTAATCAAGATTAAACAAATGAGAAAATGAAGGGGTGACATTCTATTGGCTCAGCAATATACCTTTCTGACTAGTATTTTCTATATGCTTAGGTCCTTATTTGTTTTGTTTGATTTTATATGCACATATATGTATTATATTTTTAAATTAGAGGTCCTCATCTTTCCCAGTCCAACCTTACCATTCTCACTACCATTGTCAGAGGCTACATGTAAAATAAGTGAAACTACGTCATTTTAACTGCTTTTTTCAAAGCCATCACAAATTCCAGTGGAATTCCCCTGTCAGGTCTTGGTTAGTAAATTATACATGTTGATCCCATGTTGAATATCACTGAAGAGTGGGAAAAATTCATCACTGCTGGGTAAAAAGTGGCTTATAGAAGCTGGAAATACTTTAGTTTTTCTTTGTGATTGAATCACTTGATCAAAGTCAATAGGCTGCAAACATCAATACATTTGCTCTAGTTTTGTTTTGTTTTGTTTTTTTAATCTCACCATGGGTTCTGTAGAACTGCAGTTTGGTCCATTTGTAAGATAATAATATTCCATTAGCTACAATCTCCAGAGAAACTGCAACAGCTTTTTAAAAATTTTGACTTTATTTTATTGAGGATTTTGGGGAGAGTAGCTACTTTTTTTAATACATTCTCCTAATTTTCCTTTTCAGAATTGTATAGCATTATGTTTAGTTTAATTAATTCTTACTTTAAATTTTAAAACACACAAAAAATTGTGTTTGGCAACAATTTATATGATCTTTACATTCACATAATATTTAAAACTTTATCAACCATATACCTATATTGTTTTCCTATGACATGGATTCATAAGCTACTTGGGTCAAATATCATCTGCTGAAATTAGATTATATGTAGCAAATGCATGCATATGTGTGTGTGTGTGTGTGTGTATATATATATGTATATATACATATATATAGTATACTACTATTAGTTCTTGAGCCTCATCTCAAGGTCATATATTAACATGGCACAAAATGTGTTCTAGGAAATACCATTGTTACTGAGTATGAATACAAGCTCACAGCTCTGAAACCCAGAAACTTCAGAAATTTTCTTAGAAAATTTGGCAAACAATTCCTTAGCATCTAAACTTAAAAGAGTGTGAGGCTATTTATAGTCTTTATTTATCATAGAGTGAAACTTTTTCTACAAAACTATAGAAATGTTGTGTTTGATTCACTGCTGGCATAATTGTGTAAGATATGTGCGTTCCACCTCATTATCTTTCTGAAATCTGAAATATTTTGGTTTCCAAATCAAATTTGACAAAAAGGATTCACATAAGAGATTGTGGGCCACACACACATGCACACGCACACATGCAAGTGAGTATTCACATAAGAGATTGTGGACCACACACATGCACACACACATGCATGCACACACACACACATATACACACACAAGTGAGTGCATTTTGTGAGACATAAGTTTAAAAAAATTCTAGGTGAAATAAAGTTAAAAAAAATGTATCTTTTTTATTTCTTAGGTCTTTTACTTTGCTCATTTACTTTGACTCTCCTAGGAGTGATGCAATATGCAGTGTTTTCCGAATATTTGAATGACTAACCCCTTTACAAAGAAATTTCTTATATGCCCAGTCTTCAGCAAACCTTCTTTAGAAAACCACATAAGAATAGAAAGACTAGTTGTCCTGAATTTGGAAAGTTGCACTATTATTTCATTTCCATCACTGACAGGAACTTTACATGCAAGGTCATCAATTACGTCCCCATTGCCAAATTCAATAGCCATTCCTCTGTTCTCATCGTTCCTCTCGTAACATTTGACATTATTGATCACCTCCTTCTTGAAACTTTAGTTGGCATACAGGACACCACAAAATCCTATTTTTGTGCTACCTCATTTGCTGCTACTTGTATATCCTTGAGCAGAACAGTAACCTCTTTTTAATGGCTAAACATTAAAGTGCCTCAGAATTCAAGTCTCAGATCTGCTCTTTCCTCTATCTCTCTTTACCATCCATGCAATCTAATTCTCATCTATATTTTGAAATATATCATGAAATGCCTATCTATA
This sequence comes from Sapajus apella, assembly GCF_009761245.1. Classification (NCBI taxonomy): domain Eukaryota; kingdom Metazoa; phylum Chordata; class Mammalia; order Primates; family Cebidae; genus Sapajus; species Sapajus apella. The sequence continues at coordinate 32,050,826 of NW_022436957.1, forward strand.
TCTGAAAACTCTCAGTAGTGAATATGTACCCCGAATGTCTCTACAAATAACCAATTCCCTTTACTTTGGTGGAGTTTCAATTGATATTACTTTTATTTTGTGATTATGTAGAGATAACATTTTGTCATATATACAGATGTAGTCTTCATTCAAGGTAATTTTATTTCAACAATGGACTTTCCTCATGTAAACCATACCTTGATATGCATACCTCAGGGAAGATAGGACAAGCTAATTCATGGCTTTTAAGCTTGAAATTCTGAAGTTTTAAACAATAGAATTGAGATTATTCTTGAAGATGCCTGTGCATTATTTCCTGTCTGAAACTTTGGAATAAATATGGTGGTTATTATCTGCTTCCTCTCTTCCCAGATCTGTTATTTGCCTTTCTCTTCTCAGTTCTTTGCCCCAAGAGGCTGACCACTATAAAATGTATCATCAAAGACACCTGGATCTCCCACTTCCAGTTGGGTTCAGTCAACGGGAGTCACCATCAGGAGGCAGGAAATAGGGAAGTCAAGGTATTTATACCTTTTGCTTCCTTCCAGCATCTGTGAAGTTCTGGAAGTGGCTGTCTCCCACAGTGATGATACCCTTTTTAGTTTTATTCTTTATCACGGTTCAAGACCCTAACCAAGTGGAGCTAACCAAAGCTCCACTAACGCTATTTCTTTCCTCTATCATCCCTTCTTATCTGGGGTGGGGGAATAGCTTCCTGCTTTACTAGTCCTTAGGTGCTTCAGTACCTCTTGTGGAGACACTCATGGTAACCACTTCTACTCTGCTATTTCAGGATGCTGGTGAAAGGGAAATTTTCAAGACTGGGTATCAATCTGTTTCCTGGACAGAAACCAGCAGCACCCTCAGAAAATATAATAAAATATATTTTATTATATAAAACATTTTTATATAATAAAATATATATAAAATATAATAAAATATGTCTATGCCAATATAATTGGCATAGATGTGGGCAAAGTTATGAGAAATATCAAGGTGAGTTGTACATTAAATATCTTCATAGAGATCTGATTGAATGCTTTGGATCTGAAATTATCATAGAGCCTGACATAGATATATCATAATATCTCATTCATTTCTTCATCATTTTGCTAGATTTATATGCATTCTGCCTGAGAATTTTACTGCATAGTTTTCAATTTTCATTATTATAAAAGAGGGAGAATGTAGATAACAATAAGTGCTCAATGAATAGTTGGTACTAAGTTTCAAAATTTTATTCTGACCCCAAAATAGATCCTCCTCCTATCAAAAATGTAAAATAACAGACATATTTATAGATGCATTTCACTGAGGCTCAATAGTTGTATATATATGAAGAAAGAAAACATGCCAAAGTTCAGCAGAAGGGAACAGACAGACATAGAGCACAAGCACAGAACCAGATTTTACATCACTATTTCATCTATTTTAATTCTACAACTAACAATATTCAGTGGATAAAAGGAGGGTGGAGAAGAATTGAAATTTTAGAAAGAAATGAAATACCATCTAGCAAAAGATTCTCAACTGTAAGTTTATCAAGTAAATAAGACCATGAAAACTTTATTTTCTACCTAATTAGGAAAGAAGAGGATACATATATATTTGTTTTAGATAGTAGAAACATTAATTTGGAATTATGGGAGAAAAAAATATCTGATTTGGCAACAGCAAGGGAATATTTCTAAGAACATGAGAGGACAAGAAACCAAGAGGGTACATATAGGTACAAATAGAAAGATATTTAGATAAATAGAAAAATCTAGAAACAGGTAAAGATATGTTGAAGAAATCTGAGACAATGGAAAGTTATATTTTATAGTGGAAAACAAATTATTAAATGTAGAAAGAAAAAAATATTATTTGGTAATCATGATAAAAATTAATTCAGGTAAACAGTAATTAATGAATGCTAAAACTAGTGGGTTGAAAGTCCACAGAGCAGTAAGATTTTTACAAAGTTTCAAAGAATTTTCCCGAAAAGAAAAATAAAAGCATTAACTTTATAATGGAGAATCTTGATAAATATCAACTTAACCAAGAAGTCAAACATAACATCACTAGAAATGAGACCAATAGACATTTTGTGCTTCCAGATGTGAATGCACTGAAGAGAGTACACATCCCTATTGTAATCTGCCTGGTGGGAAAAAGGCTATCATGATCTAATGATGAGGAAACAAAACAAAAATCCTAGAGTGAGAGATATTCTACAAAATAATTGTGCCATATTTTCCAAAAATGTCAATGTCAAAAAGCAAGTCATAAACTCTTTTTTGAAATGTGCCCAGTTTACTGCATAGGATATAGTCTTAGATCAGAACTCAATGAATTTGTATTGTGAGTCTTCCCTTGGGTCTTGCCACAAATTCCACATGGTGTCTTTTGTCAGCTCTGGCATTTGTAGTAAATAACTTAAGATCTGCTAGATCATATGGACCAAGCAGAGCCACTTGTGTTGCAGCCTGTTCCTTTCTGCTCTGGGCTCCACTCAAAGTGAGACCATTTCATGTCACTCAATATGGCAGCTGGAACAGTATTGCCAAGGATTATACTTTGTGCAAGACCTAAAAGGTCTTCTTTGTAATTAGGCATTTTTGTTTGTGGATGAATATGTGAGATATAATAATATGCTCTTTACTTTGGAGGAGATAGGGTGCCACATCCCAGACCATTAGACCCTTAATATTTTTTTTTATGATACTTTAAGTTCTGGGGTACATGTGCAGAACATGCAGGTTTGTTACACAGGTATACATGTGCCATGGTGGTTTGCTGCATCCATCGCCCCGTCATCTACATTAGGTATTTCTCCTAATGCTATCCCTCCCCTGTCTCCCCATCCCCTACTATCCCTCCCCTATCCCCATCCCCTGACAGGCCCCAGTGTATGATGTTCTCATTGTTGAGAACATCCTGTGTCCATGTGTTCTCATTGTTGAATGCTCACTTATGAATGAGAACATGCAGTGTTTGGTTTTCTGTTCTTGTGTCAGTTTGCTGAGAATGATGGCTCCTACCTTCATTCATGTTCCTGCAAAGGACATAAACTCATCCTTTTTTATGGCTGCATAGTATTTCATGGCATATATGTGCCACATTTTCTTTCTCCAGTCTATGATTTCTGGGCATTTGGGTTGGTTCCAAGTCTTTGCTATTGTGAACAGTGCTGCAACAAATATACGTGTGCATGTGTCTTTATAAAAGAATGATTTATAATCATTTGGGTATATACCCAAGAATGGGATTGCTGGTTCAAATGGTATTTCTACTTCTATGTTTACCAATGTCCTGGATCCCATTCTTCAGAATGCAAGCTTCTTACTAGGACTCTCAACATACTTGCTACTTTTCACTGATAGTGTTAGAGAGATATAGTCAACATGTTGGGAAATTCTGACATTTTTCAAAATGTCCAGACAGTTCAGGGGTATTCAGAATATATTACGTCAGACGGCAAAAGAGCTAACATAAACTTGGGACAAGACTGTAAACATATATTGTTATCTTCCCTTAGTAAATGCAAACTGTTCGTGGTCCTCTCTTCTAATAGAAACAAAGAAATGCATTGGGCAGACCAATGATGGCTTAGAATGTAGTTGTGGCTGTGTTTATCTATTCTAGCAGAAACACCATTTATGGTACAGTAGCTGCAATTAGGGCTTTTAAATGTCTGAGTGTGTAGTAGTCTACCAATCCTGAATGTGTTTGGATTCTGCAAGAACTATACTGATGAATTAAATGAAGATATGATAGAGATAAACCATCTGTTATTCTTTGGCTACTGCTTCTCTTAGAAGGTAAGATTATTTTTATTTACTATCTTGGTTGAGTGCTGGGGCAGTTTCAAAAGTTTCCACTTTGTCTTTTCCACTATGATAACTCTTAGCCCTACTGGCCAAGGCACCAGCATGGGATTCTGTCAACTACCAATGTTATCTATTTTAATTGTATATTTCATGCTATATACCCAATGGATTAACTGCTAGACAGACCTGAGCCAGGATTCTATTAATTAGTTGGTCATTACAAAGCAGGTTCACTGTGCACCAGCATCAATCCTAGGGGAGGACTCAAATGCCTTACCCACCGCACCTTAGGATGTGCCAATTTCTATCACTTGCATGAGTCCTGTGAGACAGAACACTAGCATAGAACAGGTTATATGGAGCAGGCTTATTACTTAGAGAGGGCAACAAGAAAAAACAAAAGCCTAGGATTCATGGTGAGCTGGTCTCCTAAGGCTCAAGAAAGATGCACAGGGTGGAGGGAGTCTCATCTCTACGTGCCCTACTTGCACCACAGCTGAGGGATCCTGGAAAGCAGTGCACTCTGGATTTTATTCCTTGGGAGAAACATAAATAGCTGGACTAAAGTATTGTAGAAGATCCTGCTCTAGGAGGGACAGGAACAGGGCCTGTTCTGTTCTGGCCAATTCCTTCTTCTCTCAGGATGCTGCATTTTGAGCACCTTCTCCAGTTATTTTTGAGAACTACAAACAAGAAAAGGGGAAAAACTGAGTCAGGCCAAGGCTGCTAGGGAAGTTGTCCTGCAGTTGTTACATGTTCTAAATCTACCAGGTGTTCATGTTGATGCTTTGAGTTGCTGGAAAGTCTAATTGGGAGAGCACTGGGAGAATCATTATTGTGTATACTCATCATTGATTTGAAGGGCCTTTCTTGGAGACCAGATCTGTTTCACTGTGTCTAAAAACTGACTCAGTTCTGGAAACTGAATAAGTATGGTGTCTTATATTGGGTCACTTATTTCAGTATCCTAATAATCATGTTTGATTTCTTTCGATTGTATCAATTGAACAGACCACTCCTCAGCTCCATCTATTTGACTCCTAGAGATGTCGTGTTCCAATAACCATCTCTATAACCTTCTCCATGTCAGACTTCCCTGGCTGACACTTTGTCTTTTCCACTCAATACAATAATTACAGCCATCTGACTTATAGTTACATACTGCCGCCTGTCCATTGTTTTAAGTTTCTGCCATCTCCATTGCTATCATGAACCCAATTCTGTAATAGTATCTCTTCCCATCATCCCTGACCTACAGATGAGAGCAACCACTGAAATATTTAGTAATCTGGTGGCCCCTAACACTAGCATATTTCTTACCATTTTGCATAAGGTACACCCTGTGGGCCCTACTTTGAAGCATGCATATCTGATAGGTTTTCCAACATCACGTAGCATAGTAGTCCTCCCTTTTCTGTGAGAAATACACTCTGAAACATTAAGTGGGTACCTGACATTGTCAATTGCACTAAAGCCTATGCATACTAAGCTTTTTTCCTATTCATACATACCTACGATAAAGTTTAATTTAATTTAGTTAATCTGGCACAGCACATTGATGTCCATCAAAACACTTTTTCTGTCTGTCTTCCACCTACAACTTTAATGCCTTTTCTGTCTTAAATAAACACTTATATTGTACTGTGGCTGCAACTTTTGCAGTTTGAGGTATACAGCATAACTAGTAGAAATTTATTTTTCCTTCTTCACAATTTCACGGATAGGAGATTCGTTTTTACCATATATCTTAGCAACCTCTGCATACATATTTTTTTCTTTCCTTATTTAAAATGTTTACCTTATTTAGTTAATGGAGTAATTTATGGCTTCCCTTTAGCATATCTGAATTGCCTGCATCACTACTCCTACACATTGGAGCCATTATTAAGTAAAGGTTACTTTACCACAGTAGTGAGATACTGTGCCAGTCAGTCTGATAACTGAGACCTTTACTAAGTGAGTAACAGGTAGGTACCACAAACAGCTTGATTCTGCTCAACAAAGGGATGATTCATATCCAAGGCAACATGGGAGCAGAATAATATGAGATTTCATCATGCTTCTCAGAACAGCACGTAACTTAATATTTATGAATTGTTTATTTCTGAAATTTTCCATTTAATAATTTTGGACTGGGCTTGACCACAGGTTACTAAAACCATGGAAAATGGAGGATTGTTATACAGCAAATCCACTCTAGCATGCTCACTATTATGAAAATATTAATAAGTTCCTCCACAGTGTGCAGTGTGATGTGTGAGGTTTCCATGTCAATTATAAAAGTGATTGCTTTTCCCACACTTCAGTATGTTGGCAGGATATAATGTTCTTACCAAGGTAATAAAGTCTGTATTGTACAAGAGCACTAACAAATCAATAAGCTTTCTCTTTTCTAACTTGATCTAGCATCCTTTATCTTCAGTCCTTTAGGGAACCCAACCGTGTGAATACTTGCAAAGCGAGTTTCACAAGAGGGGTGGTCGAGCCCAGACACGGGGACGGGACTGATAGAGGGAAGTTGAGATAAAGTTGAGTCAGGAACACAAAAAAGGAGAATCCTGTTAAAAGATAACCAGATGATCAGAACCAGAAAATCCTGCAGTCACAAGGAACAATGTCTCGATGTAAATGTTTTTTATGAGCACCAGGAATGACTATCACCTTTTACGACCACTGATTGTGTGTCTCTGCCATCCTTATTGTATAGAGTATGTGAATTAGTGATCTATTTTTTCTCTTACACTGACGTAAACCAGAGCCTGAAAAATGTATATAATCGAAGCCTTTGAGAAATAAAGTTGCTGGTGGAGCACTCACTCCCCAGACCTCCTGACCCCGCTTTTCTGTCTCCTATTTTTCCTGTGTACCCCCCACTCAGGTTTTGAATCCTCTTGCTGGCCGAGAGTTCCTGCCAGACAGTCCTATATTGACTTTTAAGGTTTCTGATAGTATATGTTAGCTAGGTCCTTTAGATTTTTTATAATATGGTCTCTTTTCTTCTTTATCAAATGTTCCATATATTTGAATGGGTTGTTTTGTAAATTAAACCTAGAGAAGTCTTAGTATCCAAGAGAGAAGAGAAGAGCAGATCCTGGGGTGCAATATGAGTGCATGTTGCTGTGGAGGAGAAACTTTCACATCATATTCAAATAGGGGTGGTGCTAGCCATTAACAGCTAAAAGTGGGCCACTTCCTTAGGCTCAGATAATTCAGGGAAATTTAGAGGTACAGAATTTTTAGATGTATTAACACAGATGTCTTTAGGTTAAAAGTTTTTACTTATAATATTTAATGTTTTAAGTTGGATCTTTGCCTACATCACCACTCACGTTGGAGCCACTACTAAGTAAAATAAAGGTTACTTAATAATATTAAACCCATTTATGCCTAGTGTTCCATTATTGGAACACTAAACATGTGGGAGTTATTTATATTCTACTGCTCAAGGTCATCGACAAGGTCTGATTGCAAAAATTAAAAAACTGCAACCTCAGGCATACATGGGTTAAGTCAGTAATAACAGAGGCTAATAGTATTAGTAATAACAGACTGACAAATATTATTTCTTGTTATAACGCCTTTTTCATTTTTGGCACCAAGGTTATAATGTACTAATAAAAGATTGGAAAATCTTCCCCTCTTTTGTATAGTATCACTGTTAATTATTTTCTTAAGTCTTTGGTAGAATTCATCAGTAAGACCATCTGAGGCTGGATAATATTGTGGTAGCTGGGCATGAGTGAGGCGATTTTAAATCATGGATTCAGTTTTTTAAAAGGTATAGATTTGGGGAGTTTCTATTTATTCTTGTATAAGTTTTGGTAATTTGTTTTTCTCTATGATTTTTTTAATTTAGTCTAAATTTTCAAATGCATTTTTAAAAAGCTATTCACAATGTCTCTTTATATGTTTAACTGTTTTCAGGGTTTATAGTGATGTCCTTTTTTATTTATGACACAGATAATTTTACCTGCTTTTCTTTATCATTATTAAATATGCTTAGGGTTTATTAATTTGTATCAGACTTTCCAAAAGACTGACTTGTTTTGTATTGTATGCTTGTTTTCTATTTAATTAGATTCTATCTCTTTAGTAATTCTGTAATAACAACTTTTCATTATGTTCCAATGTCTATAAACAATACAATCTTTGAGATAGAGTCCTATCTAGTTTGAAATATATTTAAATAATTGTGACAATATAAGCTTTAATCTATGGCTCAGGCATCTTTCAAGTTTTCTAATTCTCTATCTATGCATGTGAGCAATAGTAGAATAGTAAGCATCTACCATATATTCAGAAAATCTTCGGTTTGAGCTCTAGCTGAATTTTTAGTAGCTATATTAATATGGACAAATTAACATATTTCAATCTTAGTTTTCTTGTCTGTGAAATGGTAATACAATATAATCATATTAGGATTCTTGAGAGAATTAAGAGAGAATACATCTCAACTCAGACTTTTCTAGGTTCTTGGCAAATATTGGTATCAATCCATTATTTCTTGTTGTCTTTTGTAGATATGAAAATTGAAGTGAAGTAAATAGTTCCTACAAGATAATATTTAAGTCATTAATTAAATGAGAGTAGAATTCAAATTTTAAAATTCATTTTGAGCTAAGATATTCTTACTGCACAGTTATTTATGAAAGGAGAAAAAAGCAATTAGTAATTTTCTGGTTTTGCTCTGAATTTATCACATAGAGGCTAGTCTTCACCTTTATGTGTTTCTTTTAAAACATATATACATTTATCCTATTTACATATCATCTTTCCCATGGACTTGCCATTTTACATTGCAGTGACATCTTAATATTTACTTCTTGATTTCATTTATAATATTATGATTTGTGAATATCCATTATCTTTAAGCAAAATTTAGCTACCCTGCAAAAAATAAAAATAAATAATAGTCTCTGATATATAAATATCAGCCAAACCAACTTACAGTTTTATTTGGAAAAATGAAATATTTCAATTTTCCCTATCAGCATACTTCTCTCTTCATTGCTAGGCATTGTTATAGCAAGGAATCATCGTGATCCTGAGATAAATTAGAAAGGTAGGGAAGGCATAATAGCCCTTGCCAACCAGATTTTACATTTTGTGTTATAGATTCTATAAATGCCTGATTAAATTTTAAATTTTAACACAATATTAAAATATGTAAAAGTGGTAATGAAACAAAATATATTAATTCAAATTTTTGTAATTAAGTAGTAGTATATTAGAGTCTATTAAATCTTATGCTGACATATTAATGCTCCTTTTACATAACTGTTTATTATTTTATAACTTTTGACTATGATTTTTAGATTTTTAGTTTATTTTAATATTAAAAGGAAGGAATGCAGGAAAGAAAAGAAGAAAGGAAGGAAAGAAGGCAGGCAGGCAAGCAGAAATTTCAGAGAAAAGCAAAGTAGCATGATTACATGGAACAGGATAGTCCTTTACAGGAAAATAGAAAAGCACCAACCAGAAGTAGGAATGGATGCTGAATATGGAAACATCACTTACAACTATTACACATGAATGACACAGAAAAAAATTGACTTGGGGCTATACGGATGGCTTCACAATCACTTTGGTCATCAGTAAACCAGGACATTAAGAACTGTTTGGAAAGAGAATACATTTTGAGCTGTAGGAAAGGGGCAACTGCATCCAAAATAAGAAGCCCTGTTAAGAGACACAGTGCTGGGGTCACATTACAAACCAAATGGGAGGGGAGAGTTTGGAGCATCACAAAATCTTGTTGCCAGGGAAAAACATTGAAGCAAAAAGTGTACAGATCTGCCTTCACTTCCTCAGTCTGGAATAAGTTTGTCATTTATTAAGGAAAAAACTAAATTAAACCTATCTATACAATTGTTAAGCTTCTGATGTAACCTTTATGTTATCATCTATTTTAATCAGTGATAGAGAAGATAATAGTGTTCTACTCATCACCAAAGAAATAATACCTTATATCTCCCATTAGAGGTAATGTGACAATAAAAGAACATACTTAAATATTAGAATCTGGGAAAAATCCTATATTATATTTGAGTTTATGACAACTTTTCAAAATCTTTTGCTTTGTGTTATCATCTTCATTATATATGCATTGCCTAAAGGGAGATTTTAAATATCAGAAGTTGATCTAGAGTAGCATTTTTGAAGAATTCTCAATATATCAGTGATTGTATTTAGCAACAAAGAGAGATATAGTTTTATAAGATTACAGAGTTGTTCTCAAAATAATTTTATCCAACCCATTCAAATGAGTTGCTAGAGATCCTGAGAGATAAAATGACTTGGCCAAGGTCATAAAAACAGCTTATCTCAGAGTTAGAAGGATAACCCACTGCTTGTCTCACATGTTAATGTGTCTGGTGTGTAAGTTTTCTACCTATATGTTTCAAGTTTCCTTACAACACACACAGCAGGAACAAAGGAACTATCAAAATGAAGACATGTCTATATAATTAAAATCACTTACTTCAAATGATATAATTATAATTATGCGTATGAGTGTATGACCATGAGCACATTAAGTTGATGTGGAGTTATAGCTATAAAAACAGATAGTGCTAATAGGAGATGGCATTAGATTTATAAGATATAATTATTCTAAAATCCTTATTGTTAGTACTAAGGATTGACAAATCAAGGAGGAGTATAGACATTTAATACCTTATTTTCATCAAAAATTATAATCAAATCTCATGACTGCATCATGGACAATGTGGAACAGGTGCTGACAGGAAGAATAAAACATCCAGTTAACCTATAGACTAAGCAGCCAGATTCCCCAAAACACTGGCTCCATCTCAATCTGGAGAAATAAGAATTGTTTGGTCAACTGCATTCACCAGTATTGCATATCCTTAAAATAGTTTTTAAAAGACAGCTTATTTCAGTTACAAGAAAAATTACAGAAAGATATTTGTCAATAATTATCAAGGGTCTGAGATTTTACCCTACTTGCAAGCTAACAAATTGGCTAGCCACATTTTCATGAATGTTGGCAGAGATACAATATCCCTAGATCAGAGAATAATATCTTTATTATTCACAGCACAGTAGGCAGCATGAGCTTCATACTTACATCTGTTCTTGTCCTTCAAGTCCCATAGAGTTGATATGGAGAAGTCCAGTGGATGCTGCTGCACTTATGGTGGGCCTGTGCCACAGCTGAGGAGCCCTGAGCTTAAAAAACCTGAATCTTTCACAGGGTACTGCTGCTGATAAACATGCCCAATTTTTGCCTCAAGGGAGACCTTATCTTTATAATCCTGGAGTGCTAGCAAATTTATCTTCTGATCCAGGACTGAGAAACTATCTTTAATATCCAAGTCTGTTCCTTCACACAGACATCGTTGAAAAGATAGTCCAGAACTAAAGTTCCCAGTGCTTCTACTCAAAAGCCATGCAGAAATGTGAGAGATCAATGGGAAATTATTTCTCAACAGGTGGCTGTATCATCAGTCATTCATGAACTTGCACAAATTGCTTCAAAAGTAATTTCCCTTAATTGAACACCTAATAAATTTTATGAGGACAGCAAATAGAATGTGACAGCTTGCACTTGCTTTCAAGGGCAGGCATCTAAATACCCAGAAAAGTTCAATTCTACCTGTTATCTCAAAACTGCTCACAAATTTCCTCACAAACCATAAAAAGCCTATGTGCCTTATGTGCCACACATTTCTCATTCTGCACTGGTAAGAAAAAGAAAGGGAAAAAATGAAAAAAAATTGTGATGTGGTCATTTTATGAACTTCTGTTTGCTTTTATGAACTTCCTTCCAGAACTTTTTCTGGCTTCAGTAATGAAGCTGAGGTGTGCCACACGAGCTCACACATTGGGCAACTTTCTGGAGGAGGGAGATATGTTAACCCAGTTCTCTGCATGAGAGGTCCGGGGTCACATGGTCTGAAACCACTATACCAAATAACGATCTTATCAACCACTGTTATTTTTTACTGGATTGCACCTTGGGTTTACCTAGTTAGAGTTTTTCCAGGTTCATTTGAAGAAGGTGATACAGGCAGCAACCTGATGGGCACAAAGCCTTCTTCAAATTGCAAAGAAATCAGACCTCACCTCATCAACAACAGCCATGTCTGCCTCAGTAATACATTCAACAAATCCACAGTTGGAAGGAAATTCAGAGTTGGAAATAAGTCTAAATATCCTCATGATAGTAGTTTATAAAGGAATATACAACCTGTTTTCTGATGTCTGGTTCAAGGGTTAGAATTCTTAACTATTTGCCCTCTACCTAAGGTGCAACTATAGTATTTGACTCTGTCACTTTCCTACTTATGAGAATCCATACACAGAAAAGGCTGTTTAATCTTTGATGGTATTTTTAACTCTTAAAAACTCTGTTCTTATTATTATATTAACAAACAAGAAATTATAAATGGCAAGCAGGACTTTTGAAGTTTTTTTCTTTTACAGGTACATGCTTTGACTTCATATTGTATGTGTAGTCTTCAGAATCATAGTGGCCTATTTGCAAAAAATGAATGTTCTTCCTAAGTCAAATAATCTTGCTTATAATCTGTTTCACATATGAAGGTGGAGTGTATTTCACAGTTGCTGAGGAAACACTAGAGCTAAACATTCATTCAGTTTCATTATGAACATTCAGAATTTACGTGAATTCTTTGAAACGTGTGTCTTAACTCATTTGAAATTATTCATCTTTGCAAATAAGTAGTCACTTTTTCCCATGCTTTGTATTACCAATGTGTTGTGTAAGACAGAAATGGAGAAAGTTGGGAACTATGTTATAAGTCTTTTGTCAAATCATAACATATTCAGGAATAGATTATTGGGCTGAAGCATATTTTCTGCTTGATTCTGAATAACTTCTTTTTCTGTTTATTGCTCCTACCTACCAGGATAATCCAAGCTGCCAAGTTGGATTTGGGCATGTGGCTTGGATTTGCCAATGTTTTGTTGCCAACCCTAGATCTAAATATGTAACTCTAATAGACTCTTTGCTGCATGCACACAGCAAGTCAATACACCAAGACACTGGTTGAAGCAGAGAAAGAGGTTTAATCACAGAATCACTGAAGGAGAAAATGGGAGTAAGCCTCAAATCCATCTCCCTGAGAAGTTTGGAGCTAGAGATTTTAAGGGTTTTAGAATGGGTTAAAGTGTGGTCATTGATTTGTAGAAGAGTACAGGGCAAAGTCATGGGTCAGGGAGATGAAGAAGCTGTATTCTCATGCTGATCCAGTTTCTCTGTTGGGGGTCTTCAAACTGGTTGCTAGAATTCTAGGCCTAACAAACATCTTAAGCAATTTTTAAACAAAATCCTTATGATTCTAATGTCAGAGACTCTGTCTATAGGAACAATGGAGATGCAAGTCAATTATTCAAGCCTTATGACCCCAATGTCAGAAATCCTATCTGTAGGAATAATAGATATGCAAATGGTCAGCAACTAGTGCTGCAAGACTTTTAGCAAGAAGGAAGTGGACCAAACTGCAGCCTGATTAATGTTTAATTATAACTATATTTCTGTCCAGAATCCAGCATGCAATTCTTGTCAACCCTGTGGGAAGAGTTTCAAATACATCTTGCAGCTAAACACATTGATGATTTTTTCTGTGTGAAAAAGATAAATCTCTACAAAAGGGTACAAAGTCCTTTAGGGTAGCGATTAATGGACTCCTCAAAGTCTGTGTTAGAAATCCTGATTTGTGATTACTCATAATTTATGGAAATGTCAACCTACTTTCCAAAAGATAATCATAAGATAAATGCAAATTAAACTCAAATTCAAAATTCAATGACAACGTATTTGGAAAATTCTTGTGTAATAAACAGGCGTTTTGTTTTGTTTTATTTTCTTCTGTCTTTTATTTGAATGTATAACTTTAATAGCTGAACCAGTTTAAACCGGGATAGAGATTTGTTTACTCACCTTAATCAATGCAATGCAAATGACTGATATTAGCTGTATTTTCTATGCCAATAGACAAGTTTACAACTCGTAATATCTATCATTTATTACTTTTTCTGAATATTCCTTTGTTATGACCTCAATTAAAAGGGAGAAAATAGGAAGTGCCATTTATCCACACAAATGCTTGCTTAAAAAACTTTCTGAGGCATTTTGTTATTGTCTGATGAGTTGATGACTTGCCTAAGGTATCATGATTGAAGAATCTGGATCTTCTCATAGGTAAAGCTGTCTCCAAATTCTGTTCTCTTTTTTCTGTCCTCATATGCCAAACTTTTCTTATTACATCAACTGTCTCTTCCTTTATTATGTTCAGCTGTGGCTTTTATAAATAATATCTTTAAGACACACTGCTTTTGTGTTTGTCTTAGGCCATTTTGTGCGACTATACCAAAGTACTTGAGTGAGAGTAGATAATTTATCATGAACAAAAATTTATTTGAGGCTTATGGTTTTGGAGTCTGGGGAGTACAACATGAAGGTATTGTCATGTGGTGAGGGTCTTTTTGCTGAATCATCCCATGGCAGAAGGCGGAAGGTGGAAAGACGAGAGGGTGAGAGAAGAGGGAGGGTTTAAACTCACAGCCTGCAGCCTTTTTTATAATCTGCATTAATTTATTTATGAGGGTGGAGCCCTCATGATATAAATGCCTCCAATTAGAATACATTACCTAACACCCTTGTTTTGAGGATTGTATTAGTGTGTTTGCATTGCTATTAGTTTGGTGCAAAAGTCATTGCGGGGTTTCCCATTAAAAGCAACGGCAAAAACCGCAATGACTTTTGCACCAACCTAATATAAAGCCGTACTCAAAGCTGAGAGTAATTTATTTAATTAATAAAAGAGGTTTATCTGGCTAAGAGTTATACAGGCTGTATAAAAAGGATAGCACTTGGCTGGGAACAGTGGCTCATGCCTGTAATCCCAGCATTTTGGGAGGCTGAGGCAGGTGGATCACCTGATGTCAGGAGTTCAAGGCCAGCTTGGCCAACACAGCGAAACCCCCTCTCTACTAAAAATACAAAAATTAGCCAGATGTGGTGGTGGGTGCCTGTAATCCCAGCTACAGGAAGGTGAGGCAGGAGAATCACTTGAAATTGGGAGCTGGGAGGCAGAGGTTGCAGTGAGCCAAGACTGCGCCATTGCACGCCAGCCTGAGTGACGAGAGCAAAACTCTGTCTCAAAAAAAAAAAAAAAAAGGATAGCACTGGCATCTGCTACTGGCGAGTCGTCAGGAAGTTTACAATCATTGTGGAAGGTGAAGGGAGAGCAAGTGATGTCACATGGTGAGAGAGCAACAGAGAGAGGTGGTGCCACACTCTTTTAAAAAAACAGATCTCATATGAACACAGAGCAAGACCTTATTACTGTGAGGAAGGCACCAAAATATTAATGAGAGATCTGCCCCCATGACTCAAATACCGCCCATCAGGCCAAACTCCAACATTAGGGAGTACATTTCAACATGATATTTGGAGGAAACAAACATTAAAAGCATATCAGGGGTTAAATTTCCAACATATACTTTTTGCGGGACATATTCAAACTATAGCAGCATTTTTTATTAATTACTTGACACATTTAAATCAGCTCTTTACTGTGTATCTTTTTCTCATATTTATCTAGGATATATAGTTTCAAACCTCAATGTACTCAACTGATAAAAATGAATCACTTATTGACTTTTTTTAAATATTAAAAATGTAAAAATAAATGCATTTGCTTAAAACTGTGTACTAAAATGCTACTGCATAGGGGCAGTAAGCAGCTTGATGTCAGCAGAGAAAAAAATGGAAAGGTACAATTTCTTTCAAGTGCAACTTTGATCTCCATTTATCAGCCCCCCTTGCTGTACTCTATGCCTGTGTGTCAAATCAAGGGAGCAGAGGAGACATTAGGGAGAATCAATAGGTGTTACAGGGTGTTCCACAAAGCACTTGGTGCTTCATTTACTGCAAAGTGAAATATTGACTGCAGGGCCAGAGGAGGATGGCAATATGTGGTTTAAATTAGATTCAAATACTTCTTAGCCCTCAGAATACTATTAACCAGGCTAATATTGAGTAAATATTTACTAAACACCTACTGAGGAGAGGCCCTAAATGGTTACTGAATTGACAAGATTAGTCCCCAACCTTAAAGATCTAATGATCTAGCAGAAGAGTAGCCAGAATAATAGGTATAGACACTGATGAGTCTTGTGATGAAAAATCTTCTTTCTTCATGTCCAGGGCTCACACAGTTGAGCTTTACAGATATACCAGCAAAGAAGGAAAATGGAGAAGCCAAAAAGGGCAAATCAGTGTTAGGAAAATAGTCACTAAATTGGGGGGGAAATAAGAGTCACTAATGTAATATCCTGAATAATTTTCTCTGAGTGTGGAACAGTTCTGATTTTTGATTGCCACTTCTATTCTAAAGGTGGGTGTTTCCTAAACTTTGTTGCTAACCTAACAGTCACTTCTTGCCCACCCCTGCCCCACTGGATCAGAATCTGTATGAAATGCATCGGGGAAGCTCCATTATTAACAGGTGACTTTGGTGATTTTTGGGGGATGTTTAGGAAACACTGCCATAGCTACTCCCTGCAACTCCACCATTTGAGCTTATCTCTTTCATTGAGCAGCAAGTTCTCAAAGTTTAGCATGCAAAAACAATCACCTGAATCTCTACTGTTTCTACTTCAAGCCCCCTTAGTTTAACCGATCCTCTCAAAGTTTAGGGGCACTCATGGTAAGAACGTTAAGGTTCCTGAGTCCTATCTTCATAGACTTTAATTGAGTGGGCCTGCTGTGGAGCCCATTAGTCCTCCTTTTGATAAGAATGGTAGGGTAAGAGATTCTGATGAAGGTAATTCTTGGAAGGTACTTTGAGAAATATTGGCTCAAATAGTCTTTATTCCTCTTGAAAAGAAACACATTACACTCTTATAATTTGGTGCAAAAGTAAGATTTGAGAATTGGATTTTATTCCAGGTTATAAATCTAGCAGACTAAAAACTTATAGTGAGGACAGGAGGGTGTTTTTTTTCTTTTTCTGTTCTGCTCAATGTATGCCCAACACCAAAGAGAATGGTTTTACATAGTAGATGTCCCCAAACTAGTTATAGACTTGATGAATCAACTCAATGTGTAAGGACATTATGTTCGTCACTTTTGCATGCTCCTTATACCCTGTAATGAAGTGGTATAGCCAAAAGGAATTTACAAACAGATTTGCAAATGGAGAGCAGGGTGGCAGTGATAGGAGTAGAAGGGCCAACTCTGAAACACATTGGACCTTCAGGAGGAACAAAAGAGGATCAATAAAGGGAAGCAATAATGGATAGCCTCACCCCGAACTCCCACTCTGCCAACCTTACTGGCTGTCCAAGGCTATCCTACCCTTGGTCACTGTTCTGGTTTCCTAGGGCTGCTGTAGCAAAGTATCACAAACTGGGTGGCTTAAACAACACAACTATAGTGTCTTACAGTCAGGGAGGCTAGAACCAAGATTAAGATGTTGGCAGGATTCCTTCCTTGTCAGGGCTATGAGGAAGAATCTGTTCTGTGCCTCTCTCTTGGCTTCTGGCGGTTTGCTGGCAATCTGCAGCATTCCTTCGCTTGTAGATTCATCACCACAATCTCTGCCTTCATCTTTACATGGATTCTTCCTGTGTCTGTGTCTGTCTCACTGTCTGATTTCACTTTATTAAAAAAAATAAGGATGGCCGGGCACAGTAGCTCACGCCTATAACCCCAGCACTTTGGGAGGCTGAGGTGGGTGGATCACCTGAGGTCAAGTGTTCTAGACCAGCCTGGCCAACATAGCAAAACCCCATCTGTATTGAAAATACAAAAAATTAGTCAGGTGTGGTGGTGCGCACCTGTAATCCCAACTACTAGGGAGGCTGAGGCAGGAGAATCAGTTGAACCCGGGAGGTGGAGGTTGCAGTGAGCGGAGATAGAGCCACTGCACTCCAGCCTGGGCAACAGAGCGAGACTCCGTCTCAAAAATAAATAAATAAGGACACAATTATGTTAGCTTAGAGTACACCTTAATGACCTCATGTTAACTTGAACATCTGCAAAGGCTCTTTTTCCAAATAAGGTCACATTCACAGGCATTCATTACTGATTGGCCCCAGAGGCTTTATGTTGTCCCCTTTGATGAGAGGTTATACTTTTAAAGCTACAGCATGGGAATGCCAGAGGGTGAGATGAAGTGCTGATGAAGAAATACACATTTCCTCCTGTACAAGGCTGTAGCTTTCTCCTTGCCTTCCTTTATTTTCAGAACTTTCTTACGCAGGTATAAATGTATAATTTCATTGAACAGGAATGGGGTTGTGGGGGTAGGAACAATGGCATCAAATGTGTTGGGGTTATTATCGCCTTCACCTCTCAGTTCTTTTTGGCTTTGCATGGGATTCTGTGTCCCTTATCTCAGCCCCTAATTGTTCACTTGCTCCTATGTTAGTGAGAGACCGTGGATGTTAATGAAAAAAACCCATCCTGTGGTTTGCAGCTATTTGCATTCTGTAAGGGCTGCTGCCTTCAAATGTTTCCAAGGCATTAGAATTGTTTGCTGTGGAGACGCCCACCATCTGTTCCTGCTTTCACTCCTGCATGTGAGAACTGTTGTGAGGACAATACAATGGCTCCTCCCAGCTGTTCCTGGAACTTAGTCTAAGTCCCTTGGGAAATGATATTTTCAGGAACTAGGGTATAGAGATTGTTGAAATGGGATTTTGGTGTAATAAATGAAATACATAACGATGTGTGTTATAATCACAAGAAATATTTTTCCCCAATTATTAGGTGCCATCTGAGAGATGAGAAAATAATGGAATGGTGTATATTAAACAACTCAGGTTCATGTAACTTTATTTTGATGTTTTCTGAATGTACTTGCTCTAAGATTGAACTGGTGTTGTTTGTAATGGATTTTCTACAACAGTTGCTCTTGGAATATGTAGGATGTCAGAGTGTTTCCCTTTGTAGATGATGAGCTCTGCACTGTGTGTGTGCCTCTTCAGGGAATAGAGCCTCCTATCGAAACTTACTACAGCATTTCAATAATATAAATGAAAGAATAATTTTGGTGAAACTAGTAGATTTGTAGGTGGCAAAAGGAACAGAGGTAGCTCCAGTTTTCAGAAAACATGCTTGATCTTCTTTTATTTTTGATAGCTCCCTTCTGGACAATCCCTTATTTCAGAGCAATGATACCATTTGTAGAGCACTTGATAGTTTACAAGGCACCTTTACACATATATTGTATTTTAAGCCACATAACAAACTTGAGACCCTGGATTTATTTTCTTCTTTTAAGCAAGAAAAAAGAGGCTTAAAGATTTTAAAGAAATTTTCTAAGACAACACTGCCAGCAAGTGGCAAAGCAGATGCCAAATAGATCTTCTAAATCCTATACTTTTCTTCCCATAACAGTTTATGATTCTCACAATGAAAGGGGAATAACATCTTGCTTACTCTGCTCTTTGGATCTCTAGATGAATCAGGAAGCGTCTCAGGTTGTTTGATTCAAAGCGGTGGTTCTCAAGCTCGTGTCCCTAAGGTAGAGGCAGCAGCAACATCACCTGTGAGCCTGTTAGATCTGCTGCCTCTCGAGCCCATCTTAAATCTACTAAACCAGAATGTATTGGTGCAGGTTCCAGAAATCTCCTTTCACCTGTCCTCCAGGTGATTTTGATGGATAATAATTGCTTGATAAGCTCTGACTTAGAGGAAACAGTCTCACACAGGCCCTCCAACTCTTCTCGTAGAATGCAGCATTTAGTTTGGAAACAGTTTCTGATGCTAGGTAAGAAGGATTTTCTTGTCATTTAGAGCATCAAAATGTTTTTCTGTATGACAGACAAACATGGACAAAGGCAATGAGTGGATGGGTGAGAAGAGTAAAGGGAAAATTATGCGCTGAGAGACCGTGTCATTCTGGGGGACTGTTGAGGACCTCACATCTTGGGACTTCTGTGCTGAGAAAAATAAAGCAGGGAAGGAAATGCAGAAAGAACTGAATTTTAAATTTCCACTTCCCAATTGTATCCAAGACTAATTCTCTGACCTTTTTCCTGAAATGCCACTGCCTTTTAGAATTGGTAATTCCAGCAGCCTATTGATTCAACGAATCAATTGATTTATTCTACTAAAATTACAAACACAAAAAAATAGAGGGTAAGCCTCATAGTAGAAATCATAAATTTCAAGGAACCAGATCTCTACTTTGACTCTGTAAGGCACTTGGCTAAAGTGGAAGTAAGACATGCTTGCTGGATCTGAATGCTACCGAGTGTCTCTGGGCCAGCTCCTAAGAGGTCTGCAAATAAAGAATTCAAAGAGACTCCGTGGGTTTGAAATAACTAATAGCAGAGTATAAAACCAAAGTTAATTGCTCCCCATAAAGCCCAACTTGCTCAGAATCAACCTTCTTCATGGATGTTTTCCAGCCATCAGCATATTTCATGAGTATTTGCCGTACAATTGTAACCAAAACACTTATTGGGTAGAAATCACCTGGATTATCAATTCTGTTCATTTAAAAAATTAGTAGAGAAATACAATGTATCTACACAGCAGTTAAAGTCCTTTTGCTGTTATTTTGGTCCACATAATGACCAAAGTTGAAGTTTAGCTGCCAGAAAACTTTTCATTATATAAGAAAGTAGCCCTGCTCCTGAGTATGAGACAGAAAATGTATATAAATATTACTATACATTTGATGTCGCTAATGCTAATGGATTTATTTACATACATAAATTTTGCATAATAATAGACTTTTTTCATTTTGTATATCCAGGATAAAACTGTAAATCCCCTGTGCTGTTTGGACCCCCAAGTTGATGTAACTGTAATACAATTCTGACACTACATGGAGTTAGTATCATTTTGTCAATACTGCTTTGATAGGTATAATGACAAGGGAAATACTATGTTTTGGTTTGTGGGGAGCCGATATGCTGAAAGACAGGCTCAAGTGCTGCAGCCCTCCCTGCATTTACCTCCCTGCAGTGGCTTCATCAAAGGCCTAGTGCCCCTCCAAGCCCCTTGACTTTGGCTTGGCGCGCTAAGTTGTTTTGGTCTATTACATGTCGGTAAAATCGACCAAGAGTGAGTTTCAACTCTAGGCCTTAAAGGCCTCATATGTTTCTGCTTGTGCTTTTCCACCTCAGGCCTCACTATGAGAAGAGTTTTCATGAGGTGTTGCACATTCAGCCTTGGCCCCAAATGAGGCATGTGGCATAGAGGTGAGTCAGCCAAGCCCACCCTAGATCATCTGACTCGCAGGTATGTGAACTGCACTATCCAACTTCAGATTTGGTGAAATAAAATTGTTTTTGACAGTATGTGTTTTGACAATTGCTAATGAGTAAAAGAAATTTTCTTGTTCTTTTCAGAGTTAACTGTGAAGGGCTCGAGTTCACCAATATGCTATAATAAGAGATGAAATTTTTCTTTTTTTCCCTCTACTTTTGATTCTTTAAAGAGAGTTAAACCTCACAGATGGCCCAGGGCTGAGAAGCTAGGACAGAGTCAGCCAAATGAACAGCCATGGGTATGCTCTAATCTGTCAATAAAAGCAAATTCCTTGGGCTAACTCTTTAATGTAGGGATTAGTTCTGTTTGGGCAAATTGGACCTGGGTGTTTGAAATAAAATTCTTAATGTTATCTACAATTTGCTTTAAAATATGGCTTGGGTTTTTTATATATATATATATATATATATATATATATATATATAATATAACATATATTATTTGAATTTTAGAACTGAGTTTTTTCCTTCATCCTTTTCATATATATATTTTATTTATATATATTATATATATATTTTTATATATGATATATAAATATTATATATATACATTATATATATTGTATGTGTGTTTGTTTTAAGTCTATCCTCTGAATATCATTAGTGATCATTTGAGTCCCCTAATCAAGAATATACATGAAAAGGCCGACTTTGTTAACATTCTAGTGTTTATTACGAAGAAATTCAGGCTCCAGAAGTATCCTTCAACCAACTTTATTTTTGATCAACTCCAGATAGTTTGTTAATTAGTGTAATATAAGGAATAATTTTAATTGTTTACTAAAATGGTGTTAATTATGTGTAGATTTGCTAGAACATTGTCTATATTTCTGTCTTTGCATAAATCAGGACAGGAGGTCTGGAGAAGGCCAGATTCTGTACCTTTTAGAGTGGTACTCTGAGTACAGGATTACTTCTGATTCATGTGTTCAGTCACTTTTTGAGGATTCTGAAATAGCATCATATCCACCTTACATAAAGATTTCAGGCAAAACATTTATTAAATGCAGAGAAGAACAAAATTATGTTTACATTTCTATAAATGTGGCATGTGTAGCAGAATATTACCCATGACCTGTAACATACCACTTGGTTCTGAGGTCCCAGGGGAGAGAAGTTAGACAGCTTTTTCTATATCTAACTATTGGATGTTACCAATATCTACCAATGCAACCTAATAGTTGTGCATAATAGTTGTGCAATTTACCTTAGTCCAGTATAAAATTGTTTCATAAAGAGGTTTAGTTAAAAGCTATTTAAAAGTAGAATGAATAAAAGGTGGCATATTATTTTAATGAAATTCTATTCAGCAACATAAAAATAATGCTTTATATAATGTCTAAGATAAACCTAGATACTGGGTAAAGCAGTAAAGACATATTTTATTCAGCAATTACTATGGCAGTGGGAAAGAGAAACTAGTGTCACTTGAACTTTGCTGAAACAAAAGGCAGGAGACTGTTAAAGGCTGGAGTGTGCTAAAAGAAAAGCACTGAAGGGTGTTAAGGAGGAGTTTGGTCCATGTGACTAAGCCATCTGGTTTGCTAATTGGTGCTTATCTGGAAGAGAAACAAGATTCTCCTATTTGGATGACAGGAGGCAGTAGTACATAGTGGAGCAAGGCATCCACTAAAGTTAGGACCTTATCTTCCCATGAGAACTGTTATCAAGAGTGAGAGAGCTGTCTCCTTTTGGATATGCACTCCAAAAAGATAGCTTTCCGGTTTTGAGGGGATAGTTTTCAACGGTGAAAGATTCATATCTCAAAGGAGAAGAGAAAGGATTTATAAATGCAAGCTTTCTAAAGAAACTGCTCTAAGATGAGTTGAGGGGCCTGTAATATTCTATTCAGCAACATAAACATATTGTTTTATATAATGTCAAAGATAAAGCTGGATACTAGGGAAAGCAGTAAAGGCAAATTTTATTCAGTAATAACTATAGGAATAGGGGACAGAATCCAGTGTCTTCTGAACTTTCATCATTATTTTTGCTGAAAAGACCTAAATTTTCCTGGCAACATCTAGATTTATCAGGCAGGTATTTTAAGGAGGACAAAGGTCATCCTAGTGTCACAGTCTTAGGCTGCTGACATGCTAGAGCTTGTCAAGTCCCTCAATGCCGAAGTTTGGTTGGATAATTACGTGCTAAGAGAGTTTTCTGGTTTTTTTGTTTGTTTGTTTGTTTGTGTTTTTTTCAGTTGTTAGTAACAAGAAGGGTGAATATCAAAAACATTAGGTGGCTCTACGTTTCATATTAGAGCATTTTACTGCGTATATATTCTACCCCAATTCAAATAACTACTCATAAGAATGATGTCAAGATAATGGAAAGATTTATGTCTTGTCCTACCTTTTCAGAGCTCTGATTCTTGTCCAGAAATTCTTTTTAAATCAAATTATAGAATGTAGACTGCCAAATTTTAATTTCCTGGTTGTTCTTTTGCAGTTTCTAGGAAGTTGATTTTTTTCATATACTTTAGAAAAAATATATGCACTACAAGTATCATTCACATAGATTAAGAAGTGAAGCCATCTCACTGGAGATTTGCAATGACAGCTAACCCATTCCCACATGACCATGCTAGAACTAGCTCAGAGGGGTAAAGCAATTTGACTAAAGTCATGTATATAGCTAACCACAGCATCCAACTAGAAACTAGAACTCCATTTTCTTACAATATATTCTAGTATGAAATTTCCACACATGTGTAGATGTGGGGTTAAAATAAAAGATTCCTTCAGTATCTTATAATATAAATTCAATGTATTTATTATTAGAGAAATTTTATTTATCATCCTGTTTTTAAAATGGAAATTCAGAAAAATAGGTATTTTAAATGCTTTTATTTCTCCTTTAAATTCTGAAATAATATATAAAAATTGATTTAACTTATATCTGTTCCATCCTTTTAACAGTTTAGCCAACTCTTCAGGCTTAATCTTTATTTTTACTATAACTTTCCCATTATTATCTACATTTATTTGAATTTTAGAACTCTGAGTTTTTCTCCTTCAACATCCTTTTCATTAATATTTAAGACAGGTTCCCACAGCTTCAAACTCAGTCAAAGTGAACTAAGTGTTGATGTTAATAATGTAAGCTTTCTGAGACTTAAATCTGAAGGTCAGGTTGAGATGCATGCCACCAGGGTCAATGTGGAATGTCCAGAAGTGGCATACTTGATGAAAGAAATAAGACACTTAGTGAGACTATGCTCAAGAGATTCTGGATCATCTCCTGATTTAAATTTCAGGTTCCTATACAGTAGAAAGTAATGTAAATGCAATTCTTTTTTGAAGCGTGAAGTACATGAAATATTATACTCTGCAGCATGCACTACACCCAATGCATTTTTTTGTTGTTGTTTTAAATCTGTACCTGTTCACACTGCTGATTCTTAGGGAACCAAACATATTAGAATGTGAACAATCACTTCTAGTTTCCCACCATATTTTTTTGAATTGCATGTCAGGAGGTGTAACGTTTGGATAAATTCAGAACATAATGAAAGAAAGAAGGAGAGGAGAGAACTCTGATGAGTTCATGGTTTTATTCTTTTGTTGCAGGGAAAAGAGACAAATTATTCTGGTGACTGTAGACTGGAATCCTGGAATTAGGTTCATACCATTTTTGGGTACCATCTTTGGCTTTTTCTAGTTCAGCAAATATGCTTTTAAATTCACTCTCCATGCTAACATAATTAATGAAAGTTGCACCTTGAATTCATTTCAATGTCTTCCTTTATCTCCACCAAGGGCTGTTGCTAAGTGGGTATTGAACCATATATCAGAGGAGAGAGAGATCATTACCCCCAAAACATACCCACTCTGCCTCCATGAAGACGCTTAGGCAGGATTCAATTTTAAGGAAAAGAGCCAGGAGCACAAAGAGCCGAGAGACTGAAATAGTTTAACTCAAATGAGGCTTAGAGTATTACCTAAAATGACTGCATAACTTATTTAAATCAGATAAGTTTAAAATGCATTATGTGTATACATATATATATACACGCATACATAAATGTGTTTATGTACGTGTCACTGTGTGTGTGTGTGTGTGCACGTGTGTGCCACCACCAAAGCAGCAAGTGGTGGCTTGGACCCAGATTATTTAAAAAACAAAGGAGTGGCACTTTTCTACCCATTAAATTGATTATGTAAAATTTGCAGTGGAGCTGCATTTTCTATCCTAGATTATTCTTTAATTGCTTTAAATTGCCTTTAATTATATCTCCTCTTTGACTGAAGTATCACTAAGATTTAGTTTCCAGAAAAATCAAATGTATGCAAGGTGTACTCAGTAACTAATTTTTGATGTAGGAGTGCAGATATTTATTCAATATACTGATTTCCTTTCTTTTGGGTGTATACCCAGCAGTCACATTGCTGGATCATATGGTAGCTCAATTTTTAGTTTTTTGAGGAACGTCGAAACTGTTCTTTAAATGATGACTAATTAAAATTCTGTCAATTTCTTGAAGATGGTAGACCTGAGTTTCAACTGAAATTCCACTATCACATGTAGTCAAATATAATATGAATACTTCTATGCTCTCCATTTAATGTGATGAATAATGGAAGCCTTGGGACAAAAGGAAAAGTCTTTATTCTTCTGCACGACTCCACTATTAAAGCATCATTGCTTCTAGGTGAAGGATATTACCTCAAAGCATAGGTAAGAGGTGAACAACTCAAAGGAGATAAAACATACAAGGTTAATATTAGAGAGCCATTATTCCAAACTGAGAGAGGTTCCTGGAGTCTTGAGGGTGAGCAACCATAGGGGATTTTCATCTTCAGAGAGGTGAGTGCGCAATGGCATTCAGCAATACCCCTAAGCACTACATTGGCTGTGGGCCTGTGAATGAATTATGCTGAAGAGCTTGGTTATCTTTGCATACAACATTTTTCAAGGAAATTCTGACAAGAAGTGTAATCATACTTCTATCCTCTCACACAATTATCAGAGGGGGAAATAGTTTTAGCAAGAACATGACAGACGTAAGGTTTATTGTTTATTAAACATGCACTATATCATTAGTAATTTTCATAGAATCCCAGAATATGTCAGGAAATTTCATTAATTGATATTCATCTTGATGTATCTTTGCAAGAGATTTGAAAGCAAGCATTGCATATTATGGCAGGAAAATGTATGATTTATAGGTATGAAGTTCAAGTTGGCTAAATTCATGAAGCACATCCCTTCCTTCCTATAGGAAACTAAAATTCCTTTGACAAAATTTCTAAAGAAATGGACTTTCCATCTCACTTGTATATAGTAGCTGATGGCTATAGTTCTTGAGTGCTCAGACATTTCACTCTTAGATGCTAATTTGTGCCATCATAAATCAATTTAAGGTAGACATAGTTAACAGAGAAAACTAGTAATCCTTTCAAACATCTGTCAAGACTCTACTACCTTGTATGTGTGGCCTCCAGCTAGTTGAGCATCACTACATTATCAAGGACAGCATCATGAAGTGGAGGGGATAAGGTACCTAGCGAAAAAATGCTGATCAGTTAATAAAAGCTTATGGGTTTGATGTCCTCAGCAGTGTGCGTCAGGGGCCACTTGTGGGCCTAATGAATTGTGCTACATTAAACAAATCATGAAGTTTTACCAATCTTGAAAAGCAATTTTTACATAATTTATAAGAAATGAAAGCAAAGCTGTACCAAAAGGAGTGTGCTACTGACAAAACTCAAAACAGTAAGTTTTGATGAACTTAATATACTTAAGTCTATTCCTGTGATAAAACATGGTTTGTTTCAGGTTAAAGGATACATATCATCCTGGGAGTTTTGCCAAATACAAAATAAATTTTTCTATTTGGCAAATGAATATTTTCAAAGGTTCTTTCTAAACAAACCTTTTTCTAAACCAATTTTGCTAAGAATGTCTTCTAAGAGAGCATGGAAAAAACATACTCTGTCTTTATAGACTCTAGGGTATCAGAAAGCGGGACAGGTCATAGAGGTTTACGTAATCTCAGCATTCTTTTATTTTTAATTTATATATATTTTTTATGGCATTTTAGGTTTGGGGGTACATGTGAAGAACATGCAAGATTGTTACATAGATACACACATGGCAGTGTGATTTGCTGCCTTCCTCCCCTTCACCTGTATCTGGCATTTCTCCCCATGCTATCTCTCCCCAACTCCCCACCCCCCACCGTCCCTCCCCTATTTCCCCCCAACGGACCCCAGTGTGGGATGCTTCCCTCCCTGCGTCTATGTGTTCTCATTGTTCAACACCCGCCTATGAGTGAGAACATGCGGTGTTTGATTTTCTGTTCTTGTGTTAGTTTGCTGAGAATGATGGGAGAAGAGGAATGGGGAGTGACTGATTAAAAGTTATGTTGTGATGAACTGTTTTGGAACTATATAGAGGTGAGGTGGTAGTTACATAACATTGTGAATGTACTAAATGTCACGGAATTATACTACTTTACATGCCTTATTAATCTGTATTTCATCTGAATTACTAAAAATTATTAAAACCTCGCCTTTATATTATGCCCTGAAGGCCCCACACGAGCCAACCTCTGCCTCTCTTTACCTTATTTTGTATTCCTTTCCCCCTTGTTGCATATGTCTCAAGCATTACTTGAGCAATCTTATTTTTTTCTGAGTCTTTGGTTTTGAGATTCCATTTTCCTGGGAACTTTTGCTGTTCTTCAGGTCTCCATTTAAGTGGTAATTCTTTAGAGAGCGCTTCCCTCACCATCCAATTAATGTTACTGTTTCTGTCTACTCTGTAGCAGTTTTTATTATCTGAAATTTCTTTATTTCTGCCTCCCCTCCACAAACTCCAGTCCTGTAAATTCTATGGGGGTAGGAATTTTATATGTCTTATTCATCACAATTTACAGAACCTAAAAGAGGGTCTGAAAAAGTAGGCTTACAACAATGTAATGAACAAACTAATGAATATGGCAGTTTTAGGTAGGAATTTACTAAGTTCAAAGAGAACTAATGTGTCTCCTAAAATTTTCAAGTCCTATATGGTGTCAGCATTTTCATTGTAATTGATAGGGAAGTATTAACCAGCCATTTGAACATCTGTTACATGATATGCACTGAGCTCAGGTCTAGATACAGAAATGAGTATAAATGAACCTGTCCATGGTGTTACAGCTCTTTTAGAATATGTCTAGCAGGTTTTTCAGTTTTCACCAGAACGCCCACCTCAAAACAGAGATGAACTCCCTACTTATGTGCTTTAAAAATGAGTATATACATGCTTTTAAAGTCATGCAGAATCATACGGATTTCCATTTCATTAAACCCTTGGAGTAATTGTATAGGCAAATCAAACGTACATAGACTTCTTCATTAAGACAATGTATTTGTAATGGTTAGCTTTTGTTTTTCTATTTAAAATAAATGGACATGAAAAAAAAAAAAGGCTGAGGCGGGCAGAACACATGAGGCCCACGAGTGTGAGACCATCTTGGCCAGCATGGTGAAACTTCATCTCTATCAAAAAAATTATAGAATTAGCCAGGTGAGGTGGTGTAAACCTGTAGTCCCAGCTACTGGGGAGGTTGAGGCAGAAGAACTGCTTGAACCCGGGAGCCGAAGGTTTCAGTGAGCCGAGATGGCACCACTACACTCTAGCTTGGGCAACAGAGTGAGAGCATGTCTCAAAAACAAAACAAAACAAAACAAAACCAACAACTGTATATCCCACCATCCCTGGAGAAATTTAGTTGTTACAAATTTAATTGTAAAATTGCCAAAATAGAAGTGCTGTGATGATAAGAATGTAAAACCCTCTGTAATCTGTTGCTCAAGTGATAAATGTTTCAACACACAAGTTAATGTCAGATATCTTTTATATATGAAGGAGAGTTCAAACAGCTATATTTTATATTTGTGAAGGGGAGTATACAAAGCTCAACTTAGTATATATCATGCTATGTTGTGGTGGTTAATTTTCTTAACTGATATTTCTGACTTAAATGTGTAATTTCAATTAAAAGTGAGTATTTCCTTTGCTTGTATTTAAAATTAAGAGTCACAGCGATATTGAGTTTTTGTATAAGGCGTAACGGCAGTTCATTTTTTTCTTTTTCAGAAACAGCCTCTCTTGGAGGTAAACACTTAGAGGAATCCGCAAAGGCTAGACTTAGGAGAGAAAGTATAGTACCTGGTGTTTTTGTTTGTGGGAACCTTTTCTTTTTCCAATTTCTCTGTAACGACCTTCTATGTTCTTGCCTGCCTGCCATTCTCTTACTAGGCTGGTAGTTTTTATTTTCCTCTAAGTTCTTCCCATCAAATAAATAAGTATTAGGTAAAAAATCCATACCAAATCTATAAGAATACTGGCAAGGAATACATAGGGGCTTTCTGCTATATGTGTAACTTTTTATTACTAAAAGGTACTGAAGAAAGGCCAGGTGTGGTAGCTCACACCTGTAGTCCCAGCACTTAGGGAGGCTGAGGAGGGAGGATCCCTTGAGGCCAGGAGTTCAAAGTTACGGTAAGCTATGATAGTGCCACTGCACTCCAGCCTGGGTGACAGATTTTGTCTCTAAAACAAAAAAGCAAAAACTAGTTGGTAGATGTGAGTTTTATTTTCTATATGTTTGAAATAATTTGTAATATTCACTGCATTCTCTGTCTTCTGCCTCTTCCACATAATAAATGTCCTTTGCTTTCTTGTTTCTTTGTTATCTTCTCTTTTCCTGTCCACTTGGAAGTCATCAGTTTCTTTCTCTCTGTCCTTAATTGGATTACTTTTCTTTTGGCCTTTGGGCACAGAGCCTGTTTGACCTCTGGACCCCTCTACCTGGAGAAGGAACTTTATCTTTCCTCGTCCGCTGTCCACACCCTTAGAAACCTGTAGCCAGCTAGATTTTTGTTGTAGATAGAATTTGCTGTTTCTGAAACCCAAATACAGTTATCAGTTTAATGTAAAAAGAGAAGAGTATATATTTTTCCTGAAGCATATAAAATAATCTCAGGTAAACCACACATATGCAGGATTATGGGCCAGCTGACTTTGCTGCCAACTCCAAAGTATGAATTTTTTCATGATTTAACTGTCAGACTATGAAACCTTAGATGTTTCTCACCAACTTGTAGCAGATACTTTAAAAATACTTTTTTTATTTTTTGTGTTTACTGGCAATGTATGTTGGCTAATCTGTTAGATTAAATGGAATTTTTTTTCTCATGTAAAAGTTGTCAAACACGGATGTGCTTCCGTTAGATATAAGTTCATGCTGCTTTGCTCAATAAAATTATTTCACTTCTAAAAAATAAAAAGAAGAAAGAGCTCCTTCTTCTGGGCTTTAATTTCAGCATGCAGTGTCACAATCTCTTCTTGGCCTTTTCTGTAATTGGCCAGGATTTCAGCATCACTATCCTGCACCTTTCTCATGCTCTGACTTAGTGAGCTCATCTTTGCCTCGTGCTCTGCCAGGCTGATATACTCAGCTTTTATTTGGTTCTGAGTGCTTTCCAGGTTTCTTTTTAATATTTCATTCTTATCTTATCTCAGCATTCTTAAAGCTGAAGAAAATGAAATAGAATTTGAATAACCTGATTAATGTCATCATTAATTTGGTGGCAGAGCTAAAACAGGGAATATTCATTCACTGAGCCCTTACTATGTGCTGGGTGTGATCCTATGTGACTCACGTGTATTAACTTCTAGAGATGATAAAAACCATATAAAACAGGTATTATAATTATCCCCATAGTATAAGGGAGGAAACAGAGCCGAGTAATTTGTCCAAGTTTACATTACAAGTGAGTGGCACAGCAAAGTTTCAAATCAGAACAGTTTGGTTTTAGATCTTATGCTCTGAAAAATTACACCATCCTGCCAACTCATTTTATTTACTACTTTTATTTGTGGAGTTCGTGCATTAATTTTCAGTCAGCATTATTGAGATAGAATCTGCATACACTGAAATACACCATTTTGTTAAACTTTTAGGTTCAGGGGTACATGTGCAGGATATGCAGGTTTATTTCATAGGTATATGTGTGTCATGGGGATTTGTTGTATAGATTATTTCATCACCCAGGTATTAAGCCTAGTATCCAGTAGCCATTTTTCCTGCTCCTCTCCCTCTTCCCACCTTCTACCCTCTGATAAGCCCTGGTTTATGTAGTTCCCCTCTATATGTCCATGTGTTCACATCATTTAGCTATCACTTATAAGTGACAACATGCCACATTTGGTTTTCTGTTTTTGCATTAGTTTGCTAAGGATAATAACCTTTAGCTCATCCATATCCCTGAAGAGAACACAATCGCATTCTTTTTTATGGCTGCATAGTGTGCCATAGTGTTAATGTACCCCATTTTCTTTTTCCAGTCTATCATTGAAGGACATGTAAGTTGATTCCTTGTCTTTGCTATTGTAAATCCTGCTGCAATGAACATACACATGCAAGTGTCTTTATAATAGAATGATTTATATTATTTTGGGTATATACCCAGTAATGGGATTGCTGGGTTGAATGGTATTTCTGTTTTTAGGTCTTTCAGAAATTGCCACATTGTCTTCCTCAATGGTTGAACTAATTTATATTCCCACCAACTGTGTATAAGTGTTCCTTTTTCCTCACAACCTCACTAGTATCTGTTACTCTTTGACTTTGTAGTAATAGCCATTCTGACTAGCGTAAGATGGTATCTCATTGTGATTTTGATTTGCATTTCTCTAATGATAAGTGATGTTCAGTTACTTTTTTAAAATATGATTGTTGGCTACATGAATGTCTTCTTTTGAGAAGTGTCTGTTTATGTTCTTTGCCCACTTTTTAATGGGGTTGTTTGCTTTTTCTTGTAAATTAGTTAAAGTCCCTTACAGATGATGTATATTAGACCTTGTCAGATGCATAGTTTGCAAAGATTTTCTCCCATTCAGTAGCCTGTCTGTTTACTCTGTTGATAGTTTCTCTTGCTACATAGAAGCTCTCTAGGTATTAGATTCCATTTGTAAATTTTTGCTTTTGTTGCAATTGCTTTTGGCATTTTTGTCATGAAATCTTTGTCTTTGCCTACATCCCGAATGCTATTGTTCAGGTTGTCTTCCAAGGTTTTAATAGTTTTGGGTGTTACATTTAAGTCTAAAGACAAAAACCACACGATTATCCCAATACATGCAGAAAAGGCTTTACATAAAATTCAACATCCCTTCATGTTAAAAATTCTCAATAAGCTAGGTTTTGAAGGAACATACCTCAAAATAATAAGAACCATATATGACAAATTCACAGCCAACATCATACTGAATAGGCAAAAGCTGGAACCATTTCCCTTGAAAACTGGCACGAGACAAATATACCTTCTCTCACCACTCCTATTCAACATAGTATTGGAGGTTCTGACTGGGGCAGTTGGGCAAGAGAAAGAAATAAAGGGCATTCAAATAGGAAGACAAGAAGTCAAACTCTCCCTATTTGCAGATAACATGATCTTGTATCTAGAAAACCTCATTGTCTCAGCTCAAAACATTCTTAAGCTGATAAGCAAATTCAGCAAAATCTCAGGATACAAAATCAATGTGCAAAAATCTCTAGCTTTCCTATACACTAAAAGTAGTCGCTTGAGAGCAAAATCACTAATGAAATCCCATTCACAATTGCCACAAAAAGAATAAAATGCCTAGGAAAACAGCTAACAAGGGAAGTGAAATATTTCTGCAAGGAGAACTACAAACCACTGCTCAAAGAAATAAGAAATGATACAGACAAATGGAAAAATATTCCATGCTCATGTCTAAGAGGAATCAATATCATGAAAATGGCCATAATGTTCAAAGCAATTTATAGATTCAATGCTATTCCCATTAAACTACCCTTGACATTTTTCACAGAACTAAAGGAAACTATTTCAAAATTCATGTGGATCCAAAAAACAGCCCAAATAGCCAAGGCAATGCTAAGCAAAAAGGCCAAAGCATAAGGCATCATGTTAACTGACTTCAAACTATACTATAAGGCTACAGTAACCAAAACAGTATGGTACTGGCACAAGAACAGACACAGACCAATGGAACAGAATAGAGAACCCAGAAATAAGACCAGACACCTAAAACTATCTAATCTTCAACAACCTGACAAAAACAAGCATGGGGAAAATGTTCCCTTTTCAGTAAATGATCTTGAGAAAACTGGCTAGCCGTACACAGAAAATTGAAACTGGACCCCTTCCTTTCACCATATACAAAAATTAATGCAAGATGTGTTAAAAACTTCAATGTAAAACCTCAAATTATATAAACATCAAATTTAAATGTACAATTCAAATAATTTTTACAAATATAGTAGTTGTATAACTCCCACCACAATGAAGACATTAAAATTTTTTATTACTTCCCCCAAATTATTTTATGCTTCCTCTCAGTCAGTTCTCTCACTCCACCCCGGCCACTGGTAATTGTGTGTTTGCATTTCTAAGTATTTTATGTAAATGAAATATTAAATTATATATTTATTTGGGTCTGTTGGTCTTTTGATGTAATGTTTTTGTGATCCATCCATGTAGTGTGTATCAGTAGTCCTCTGCCTTCTATTGCTTAGTAGTATACCTTTGTACAGGTGAGTCACAATTTGTTTATCCATTCACCAGTTGTTGGACATTTGGGTTGTTACTAGGTTTTTACTATTATAAATAAAGCTGTTATGAATACTTGTGTAATTTTTTTGCATGAACACGTGTTTCCCTTTATCCTACAGAAATACCTAGGAGTCAAATTACTGAGTTACTTGATAAGTATATTCTTCACTTTCTAAGATGGTGCCAAAGTGTTTTTCTAAAATAGCTATGGCATTTTGTATTTGCAGCAAAAACATACAGAAGTTTGTATTGCTCACAGGTGGTATTTTAATTTTATTCATTCTGGTGGATATGTAGTGGTATCTACTATGATTTAAATGTGCATTTTATTGATCAATTACATTGAACATCTTTTCATGTACTTATTGAAATTTTGTATCTTTTGTTTTATGAGATACCTGTAGAAACTTTTATTCACTTTGAATCAGGATGCTTGTCTTTTAACTGAGTACTTTTGAAAACAAATCAATTTCAGGAAAACTATTTTCAAGCATTTTTTTTTTTTGAATAGGTTTTGAATAGATTGCCATTATCAGTTTGAGGAAGTTCTCTTCTACTTTGCAGAATTTTTTAAAATTATGAATCATTGTTATACTTCTGTCGATTTTTTTCTGTATCTATTTAGAAAATCAAATATTTACACACTGTTAGTATGTCAAAATCATTTGATTGATTTTCAAATGTTAAACCAACATTGAATTTCTAATATACACCTCACTTCATCATGATTTATTATTACTTCTGTATCTTCTTGGATTCACTAGATTTATGCGTGAATGTTCATGAGGCAAATTGATTTTTGATTTAGTTTTTTCCTTTAATATATTTGTCTTGTTCTGGATCAGAGAAATGCTTTCTTCAAAAAGTGAGTAAAGACGGCTTTGCTTATCTTCTATTTTCTAGAATTTGTGCAGAATTGGTATTACTTTTATCTTAAATGTTTAGTAGAATTTACCAGCAAAGCTATCTGGGCCTGGAGTTTGCTTTTTAGAGTTTACTATAAATTCAATATTTTAATATATAAAGTCCTTTTCAAATCATCTATTTCTTCTTGAGTGAGCTTTGGTAAATATATCTTTCAAGGAATTTTTCTATTTCATTCATGTTTGCGAGTCTATAGACATGAAATTGTCTATAATATCCTGATTTTATTCTTTTAATGACTACAGAATCTGGAGTGATCATCTCTCTCTATTGTTGACACTGGTAATTCTGTATTTTCTTTATATTTGGGTCAATTTAGCATGATACAGTTATCAATTTATAAATGTTTTCAAATGTGTTTTGTTTTCATTAATTTTCTGTATTGTATGTTAATTTTCTGTTTTGTTTATTTCAACTCTTCCTTTTATCATTATTTCCATCTCCTGATTTTCATTTTATATTTCTCTTCTTTCCAAGCCTTTTAAGGTAAAAACCTAGATTATGAATCAAGGCCTTTTTTTCTAATTTAAGTATTTAAAATTATAATTCCTTCTAAGCATGTCTTTCACTGTAACCCACAAATTTCAATATGTGGTATATTCACTTTAATCTTTTCAAAATACCATTTAATTTCCATTGTGATTTATTCTTTTGCAAATGGATAATTTAGAACTGTAGCATTTAATTTCTATTTATTTGTGGATTTCCCATATATCTTTCTGTTACTGATTTTTCATATAACTCTTTTTTTTTTTGGTAATGTACTTTGTATTATTTCAATCCTTTTACAATCATTAAGGCTTGTTTTATTGTAGAGCATGTGGTCTAACTTTGTGAATGTTCCATGTGCACATGAACATGTGCATTGTGCTGTGATTGGTGAGAGTGTTCTGTATCTGTCAATTTGGCTAAGCTAGTTGGCAGTTTTGTATAAATCTTATATATCCTGCACTATTAGCTATTGTATTATAAACTGCCAGGAATGTTGTAGTCTTCAACAATTACCATAGATTTTCCAATTTCCCTTTTCAGTTCTATTAGTTTTCGTTTCATGTTTTTGAAGCTCTTCAGTCACATGAATAAATATTTAAGACTGTTGTCTTAATAAAATGACTTGCTTTTTGACATAATACGTATCTTTACCCCTGGTAATCTGTGTTCTAAAGTCAATTTGGTCTTATAATCACATACCCATTATGATTTCCTTTTGGTGTTGATACAGCTTCCTATTTTTATGTTTTTTGTGCTTTTATATTTAACCTGCCTTTACATAAGATTTAATGGTCAGTAGTACAATAGGGCAACTATAATCAACAGTAACATTGTATATTTCAAAATAACTAAAAGAGTAAAATTAGAATGTTCATAATATAAATAATAAATGCTTGAGGTAATAGGAAAATACAAGTATTTTTTAGACAGTATATAGTTGGGTCATACTGTCTTATCTAATATGACAATCTCTGTGTTTTATTTGGAGTATTTAGACAATTTATATTTAATGTAAATAATGATATGATCTGGTTCAAATCTACCATCTTTCTATTTATGGTTGTTTACTTTCTTTTTATATATTTTGTATTTTTCTGGTTTCTATTTAATGAAATGGATACACAATAACACAGCTTTGTATGTATAGAGAATATTATAAGAAGAAACCTTAACATTTATTATACTGACTCATAATTTATTATGTTATTTCTTGTAGTATGCAACCTAATGACGAGCAAGTCTATTGTTTTATTCCCATGTGGATGCCTTTCGACAAACATTCAAAGCTTACTATATATGAAACACAGTAGTAGGCACACAGGATAGGCAAGTATTCATAATAAACAGTCCATAACATTAAATACCTTACAATCTAACAGTCAACCCTACAATAAACGTCCTCCTTCATTCACACTAGCATATAGCTACCTTAAACTAGTCTGGAATAAGACCTCTAATATAATTATTCTTTAGAATATTTAAAATTGTATGTTGTTTTTATTTTCACCTGAATTGATATTTCTCCTTTTCTGTTTTTGGATTCATTTCTCTCCAGGACAATTGTGACATCCAAAAAGAGGGCTCTATGCTTCCTGCCTATGCATGGTGCATACCCAAAATGCCCCTTGCCTCATAGCATACAGTTTGCCCCTCCCCATCATATAGTGAATATATATTTTACTATAATTTTAAAGTATCTCTGTTCTTTTCATTTGAACTATTAAGTTTGTTGCCATTCCTCCAAAAATTCATCAAAGAAAAACATGTGAGGAACTCTGTGACAGTTCAAATAGCATATGGTATAGTGACCAAGCTTTTGGTAATAACCCACACTTGTGAGTTGGTACTTAAAACTGGTGAGGGAGGGAGAAGAGCTAAACGGGCACCATGTTTCTACAGAACAGAAAGATGAGCCACTAAACACTAAAGTTGAAGACAAAACACATTTGAAAGCAAACATGATGAGCACATTATGCTTCTAGTTGACCAAGAACCAATTCCCCAGAGAAAGTTCTTACATAAGTTAGGGAGTACTTTGTCTGTGTGCTGATTTCCTGTCATGCTTTCAAGTCTCATCTACACTCAGTCCCAATTCCCTGAGATTTCCAAGTTGTTACAGAGGAATTCCTATGTCTTAACATGTAATATTATTAATGCATTTCTGTGATGTATTGTGATGTTTAACTACACTTCAATTGCAAATTACATATTTGCTCCGGTTTTTACTGAATTTGGTCTTACGTCGTCATGCTCTCTTGTACATGAAGCCTGCTCATGAGGCATGGTTCATCTCTTTTATTCTTTATGACCTAGTATTCAGTGTAATCCTGAAAACTCCACCCTCTGTGACTCCCCACAATATATTCTGACTTCTACACAGACCCCCTGGATACCTTACATTTTATACACCTTTGGCTTTTATGAATTTGAAATTGCGCTGACGCTGTTCTTATAAAAGTATCCTTCTCTCTGTGTTATTTTGCCACATATTTATTCTTTATAGTCCTGGCTTGCAAGATCTTGCATGTCCCTTTCCTGCTAGTTAGATTATTTGTCTATACATTGCTGTAAGAAGACATGCATAGCATCAAAGATCACCTGTCACTTATAAAATCCTGACATTCAGTTTAATTATAACATGATTTATTTATAGCTTCAGGTTATTATCTTCTTCTAGCGCTATAATGCTATCACTATACTACTTCAATCATAGTGTGCTCAAAACTGAATAATTGTTTTGAACATGTCCATAGACCTCCTCATCTCTGCTTTCTTTTACCTAAAATGCCCAATCCAGACATCTCCTCATTTACAAAAATCAACCTCATTTATTTGAATTTTTTGCTGTCTCCCTATTCTGGTCCAGGGGACACTATGGTTTTTAAAGTCATGAAGACATACATTATTCAGGAAATTAAGATACAAAGATTGAAACAAAACAAGAATTTCTTAGTATTCTGTATTCCATTTTTAGTATCACTGCCTACAAACACCAAGGTATTTCTCATAGCATGTACCAGTGACGCCATACTCACAGGGTTAACAAGAATTCCGGAGAGAAACCTAGTTATAAATAAGCATTAATTAGGCTATACTTTGACCACTTTCTTGTTGCTAAAAGTTACATAGCACTAGATACTTACTATTTGCATCCTTATTGTTTCTATAGATAAGATTTCTGATATTAGAAGTATAAGAGTTTAAGAAGTAATTTGCATTCCCCTTGTTTCTATAGACAGGATCTCTGATATTAGAATCATAAGATTTTTGTTTAAGAATTGCTTAAGATTTTATTCAGATCTTGAAACAGCTGATGCCAACCAGGTTGAGGATCCTCACCAAAGAACAGAATCAGTATAAGCATTATTTCTTTTTCTCCCTGTTTCGTGACTTTACCCTGCTCTCTTCAACCAGTCAAGGATTTCCACATTTTGGCCCACTCCAAAACTCTAATATCACTAGCTCCAAATTATTCAAGAAAATGGATTTGTGGGTTCCTCCCATTTCTTTGTTCAGTGGTCCTAAAATAAACCTCTTTCTCTGTGGCAACCCGGTGTCTCAGAGCATTGACTTCCTGTAGGCATCGGGCAAGGGACCCTGCTATAGTTACACCAGCTTTTAGCTAAAGAAGGAAGCTTTATGTTTTCCAGACAATCCTGAATCCCTGGTGTCATTGCTCAGTCATTTATAAGTGGTAGGGCATTAAATGAAGTACTCTGGTTTATAGCATACACTGTCTCTAGAAAGATGTATTTGAGGGATAAACACTGTATTACTTTTCCTGGTACAAAAATTTGAGACCAATATATATCAAACAACAGGACACATCTCTCCCACATCTATTTTTGTAGACACACAACTTAAAAGAACAACCAACTGGAATTCGTAAACTTTTTAAACGAGAAGATTTATCATTATTTATTTTCCCTTAGAGAAGTTATGCAATATGTCTTTTGAGGAAAGGGCTTTGTGATTTGTCCTATTTTGCTTATGTAAGGCAGAA
This sequence comes from Sapajus apella, assembly GCF_009761245.1. NCBI lineage: Eukaryota > Metazoa > Chordata > Mammalia > Primates > Cebidae > Sapajus > Sapajus apella. The sequence continues at coordinate 32,089,927 of NW_022436957.1, forward strand.
AAAATACCTTTTCCTCACTCATCCCAGGTTTATGTTTAAGGCCTCTATAATAAAAGACATTGGCCTGGTGTGGTGGCTCATGCCTGTAATCCCAACAGTTTGGGAGGCCAAGACAGGTGGATTGCATGAGCCCTGGAGTTTGAGAACAGCCTGGGCAACATGGCAATGCCTCATCTCTAGAAAAAATACAAGAAATTAGCTGGTGATAGTGGTGTACACCTGTGGTCCCAGCTACTCAGGGGGGTGGAGTGGGAGATATCACCTAAGTCCAGGAAGTGGAGGTTGCACTGAGCTGTGATCATGCCACTGCACTACAGCCTGGGCAATAGAGCAAGACTCTGTCTCAAAATAAATAAATAAATAAAAAGATTAATGGAGAAAAACAACAATATTATTTCACACAAGTTTTACATGACACAGGAGCCTTCATAAGGAAAGGAAGACCCACAGAAATGGTTAAACTTGTTTATTCTGGGTCTTAAAAAGAGTGAACAGGCATGGAGAAATAGGATTAAACAAGGGTATGATCTAATGATAAAAAACTGGGGAAACTAAAACAAAGCTTGTTTTCTCAGATTCTTCTTGGCATGTCTGTGTCTTTGGCTCCTTTCCTCCAGGTAGACGTAGAGTACTTCTCAAATGGAAGGTTTTATGATCTTTTTCAGGGTAAAAGAGCAGAGAAAGGTGACAGTGACCTTTCTTCTTCTGCCATTTTTTTAAATACCAAAGGTCACATTTTGGGGTAGAATGTCCTGAACCTCATCATTTAACATTCCGAACATGTTCTCAGGAAAAGGGAAAAAAAATTAACATACTATTTCTACAGGTTTTAGGATTCCTTTTGGGACTTTCTGAAGGATTGCTTAGGACACTATTCATTCAGATCATGGTTAAATGCCATTTTCTTCTCAAAGCTGTTCCTGTTACTTAATAGAGAGGTGATATCACCCTTATTTCAACTCGTATCAAAAGTGTTATAGTACATGCCACTCTATAATGTTCACTCTTTGAGGACAAAACATGTTGCTTATTTCATTGTAACTCCAATTCAGCCAAAACAATGATTTAAACATATTAAGTACTTAAAATTGTGACTCTGGAGTTACAAAATTCTGTTTATGAAACCTGACTATATTATTTATTATCAGGGTACCTATTTTTCTTCCCCCATTAAGTATTAATGCAACATCATACAATGTCAAATCATGTGAGTAGATCATAGTCTAGCATATACTAAATGCCCAGCAAAAGTCAGTTTATTTTTCTTTCTCAGTATTTACTAAAAAATTATATCAGCTGATAGCATTTTAATCAGAAGCATTGAATTAATTTTTTGTCCCTTTGATAAAAAGGAACCCAAATACTATTCCCTTCTCTTTGTCCTCCTAAAAGAGACACCTGATTTTAGTCACAGTGAACATTTATATAAGGGCATTTTGACATTTCATTCTTAAAAAAGGAGTCTTGAAGATTTTAGTATGTCAATGCATACATTAAAAAAGAAGAAATATCTTAAATTAGTAAACTACCTTTATACATTAAGAACCTGCAAAAAATGAACAAGCTAATTTTTAGTATTGTGAGAGTACGGTTGGTATGAATAGAAACTCATGTCTTCAATTCTAATGTGCTAGAGCTGGGTACCAGCCTCTAAGAACAAGAAGTTTATTGAATCATGAAACACTTTCGCAGTCTTTTGTGTCAGACTCTCATTCATCTTTCAATTCTTTAATAAGAAATTCTTTCTTCCTAAAAGTCTCCTGCTTTGGTTATTTTTTTTTGCTATGCACTAATCCCTAACCCCCACCCCACCTTAGCCAGTTCTCCATCCTTCTACCCTGCTCTGGGTCCTGGTTGGCTGACCCACAGAGATTGAATAACCTGGGCTGATTTGCCTCAAGGGTTTGGGCAATGAAATAAAGTCAGAGGAAAAAGGGAACAAGATGTTTCCTCTCAAGCTCCAACCCTGCTCTGGGTAATATCTGGTGAACACCTTCTAACTCAAACTTTTACTACAATTAGTAACACTGTTTTCCCTCTTTTTCTTTTCAGACACAAGGGTGGGGGAATAATAGTCTCCTGCTCTCTATAGTATCTGCAGTATTTATTGATTCCCTTAATCCCACCTACATCTCTGTAAATGATCCCTTTCTTCAAGGTTTTTATGCTACCTGAGTTGTATTTTATTTCTTGCTAAGATTTTGACTAGTGTACCTTCTGTAAGTTTTTAGATTAGGTTAGTTGCTCCTACTAAGAATTTACATGTTACCCTGTACTTCCATATGGTGGCATGTAAGATACATTATTGCAGTTATTTATTTAAATGCTTGATCTTTTCTTCCCACCTTTATGAAGACAGGTACCCATTCTATATTATGCACTATTTTATTAACCAATACTCCCCACAAAGTTTTGCATCAGCAAGTAGTAATTGAGAGTTAACAAATGAGTACTTAGTAGGTAGGATAATTATACCCTTAAATATTTCATAACATAATAAAGATAAGCTCTGGAGGGTGACATTTTATCAAAAGTACTCTATGACAGATCATCATAGAAAGACTCATGACCAAATTCTTTTTTTTTTTTTTTGAGACGGAGTTTTGCTCTTGTTACCCAGGCTGGAGTGCAATGGCACGATCTTGGCTCACCGCAACCTCCGCCTCCCGGGTTCAGGCAATTCTCCTGCCTCAGCCTCCTGAGCAGCTGGGATTACAGGCACATGCCACCATGCCCAGCTAATGTTTGGTATTTTTAGTAGAGACGGGGTTTCACCATGTTGACCAGGATGGTCTCGATCTCTTGACCTCGTGATCCACCCGCCTCAGCCTCCCAAAGTGCTGGGATTATAGGCGTGAGCCACCGCGCCCGGCCTCATGACCAAATTCTTTATACATGATGCCAGAGAATCAGTTCCTTTCTCTTCTGGTTTAGACTCTGAACTGCAAGATAACTCAGGTATTTTTGATCTTTCAAAATATTTATAAACCAAAAATTTATTCCTTTGCATAGAATATTTCTAGCCCTATTAGAATTGGAGAGCTGACATTGATAAGACACTGGTCAGGTTGAGCATTATGATTAGGTGTCTACCAGTGTGCAGGCCTGTGTGAGGCTCTGTGGTATGATACAGTATGGACTACTAATGTTGTCTGGTTTTTAGCCATATGCTACTATAATCCTCATATTAGAAGTATGAATCATTTCCTCTGGAAACCTTCTTTAGGAGCCCTCCTAGGTTTCCACTACCTCTTAATATACAGATGAGGGAAATTTAAGGCATTTCAGAACCACCTTTAAAAGTCTGGAATATTCTTCCTTTTCAAATGGAATATTCTTTTCTGCCTTATTACAGCTTCTGTAATAAAGCTGTGTCTTATTTGTCTGCCAGGGCATGGGATAGTGTTTGGCACCACAGTAAAAACAGGATATATCCATAAAATAAATGAAAAAAAAAAAAGCAGTAAATACCAGACTTGGCTAAGTCACTCCCCAGAAACATGTACTTCTTTACAGAGAGAGCAAGTAAATGGACATAAAGAAATGAGTATCCAAATGATGAAGCGTGTTCCCTGGGAGATAATATATGTCATTCTAAAATACAGATGTATGTGCAAACCCTCCAATTGCAGATGCACTGCTCTTTGAAATTATACATTGCATGGATTTGATCAGCAGTACTTAAAAATGAATGTAAGAATGGCTAGAGTAGCAAAATATAGTTGGTGAACTTTAAGAGGCAGAATATTTATATAACAAAGACTAAAACTTCTGCTATGAGTATATCCATTCTGAAAGCCAGAGAAAGTAGTCTTACACAAAATGGAGATTCCTTTTAACAAAAAGGGGGATGCAGAATCAAGGCAATGAAGTAAGAAGATCCATAATAAATTTGGTATTGAGATACTTTAGTCACTTTCAATAACCAGGGTCTGTACCACATCCACGATGCATTTATTTTGCATTTATTTGCAAATTTCTGTAAATCTATAAGTTCATTAAGTGATGTTGATAATCAAAATATAGCTAAATCTATTCCTTTGCTTGCATACCTTTACTCTAATCCCCTTTTGTTGTCTTCATAAAATCCTAATAAGTCATGTTGAGGATTATTAAGTAGAAAGACATGAAATAGGTATATTAAGCCAAAATCAAAATCATGGTATTGATTTTCTAATTTCAGAAACTAGGAAACTATAACTTATAAAATTAGTGCCCTAAGGGTAATTAGTTATCATCCCCATATGGATGATTACTCCCTTTCAGAATGCCCACTGATTTGAGAAAAGCCTGGAGCAAGTGTTGGTGATGGTCAAATATATCTTTTTACACTTGATATAAAAACTAAAATATCTTTACTCAATACTTTTTTTCTTGACTCAAAGACCTCCTGAGTACTTTCCTGAAACAAAGATCACTCCCTCCTTGACTGATTTCATGGTAGTAATGATTTTCCTCCCAATAGCACACACTTCTGAAAAGCAGTAATGATGAACACTTCACATTATTGGTGAAATTTATTTATTGATGAGTGTAGGCCCTGATATTGACTTTTAGAATTTCAGTTCTCTGTTTCATCATAAGCAACTTCCACCTGCATTTTATTAAACACCCAATTTATCTCCACATTCAACTGACTAATACTACATACAGATTCTGTGTAAACCTCCCTAGTCCTGGAGAAATGCTATTTTATGGAAGTGGTAATTTGATTTGAAATAGTAATTTCATCCTTAAGGAGTGTAAAGCCTCCCCAGCTTTCAAACAAGGCTATGGTGAGATGGGCAGAAATACAGAAATGGAAAAGCTTACCAGAGCCTCAGCAGAATCTTAAAAACAGCCGAAAACATTGCTGGAGGAAAAGGAAAGCAGAAGCACAGGGACTAGTATGAGATCATAGTGGTTAAGGGTAGACATTCACTTTCTTGGGGAAGTGAAATTCACTTGCAGGAAGAGGTCAAATCTACCTGAGAAGTAAAAAAATGTGATTTGTGTTAAGCTTTGTAGAAAGTGATTCTGGAATAGTTGTTACATGGAAGATCGACTAGAACCAAGGAGAAAGCTGTTACCAAGACTAAGGAAATATTTGTTATCATGAGCCAAATATTAATATGTGGTCAAAATCCAAAGAACCTACCCAGGAAGGGAGAGGTCAATAATTGTCAGAGGTCCTGGGGCTCTGCCCTGGAGGAGGGAGAATTACTGCACAGGTAATTAGTGCAGAGGTACAAGTACTGAAGTTTCCAGTAGGCAGTGGAGGACCTGCCAGGCTTGAGAAAAAATAAACGCCTAAGTTGTAACAATGCTAGTCAGGAATCTGTTTTCAAGGTCTTACTTCATTGAATACTGCGACTCAACACATCACACAAAGATGACAGCCAATAAATGTTTATGATGAGCGTGACTAAGTTAAACTTCAAATATTGCCATTTTTAGAATGTGTGTCAAAAATGAGAATAAGAGAAATCAGAAAACTTCATATGGAAGAAAGGAAAAAAAATGTTACCTTGGAATAAGTAAATTTTATGGTTCAGTATTTCCAAAGAGTGTCATAATTTATATTATAAGGGTTGTTTTAAATTCTCAAATTATCCTGATTAGTCAGATTTGGACTTGTGGTTGAGAAAAATAAGACTTCTTAGAAAGAAATTAAACCTAAGGTGAGCCATAAAAATTAGATTACTATTACTCTTACACATACAATAAAATAATTATACTGAAATTACTATTAGCCAAAGAGAGAGTAGGTGGGATATGATAGAAATGTAATGGGGCTAGAGAGAGTAAATGAAAGTATTAAACCAAGTCCTAACAGGATAATGTAAGCAGTTATATTTCTTGGAGTTTAATAATTTTTGGAAAAATATTTCAGTATTAACTGTTCATTTTAGGATTATGTAATCTTCTTCCATTACCTTAAACTTTTGTCAAAGTCTGCTACAACAGTTGAAAATGCTGCGGAAACAATAGCTAAAAGAGACACCAAAGGAAGTATGGTTATCCACAAGGGAACCCTTGGGGATATTAGAGATGCATGACATAATGCTGATTCACTGTGCACTGGTTACCAACCTGTGTGAGTCTGGTGAGACAGAATATACTCATACACAACAAGTTACATAAAGTGGATGTATTACTTACAGATAGGGATCAAGAGACAGAATAAATTTTGGATCCATTGTGAGCTGGTTCCCCAAGGTTCAAGAAAGCTGCCAGGGGATAATGGTCTTTATACTGTGCATGTTCTGCTTATACCATGGCTGAGGAACCAGAAAAAACAGTCCACCATGGATTATATACCTTTGGGATAACATAACTCACTTGGCAATGATTTTAAGGACATTCTTCTTCAAGGGGACAGAAAAGCAAAGCCTAAGCTGTCCCTGGAAGTTCCTTTCTACCTCAAGAAATTACATTCCCTAAGAGGGACACAAACAAGGCCTAGGCTGTTTTGGGCAGTTTCTCCCTATATTAGGATATTGAACTCTCAGCACATTCTACAGTAACTCTTGGTAACTGCAGGCATGAAGAGGAGAACTGGGTTAGTGTAAGGCCACCGAGAAAATGGTCCTGCACATGTGACTTCCCTCAGTAACTGGGATGGGGACTTGAGCCATTGTGTTTGGCTATGAAAGAAAAGCGTGAAAGTGACCATATCAAGCTTGAGACTTTGGGGATATAGCAGACACTTGGGGTACATTTATGTCTGCATTATACAGAAAGAAGATAATTCAAAATTTCTCTTTTAACCAAAGTGAAAATAGACACACAAGAGTCAAGAGTTTTCTGAATTCACTAAGCTGATGCTAGAGTCAAGTCTCCAGATGTTTATATTATGGTGTTTCCTGCTACAAAATTCTCATTATATTTCTAAAAGTAAATTTAGAAGACATGCATTAATTTTGTGATAATTTCTAAAACAAGTAAACCTGATTATTAATTTATCAACACGTTTATTCCATTACTTATTCTGACTCTCAGTGACTTTTTTTTATCCACATGTGGCTGTGTGTTAAAGCTTAAAAAAAACAAAACAAGCAAACAAAATGCATATGATCTAATAGTAGAAATTTATAGAAGCTCTAAAAATATTATTTAAAAATAGTGTTTCCATTACGAAATGTACAACATCAACCATAAAACACAGGTATATACCTATAGAATACAGAAAAAATATATATACCTTCACTACCATATGTCAGCTCCTGAATGAGGTAATTTTTTATAAGTCTACTACTTTAAGAAGTCATGCAGTTTGCAAGCAAGATAGCCAACTAGATGCAGCCAGGAAGACCTTCTCTCATCGAGAGACCTGACCATAAAGAAGACTAGCACACACCAATTAGATTGTCAGAAGGAAGGCAATGAGACTTGGTAGAGGAGGGAGATAGACTCTGGACTGAAGAAGGTGATAGCTGAGAGCCCTGCATGGGTTTGCCAAGCACCAGGACTTGTTCCTGGCCTTTCAGTAGTTTTTGGTGAATGAGTGAGTTAAGTAGATGTGATGTGGCCCACTCTTGGCACAGGCCTCCATCATCTTACATTCAGCAGACCCCACTACCATCATGGGCACTTTGGCTGGCAAGGAGAGCTGCTTGGAGAGTTGGCAGGATCAGGACTCCAGCCTGTGTGGAGCCCAGAGTGTTTAGCATGAGAATGGCTACAGTGGAGCACTGTCAGGGATGCCCGTCTCCCAAAGCTTGTTATGCTCCTTTAGATGGATTCAGCCTTTGTTAACTCTTGCTCTTGGATTTGACAGAACAGGGCCATGTTGCCCACGGGACAGGGGCAGACTGATCTGAGTGGCACCAGGTTTCCAGTTTCCCCCAGGGTCCCTGCCTAGCTGCACCCACTTGCAGTGCAACTTCAAATGCCCAACCAGGGCATAATCCAGCAGCCACTGCTATATAGCTCTTTTGCCAGAACACGCTGCCTAATCATCAGAGAACTTTTGCAGATAGGTCCCTGCTGGCATGCACCTGGGCACAGCCACCCACTTATATGTAGAACATGCCCCACCACCCTGCTGCTGCAAGCATGACCGTGGACCCTATTGCCACTGGAGCATTCAGACAAGCATGGACCCTGCTGATACCACTTCAATGAAGCACTTTGCCAACAACTCCCATAGGAGTGGTGTTGTCAGGAGACAACACTCAGCCCATCTAGTGCAGTACATGCTGAACCTTGAGGGGCCAAAGAATGCAGCCATAGGCCTGGTACCAGCACCTCAGGGTTAGAGCATGTAGCTCAGGAGTGCTTAGCTAAGTCTTAATACCCTGAAATCATTCAGGCATGAAGCCAGTTGTCTAAACTCAACTTACACCACAGTAAAACCCTCAAGAACACCAAGGAATAAAAAAACAAATAGCTACATCCAAAGGACAGCAACATAAAAGATTAAAGGAACATCAGCTCACACAGATGAGAAAGAGGCAATGCAAGAACTCTAAAAGCCAGAATGCCTTCTTACCTTCAAATAACCATACTAGTTTCTCAGTAATGGTTCTTAACCCAACTGAAATGGCTAAAGTGATAAATATAGAATTCAGAATCTGAATGGCAATAAAGATCATTGAGATTCTGGAGAAAATTAAAACCCAATCCAAGGAATTTAGTAACATGATTCAAGAGTTGAAAGGCAAAATGGCCATATTAAGAAAAAATCAAACTGATTTTATAGAGCTGAAAAACTCACTGTAAAATTTCATAATAAAATCAGAAATGTATGCAATACCATAGACTAAATAGAGGAAAAGATCTCAGAGCTTGAAGACCATTTACTTAACTCAGACAAAAAGCAAAGAACAATAAGAACAAATAAAGCCACTGAGAAATATGAAAATATATAAAGAGGCAAAACCTATGTCTCATTGGCATCCCTGAAAGAGGGAGAGCAAGCAACTTGGAAGATATTTTTAATATTGTTCATGAAAATTTTCCCAACCTCACTAGAGAAGTTTAAAGTCAAATTCAGGAAAATCAGATCACCCTTGAGAGAGATTATACAAGATGAACATCTCGCAAGATGTATAGTCATCAGATTCTTCAAGGTCAATATGAAAGAAAAAAATGTATTAAAGGCAGCTAGAGAGAAGGAACAGGTAACCTATGAAGGGGACCCAATCAGGCTAACAGCAGAATATTCAGTAGAAGCACTGCAAAACAGAAGAGACTTGAGATATATATTCAGCATCCTTAGAAGAAATGCCAACCAAGAATTTCATATCCAACCAAACTAAGCTTCGTAAGTGAAGGAGAAATAAAATCTCTTTCAGATAAGCAAATGCTAAGGGAATTTATTACCATCAGACCTGCCTTAAAAGGTCCTTAAGAGAGTGCTAAACATGGAAACAAAAGACCATTACCAGCCACAATAAAAATTCACTTAAGTAGAAAAAGTATTGATACAATAAAACATATATAAAATTACAGCACTAAATACCCACATCAAAAAGTTAGAAAGATCTCAAATTAACATTACTACATAACAAGTCTATATAGTAACTGGCTAACAACATGATGACAGGATTAAATATGCACATATCAATATTAACCTTGAACATAAATGGGCTAAACACCCCACTTAGGAACAAGAGTGGCAAGGTGGATTAAAAACCCAGACCCGTCTCACATGCAAGAACATCCATAGGCTGAAAGTAAAGGAATGCAGAAAAATCTACCAACCAGACAGAAAACAAAACAGCCGTTCCTATTCTAATTTAAGGCAAAACAGATTTTAAACCAACAATAATCAAAAAAGACAACAGCATTACATAATGGTAAAGGGTTCAATTCAACAAGAAGACACGGCTATCCTAAATATATCTGCACCCAACACATGAACACTTGGATTCATAAAATAAGTACTTAGACACCTATGAAGAGGATTAGATAATTACACAATCTAGTGGGAGACTTTAACACCTTGCTGACAGTATTAGAGAAATAATCAAGGCAGAAAACTAACAAGGATATTTGGGACTTAAACTCGACACTTGAACAAATGGACCTAACAGACGTCTACAGAACATTCCACCCAACAAGAACAGACTATACTTTCTTCTTATCTGTACATTATACATACTCTAAAATCAAACACATGCTCAGCCATAAAGTAACTCAAAAAATTCAAGGAAAGTAAAATCATACCAGCATACTCTGAGTCCAAAGTGCAATAAAAGTAGAAATCAGTCCCAAGAAGGTCTCTCAAAACAACGATTTCTTCCTAGTTGACTTTTGAGTAAACAATGAAACTAAGGCAGAATTAAAGAAATTATTTTAATGAATGAACATAAAAATACAATATACCAGAGTCTCTGGGACACAGTTAATGCAATGTTAAGAGGAAAATTTACAGCACTAAATACCCACATCAAAAAGTTAGATCTCAAATTAACAGCCTAACATCACACATAGTGGAACTAGGGAAATGAGCAAATCAACCCCAAGATAGTGGTATAAAAATAACCAAAATCAGAGGTGAACTGAATGAAATGGAGATGTGAAAAATGATACAAAAGATCAATGAAGCCAAAAGTTTGTTCCTTGAAAGAATAAATAACACTGATAGACCACTAAATACACTAATTTAAAAAATCCAAAAACACAGAGATGACAAAGAGGACATTGCCACTGACCCCACAGAAATACAAAAAAACCTTCAGAGAATTACAAGCACCTCTCTGCACACAAACTAGAAAATCTAGTAAAAAATGATGAAATATGGGAAAATATGGGAAACATACAACCTTTTATTTATTTTTTATTTTTTTATTATTTTTAATGTGAGTATACAGTTTATTAATTTTTTTCCCATTTATTTTATTGCATTTTAGGTTTTGGGGTACATGTGAAGAACATGCAAGATTGTTGCATAGGTACACACGTGGCAGTGTGCTTTGCTGCCTTCCTCCTGATCACCTACATCTGGCATCTCTCCCCTTGCTATCTCTCCCCAACTCCCCACCCCCCACCATCCCTCCCCTATTTCCCCCCAACTGACCCCAGTGTGTAGTGCTCCCCTCCCTGTGTCCATGTGTTCTCATTGTTCAACACCCACCTATGAGTGAGAATATGCGGTGTTTGATCTTCTGCTCTTCTGTCAGTTTGCTGAGAATGATGGTTTCCAGGTTCATCCATGTCCCTACAAAGGACATGAACTCATCGTTTTTGATGGCTGCATAACATTCCATGGTGTATATGTGCCACATTTTCCCTGTCCAGTCTATTATCAATGGGCATTTGGGTTGGTTCCAGGTCTTTGCTATTGTAAACAGTGCTGCAATGAACATTCGTGTGTGCGTGTCCTTATAGTAGAATGATTTATAATCCTTTGGATATATACCCAGTAATGGGATTGCTGGGTCAAATGGAATTTCTATTTCTAGGTCCTTGAGGAATCGCCACACTGTCTTCCACAATGGTTGAACTAATTTACACTCCCACCAACAGTGTAAAAGAGTTCCTATTTCTCCACATCCTCTCCAGCATCTGTTGTCTCTAGATTTTTTAACGATCGCCATTCTAACTGGCATGAGATGGTATCTCAATGTAGTTTTGATTTGCATGTCTCTGATGACCAGTGATGATGAGCATTTTTTCATATGTTTGTTGGTCTCACGTATGTCTTCTTTTGTAAAGTATCTGTTCATATCCTTTGCCCACTTTTGAATAGGCTTGTTTGTTTTTTTCTTGTAAATCTGTTTTTGTTCTTTGTAAATTCTGGATATCAGCCCTTTGTCAGATGGGTAAACTGCAAAATTTTTTTCCCATTCTGTTCGTTGCCGATTCACTCTAATGACTGTTTCTTTTGCTGTACAGAAGCTGTGGAGTTTGATTAGGTCCCATTTGTCTATTTTGGCTTTTGTTGTTAATGCTTTGGTGTTTAGGTCATGAAGTCCTTGCCTATGCCTATGTACTGAATGGTTTGCCCTAGATTTTCTTCTAGGGTTTTTATGGTGTTAGGTCATATGTTTAAGTCTTTAATCCATCTGGAGTGAATTTTAGTGTAAGGTGTCAGGAAGAGGGGTCCAGTTTCTGCTTTCTGCACATGGCTAGCCAGTTTTCCCAACACCATTTATTGAACAGGGAATCCTTTCCCCATTGCTTGTTTTTGTCTGGTTTGTCAAAGATCAAATGGTTATAGATATGTTGCGTTGCCTCCAAGGCCTCTGTTCTGTTCCATTGGTCTATGTCTCTGTTATGGTACCAGTACCATGCTGTTTTGATTACTGTAGTCTTGTAGTATAGTTTGAAGTCCGGTAGTGTGATGCCTCCCGCTTTGTTCTTTTGGCTTAGAATTGACATGGCTATGCGGGCCCTCTTTTGGTTCCATATGAAGTTTAAGGTGTTTTTTTCCAGTTCTGTGAAGAAGGTCATTGGTAACTTGATGGGGATAGCCTTGAATCTGTAAATTACTTTGGGCAGTATGGCCATTTTCACGATATTGATTCTTCCTAACCATGAACATGGAATGTTTCTCCATCTGTTTGTGTCCTCTCTTATTTCGTTGAGCAGTGCCTTGTAGTTCTCCTTGAAGAGGTCCTTTATGTTCCTTCTTAGTTGTATTTCTAGGTATTTATTCCCTTTGTGGCAATTGTGAATGGCAGTTTGTTCTTGATTTGGCTCTCTTTAAGTCTGTTATTGGTGTATAGGAATGCATGTGATTTTTACACATTGATTTTGTATCCTGAGACTTTGCTGAACTTGCTTATCAGTTTCAGATTTTGGGCTGAGACGATGGGGTCTTCTAGATATACAATCATGTCATCTGCAAATAGAGACAATTTGACTTCCTCCTTTCCTATTTGAATAACTTTATTTCTTTTTCTTGCCTGATTGCCCTGGATAGAACTTCCAGCACTATATTGAAAAGGAGTGGTGAGAGAGGGCATCCTTGTCTAGTGCAATATTTCAAGGGGAATGCTTCCAGTTTTTGCCCATTCAGTATGATATTGGCTGTTGGTTTGTCATAAATAGCTTTTATTATTTTGAGATACCTTCCATCGATACCTAGCTTATTGAGGGTTTTTAGCATAAAGGGCTGTTGAATTTTGTCAAAGGCCTTCTCTGCATCAATTGAGATAATCATGTGGTTTTTGTCTTTGGTTCTGTTTATGTGGTGAATTACGTTTATAGACTTGCGTATGTTGAACCAGCCTTGCATCCCCGGGATGAAGCCTACTTGATCATGGTGGATAAGCTTTTTGATGTGCTGTTGCAATTCGCTTGCCAGTATTTTATTGAAGATTTTTGCATCTATGTTCATTATGGATATTGGCCTGAAGTTTTCTTTTCTTGTTGAGTCTCTGCCGGGTTTTGGAATCAGGATGATGTTGGTCTCATAAAATGATTTGGGAAGAATTCCCTCTTTTTGTATTGTTTGGAATAGTTTCAGAAGGAATGGTACCAGCTCCTCTTTGTATGTCTGATAGAATTTGGCTGTGAACCCGTCTGGACCTGGGCTTTTTTTGGGTGGTAAGCTCTTAATTGCTGCCTCAACTTCAGACCTTGTTATGGGTCTATTCAGGGTTTCAGCTTCTTCCTGGTTTAGGCTTGGGAGGAGGCAAGTGTCCAGGAATTTATCCATTTCTTCCAGGTTTATTAGTTTGTGTGCATAGAGTTGTTTGTAATAATCTCTGATGATGGTTTGAATTTCTGTGGAATCTCTGGTGATATCCCTTTTATCGTTTTTTATGGCATCAATTTGGTTATTCTCTCTTTTCTTTTTTATTAATCTGGCTAATGGTCTGTCTATTTTGTTGATCTTTTCAGAAAACCAGCTCCTGGATTTATTGATTTTTTGAAGGTTTTTTTGTGTCTCTATCTCCTTCAGTTCTGCTCTGATCTTAGCTATTTCTTGTCTTCTGCTAGGCTTTGAGTTTTTTTTATCTTGCTCCTCTAGCTCTTTCAATTTGTTTATAAGTTGTCAATTTTTGATCTCTCCTTGCTTCTCATGTGGGCACTTATTGCTATATATTTTCCTCTAGAGACTGCTTTAAATGGGTCCCAGAGATTCTGGTATGTTGTGTCTTCATTCTCATTGGTTTCGAAGAACATCTTTATTTCTGCCTTCATTTCATTGTTTATCCAGTCAACATTCAAGAGCAAGTCGTTCAGTTTCCATGAAGCTGTGTGGTTCTGGGTTAGTTTTTGAATTCTGAGTTCTAACTTGATTGCCCTGTGGTCTGAGAGACTGTTTGTTATGATTTCCGTTCTTTTGCATTTGCTGAGGAGTGATTTACTCCCAATTATGTGGTCAATTTTAGAGTAGGTGTGATGTGGTGCTGAGAACAATGTATATTCTTTGGATTTGGGGTGGAGTGTTCTGTAAATGTCTATTAGGTTTGCTTGGTCCAGGTCTGAGTTCAAGTCCTGGATAACCTTGTTAATTTCTGTCTGGTTGATCTGTCTAACATTGACAATGGGGTGTTAAAGTCTCCCACTATCATTGTGTGGGAGTCTAAGTCTCTTTGTAAGTCATTAAGAACTTGCCTTATGTATCTGGGTGCTCCTGTATTGGGTGCATATATATTTAGGATCGTTAGTTCTTCTTGTTGCATTGATCCTTTTACCATTATGTAATGTCCTTCTTTATCTCTTATGATCTTTGTTGCTTTAAAGTCTAATTTATCAGAGATGAGAATTGCAACTCCTGCTTTTTTTTGCTCTCCATTTGCTTGGTAAATCTTCCTCCATCCCTTTATTTTGAGCCTTTGTGTATCCTTGCATGTGAGATGGATTTCCTGGATACAGCACACCGATGGGTTTTGGCTTTTTATCCAATTTGCCAGTCTGTATCATTTGATTGGGGCATTTAGTCCATTTACATTTAGGGTTAATATTGTTATGTGTGAATTTGATACTGCCATTTTGGTGCTAGCTGGCTGTTTTGCCCATTAGTTGATGCAGATTCTTCATTGTGTTGATTCTCTTTACCATTTGGCATGTTTTTGGAGTGACTGGTACTGGTTGTTCCTTTATATGTCTAGAGCCTCTTTCAGGAGCTCTTGTAAAGCTGGCCTGGTAGTGACGAAATCTCTGAGTACTTGCATGTTCACAAAGGATTTTATTTTTCCTTCACTTATGAAGCTTCGTTTGGCTGGGTAGGAGATTCTAGGTTGAAATTCTTTTATTTAAGGATGTTGAATATTGGCCCCCCCTCTTCTGGCTTGTAGGGTTTCCGCTGAGAGATCTGCTGTGAGTCTGATGGGCTTCCCTTTGTGGGTAACCCGACCTTTCTCTCTGGCTGTCCTTAGTATTTTCTCCTTAATTTCAACCCTGGTGAATCTGACGATTATGTGCCTTGGGGTCGCTGTTCTTGAGGAATATCTTTGTGGTGTTCTCTGTATTTCCTGGACTTGAATATTGGCCTGCCTTGTTAGGTTTGGGAAGTTTTCCTGGATAGTATTCTGAAGAGTATTTTCCAGCTTGGATTCATTCTCTTCGTCGCATTCAGGTACACCTATCAAATGTAGATTAGGTCTTTTCACATAGTCCCACATTTCTTGGAGACTTTGTTCATTCCTTTTTACCTTTTTTTCTCTATTCTTCCCTTCCCGTTTTATTTCATTGAGTTGATCTTCGACCTCTGATATCCTTTCTTCTGCTTGGTCATTTTGGCTGTTGAAGCTTGTGCATGCTTCGTGAAGTTCTTGTGTTGTGTTTTTCAGCTCCATCAATTCACTTATATTCCTTTCTATTTTGTCCATTCTTGTTAGCATTTCGTTAAATCTTTTTTCAAGGTTCTTAGTTTCTTTGCATTGAGTTAGAACATGTTCTTTTAGTTCACAGAAATTTCTTACTACCCACCTTCTGAAGTCTGATTCTGTCATTTCATCACACTCGTTCTCCCTCCAACCTTGTTCCCTTGCTGGTGAGGAGTTGTGATCCCTTGTAGGAGGAGAGGTGTTCTGGTTTCGGGTGTTTTCATCCTTTTTGCTCTGGTTTCTTCCCATCTTTATGGATTTATCCACCTGTCGTCTTTGTAGTTGCTGGCTTTCAGATTGGGTCTCTGAGTGGACATTCTGTTTGTTGATGATGAGGTTATTTCTGTTTCTTAGTTTTCCTTCTGACAGTCTGGCCCCTCTGCTGTAGGTCTGCGGAGGTCCACTCCAGGCCCTGCTTGCCTGGGGATCACCTGCAGCAGCTGCAGAACAGTAAGGGTTGCTACCAGTTTTCTTCTTCTGCTATCTTTGTCCCAGAAGGATACCCGCAAAGTGTCAGCCTGATCTCTCCTTTATGAGGTGGCTCTTTGGATATACTGGGGTCAGGGAGCTGCTTGATGAGACAGTCTGTTCTTTATAGGAGCTCAAATGCCGAGCTGTGAGTGCCGTTGTTCATTCAGAGCAGCTGGGCACTTACATTTAGGTCTGCTGCAGCAGAACTCATAAACCGCTTTTTGTTCCCAGGTGCCCTGTCCCAGGGATTTAGGGCTTTATTTATGAGTTTCTGTTGTGTTGCTGCCTTCTTTTTTTTTTTTTTTTTGCCTTCAGAGCTGCCCTGCCCAGCAAGGAGGCAGTCTAGTCACTGTCTGCTTGTAGAGGCTTTGCTGAGCTGTTGTGGGCTCCACCCAGCTGCCGAGTGAACTTCCCTGCAGTCCTGTTTATATGGGTGTAGTTAGAACTGCCTCAGCAATGGTGGCCTGCCTCTGTTATGGTGGACTCTCTCTATAGTGGCGGGTTGCCTTGGCAACGGCGGGGTGCCTCAGCAATGGTGGGTTGCCTTGGCAACGGCGGGCTGCCTCAGCATTGGCTGACTACCTCCTTAGTGGTAAAGTGCCTTGGTATGGCAGACGCCCCTCCCCTGCAGAGCTGAACCGTCCTGGGTTCAGCTGCGCTTGCTGTGAAACTCTCAATCCAGAGAGTTTCTGATTGCTGTTCTTTTGTGGGGGTGGGACCAGCCGAGCCTGATTGCCTGGCTCCCTGCCTCAGAGCCTTTTTTTTTTTTTTTTTAAGTTGGTGTTCCAGTTGCCTGTTGAAGAGGCGCTGGGATCTGTGTGTTTTCCCCTGCGGTGACTCACTGTGCTGGCTTAAACAGCGGCACTGAGATTCGTGGCACTTTTTTTGCCCTGGAATCTACTGTCCTGGTTCCCTGTTCAGTCCCCTTTTTAAACAGATGAATGGGCGACTTCCCGTGGCTCCAATTGCCAGCCAAAAGGGCACCCGGACCAGTGTATTTTGTGGGGAGAACCACTGCGCCGGGGCACTGACAAAGCAGCTGCGTGGGGCAAAGCAGCCGTGCTGGCCAGCACAGCCACGCTGGTCGAAACAGCCGCACTGGCGACCCATGGGGCTCCTCTGCCTGGGAATTTCCTAGTCTGTGGGCAATAAAAAAGCTGCATCCACTCACCCTCTGCGATTTCACTGGGAGCTGCAATCCTGATCTTTTCGTAAATGGCCATCTTGGATCGATCTCCTTTTTTTTTTTTTTTTTAAAGACAGAGTCTCATTGTGTCACCCAGGATGGTATGATATTTGTTCACTGCAGCCACCCCCTCTTGGGTTCAAGTGATTCTGCTGCCTCAGCCTCCTGAGTAGCTGGGACTATGGGTGTGTGCCACCATGCCTGGCTAATTTTTGTATTTTTAGTAGAGACAGGATTTCACCATGTTGGCCAGACTGGTCTCAAACTCCTGGCTTCAGGTGATCCGCCCACCTCAGCCTCCCACAGCCATGAGCCACTGTGCCCAGCTGAAACATAGAAACTTAAAAGCGCCTTAGTGCCTAATTTCCTACCTTGTCTCCATCCTAGATTAAATGACAGAAATGACTGGTTATATTGTAATCATACCAATATCTATAATGGGGGTTTCTTTTATTCATGTTAAAACTAATCAACTCTTTTAAAACCTAACAGAAAACTTGTTTAGTTTCCTGGCTTTTTTGTAATTTGAGTAGAAAAAAAATATTTCTTAGAGGATCCATTTTAGCACAGAATTGATCTCATTTATATTTTCAAATGAGTAGAGCAATATTGTGTGCTATGTGTCCAATCTTTCACTGGCTACCATGAAGGAAATTTCAGATGACGTTAATGAATCAAGTTTCAGGAAGCTGAAAAGGGATATAGCCAACTGGTGAAGTATCTTGGAAATGAAGAATAGAGAGGCCATACTATCAGAAAAAATAAAGATAAGTTGCTGTTACTATCATTAAACACAGCCTTTAAAAAAAAGCCTCATTTTTATTATATTTAAATATCTAATTTATCATGTACTTTTAAAAAGAACATTTTTAGCAAAATTTGCTTTTTTCACGGAATTGAAACAGAATGGCTGTGATCAATATGTAACAGTTATTGGTGCTAAACAATTCAAGATATGTAAAGATTTGGCAGGAGAATTTTGGGTATCTTCCAATAGTAATTGTGTAATGTTTCTGAACACAGAGAAGGAAGTGTTTTGGATAGCATTAAATTCTAACAAGTTTCTCAAGTAGTTAAATGCACTGAGGATTCCATCTGTGGCTTTTGTCCACCAACGGCTTCTCTTCCAGATCTGTCTGTGCCTCAGAGAGGAAAATGTGGGCCACAAGTTGGGCAAAAATGGATCAGGGAGTTTTTATTTTTTTTTTATTATTGTAGTGGTTATTATTAGGTCAAATTTCAAATTATTTTCCTTGATAGGGAGAAAATAATTTTGCTTGTTTGGGGTTATTGACCTATAGGTGGAAATTTAAAAATGAGCTTTTATTTAGAGAGGAGCTAAGAATAGACTGGGTAAATCCACCATTTGAGTATCTGTAAGTGAAAAATAGTATTGTGACTGACCTTGAGAAGGAGAGATTCAAGATACAGGTTAAAAAAAAGGAAACAAATTACAAAAACTATAGGAGAGTTTGAATAAGAAAAAGATTATCAGCATTGACAAGCACAGTGGAGAGGATAAGTTGAGTAAAGGCTACAATGTGCCATTATGATCTGCTAATTGGGAGTCACTGATTACAGTAGTGAGAACAGAACTACTGAAATTCTCTAGAAGGAAGCAAGATTTCAGTGGGCTGAAAAGTTAATAGAAAGTGGTTGAGCTATCAGACGGATTAACCCCTGATGCACTGCTCAAACTGAAGATTGCTTTGCCTGCCTAGTTTATAATCCCATCTAGCTCCAGACACATACTCACATCATAACAAATCCTTACAGCAAGCTGGACATTCTCGTCTCTATTCATACTTTATACAGCAGGGCAACAGAGATATTAGAATCTCACAGCTATTAAGATTCTGTGAGCATAAGTCACAGAATGCTTCCCTGAGGGGATGTCCACTTAAGTGACACTTTGGGTTTCTTCTCTTCAACATCTGTAACTCATTTGTGATGATAAGTAGATAGTGTGGACCAAGTACGCTACAGGTGTTTCTTTTCTTTTTCTTTTTTCTTTTTTTTTTTTTGGCTTTCAATTGTTTCTTTTTTATTTTTTTCTTTTAATTTTTTAAATTGACAAATAATAATTGTATATATTCACTGGATACAAACAGGTGTTTCTTTTACTGAAGTAGCTAATGTATTAAAGCAAGACCACCTTCCTAGTAAGAGAACAACCATGTAGTCTTTTTGTTTTTGTTTTTGTTTATTTCTGGTCTGGGATATATGAGTTGGCATGTGCCTCTGCTAGAGAAGGCAGACACTGAGCACTGAGTTGTAGTTTCTGGATATATATGTTTTCAAGAATTATATAAAGGTAATTCTGTAATCCTCTCTGGCTTGAGGGTTTTGCACAATTTTTCTAATGACAAACTGAAAATTTAAATATATTAGAGATCCATTGCATTGGTGATTGTTGTGGACGTTTTATTGTCAAAGAATGCTCCCAAGTGATGTGAAGAGACACATATTTAATTTCTAATCCCATGTTCGTTGGTCTTTACTTGACAATACTCAAAAGATTTCTCAATGACCCCCAAACTTTTCCTTTTTAAAAAACCAGTTATGTAGTTTTTCCTTTTATTGCTCCTTACATTTTTTTGCATTAACTCCCTTGCCGTTTTTGTTGCTTCCTTATCTTGATCTTTTATTTGGACCAGTAATACCCATAGCTCCTCCAGTGTTCTTAGGAAAATATCTAGTTATTTTTGGAACAAGGAGCTTATATAATTCTGTGTGAGGAGCTCTTTAAAAAAAAGGATATCATATCATCATAACCACCAGAGCCTTGGGAAAGGCCTGTGCAAATGAAGCATTCCGAAGATTGAGCTTAATTTGAGCTTCATGGTAAATCTGCCCATAACTGTTAATTTATCCCAGACCTGATTGTCCTCTCTATTGAGTTCTCATTATATATTAATTAGAGGGCAACTAACAGAGCTTATGTGGCTAAGTATAAGCTTAACATTTATTCGGCACACCATTTTCACTTATTACGAAGAAACCAGTTGTGCAAAGAAGCAGCAGTGGACTTGGCAGAAATTCTCAGAGACTTAATTCTTAATGATGTAAAACTGTCTATGAATAAAACTGGAGCTAGATGGGATCATAAACTAGGCAGGCAATGCAACCTTCACTTGAGCAGTACAACTTTCACTTTAAAAGAGAGAAGAAAGAGGCATGGATGGAGTTGACAAACAGGAAAGCAGTGCATTTCTTATTGTGAAAAAGAATACATAAATTTAAAGGAATTTCGGAAGCTGTTGACAATAGTGAGTTAACAGATACGTTAACTTTTTCCTATAATTAGTTGATGTTCAACATGTCTATTCCTATTACTAGAGAAACAGTGTGAATTGATAGACTTTAGCCTTTGAAATTAAATAGACCACAATATAAACGCTGGTTCTGACACTAAATAGCTGTGAGGTTCTAATATCTCTGTTGAAGTGCTGTATGAAGTATGAATAGAGAGGAGAATGCCCAGCTTGCTGTAAGGATTTGTTATAATGTATGTGAGTGTGTATGTGTGTGTGTGTGTGTGTGTGTGTGTGTGTGTACATACATGATAATCAGCAGTCATAGCATTATTAGTATGAAACAATCAATGTGTATGTATATATACCTGTATACACATGTATATAGGTATATCATATACACATATAAATAATATGATAGACATTAAATAAAAATTATAGATTAAATGTTTATAAATATCTATATTAAAGACAGAACAATAAGCCTGTCATTTAAATGATTTTTAGTATAATCTACTTTATTATTGTCATTATTATTATTTTTGAGACAGGGTCTTGCTCTGTTACCCAGGCTGGAGTGTAGTGGTATGATCTTGGCTCACTGCAGCCTTGTCTTTCCTGGCTCAAGCAATCCTCCTATCTCAGCCTCCAGAGTATTTGGGCCTACACTCCTGGATATGAGGAGTGAAGAAATTGAGGTACTTAACATATCTGAAATCACCTTTTATGTTACACCAGTTTAATATTGTATAGAAACGTAGTTCTAATAAATACAGATTACATATGAATCCATTGATACATGACAGATATTTCAGCATACACCAATGAGGACAGAAATGACTATTCAACCAATGGAAAGTGGTCTCACACTTCTCAGTTGCTGTCATTGATCTTTCCATTCTGCCTCCATGTGATCAAAATTTTTTTTTTGAGACAGAGTTTTGCTCTTGTTGCCTTGGCTTGAGTGCAATGGCATGATCTCAGCTCACTGCAACCTCTGTCTCCCAAGTTCAAGCAATTCTCCTGCTTCAGCCTCCCAAGTAGCTGGGATTACAGGTGTGTGCTACCACATCTGGCTAATTTTGTAGTTTTAGTAGAGACAGGATTTCACCATGTTGGCTAGGATGGTCTCAAACTCCTAACCTCAAGTGATCCACCCATCTTGGCCTCCCAAAGTGCGGGGATTGCAGGCATGAGTCACGGTGCCCAGCCGTGATCTAATTTTTTAGATTCCAGACATAAATGAGAACATGCACTATATGTGTTTTGTACATGGTTTATTTCACTTAAGATAATGACACCCAGTTCCATTCATGTTGCTTCAAATGCCACGAATTCATTCTCTTTTCCCCTTTTTCTCTCTAATTTTTAGATTTTGTGGGTACATAATAGGTACACATATTTATGGGGTATGTGGGATATTTTAATACAGGCATAAAGTGTGTAATAATCACATCAGAATAGATAGGGTATCAATTATCTCAAGCATTTATCCTTAGTGTTACAAACAATCCAATTATATACTTTTATTTCTTTTAAATGTACAATTAAATTATTATTGACAATAGTCACCCCATTGTGCTATCAAATGCTACGTCTTACATTTGTTGTAACTATTGTTATTGTACCCATTAACCATCCCCACTTCCTTCCTATCCCCTCAGCACACTTCCTACCCTCTGGTAACCATCATTCTACTCTTTATCTTCATATGTTCAATTATTTTAATTTTTAGCTTTCACAAATTGGCGAGAATATGCAATGTTTGTATTTCTGAGCCTGGCTTATTTCACCTAACGTAATGGCCTCCAGTCTCACCTATGTTGTTGCAAATAATAGGATCTCATTCCTTTTATAGCTGAATAGTACTCCATTGTGTGTATTTACCACATTTCCTTTATTCATTCATCTGCTGACAGACATAGGTTGCTTTCAAATCTTGGTTGTTGTGAACAGTGCTGCAATAGACATGGGAGTGCAGATATTTCTTTGGTATACAGCCTTCCATTATTGGGGGGATATACATAGCAGTGGGATTGGTGGATCATATGGTAGCTTTATTTTTGGCTCTTTGAGGCACCTACAAACTATTCTCCATAGTGATTGTATTAATGTACATTACCACCAAGGGTGTATGAAAGTTCCCTTTTCTTCACATCCTTGCCAGCATTTGTTATTGCCTGTCTTTTGGATAAAAACATTTTAGTTGGAGTGAGATGATATCTCATTGTAGTTTTGATTTGCATTTTTCTGATGTTCAAAGATGTTGAGCACTTTTACAAATGTCTATATGCCATTTGCATGTCTTCATTTGAGAAATGTCTACTCATAGCTTTTGCCCAGTTTATCATCAGAATATTAGATTTTTTCCTAGTTATTTGAACTCCTTATATATTTTGGTTATTAATCCATTATCAGATGGATGGTTTGCAAATATTTTCTCCCATTCTGTGGGTTGTCTCTTCATTTTGTGAATTATTTCCTTTGCTGTGCAGAAGCTTTATAACTTGAAGTGATCCCACTTGTCCATTATTTGCTTTGATTGCCTATGCTTTGGGTTATTACTTAAGAAATGTTTGACCAGACTAATATCCTGGAGAGTTTCTCCAATGTTTTAGCAGTTTCATAGTTTGAGGACATCAATTTAAGTCTTTAATCCATGATAATTTGATTTTTGTATATGGTAAAGGATATGGGGTCTAGTTGTAGTCTTCTGCCTAAGAATATCCAGTTTTTGAGCACCAATTATTGACAATACTGTTCTTTCCTAAATATGTTCCTGGAACTTTTGACAAAAATGAGTTTAGTTATATGTATGGATTTGATTCTGAGTTCTCTATTCTGTTCTATTAGTTTTTGTGTCTGTTTCTATGCCAATAACATGCTATTTTGGTTATTATAGCTCTGTAGTATAAATTGAAGACAGGTAATGTGGCTTTTTCAGTTTTTTTTTTTTTTTTTCTTGTTGTTGTTGTTGTTAGTACAGTTTTGGCTATTCTTGGTCTTTTGTGGTTCCATATAAGTTTTAGAATTATTTTTTCTATTTCTGTGAAGAATGTCACTGGTATTTTGATAGAGATTGCATTGAATCTGTAGATTGCTTTGGGGAGTATGGACAGTTTAACAATATTGATTCTTCCAATCCATGAATATGGAATTTTTTTTTGTATCCTCTTCAATTTCTTGCATCAA
This sequence comes from Sapajus apella, assembly GCF_009761245.1. Lineage (NCBI taxonomy): Eukaryota > Metazoa > Chordata > Mammalia > Primates > Cebidae > Sapajus > Sapajus apella. The sequence goes on from NW_022436957.1 coordinate 32,113,740, forward strand.
TGTTTTGTAATTTTTATTGCAGAGATCTTTCATTTCTTTGGTTAAGCTAATTCTTAGAAATTTTATCTTATTTGTAGCTATTGTAAATGATATTACTTTCTATATTTTCTTTTCAGGTTTCTCACTGTTGGCATATAGAAATGCCAATGATTTTTTTTTTTTGTACGTTGATTTTGCATTCTGCAACTTTACTGAATTTATCAGTTCTAATAGTTTCTTGTGGAGTTTTTAGGTTTTTCCAAACATAAGGTTATATCATCTGCAAACAAGGATAATTTGACTTCTTCCTTTCCAATTTTGATGGCCTTTATTTATTTCCCCTCTCTGATTTTTCTAGCTAGGACTTCTAGTACCATGGAACTTCCATTACTATTTCCCCTCTCTGATTCCTCCAGCTGGGACTTCCAGTACTCTGTGTTTCACTCTGCTGAATAACAAGGTGAAACTGGACATCCATGTCATGTTCCAGATCTTAGAGGAAAGAATTTATGTTTTTCCTTATTCAGTATGATACTAGCTGTGGTTCTGTCATACACAGCTTTTATTATGTTGAGATATATTCCTTCTATACCTGGCTTTTTGATGATTTTATCATAAAGAGATGTTGAATATAATCAAGTGATTTTTCAGCATAAATTGAAATGGGCATATGCTTTTGATCCTTCATTATATTTATATGATGTATGGCATTGATTGATTTGCATATGTTGAATCATCCTTGCATCCCATTGATAAACCCCACTCTATCATGATGAATGATCTTTTTAATGTGTTGTTGAATTCGGACTGCTAGTATTTTGTTGAGGATTTTTGCATCAATGTTCATCAGACATATTGGCTCATGTTTTCCTGTTTTTGATGTTTCTCTGTATGGTTTTGCTATAAGAGTAATTCTGGACTTACAGGATGAGTTTGGAAGCATTCCTTCTACCTCTGTTTTTTGGAATAGTTTTAAGTTGGGTTGGTATTAGTTCTTTTTTTTCCCAAGGTAATTTAACTTTTTTTTCTTTTATTATACTTTAAGTTCTGGATTACATGTGCAGAACGTGCAGGTTTGTTACATAGGTATACACGTGTCATGGTGGTTTGCTGCACCCATCAATCTGTCATCTACATTAGTTATTTCTCTTAATGCTACCCCTCCCCTTAGTTCTTAAAAGTTCAATAAAACTTATCAGTGAAGCCATAACATCCTGAGAGTTTCTTTGCTGGGAGACTGTCTTTATGGCTTTGATCTCATTATTTTTTATTAGTCTGTTCATGTTTTGTATTTCTTCATAGTTCAATCTTACTAGATTGAATATGTCTAAGAATGTATTCATTTTTTGAGGTTTTCCAATTTGGTGACATAGAGTTGCTCATAGGAGCCTCTAATGAGCCTTTGAATTTCTGTGTTATTGGTTGTAATGTCTCTTTATTCATCTCTGATTTTGTATATTTGGGTCTTCCCTCTCTCTTACTTAGTCTGGCTAAAGGTTTGTTAAATTTGGTTAATTTTTTTTCAACATTCCAGTTTTGGCTTCATTAATTTTTTATGTTTTTCTTCAATTTCATTTATTTCTGCTCTCATATTTATTTTTTCTTTTCTACTAATTTTGGATTTGGTTTGTCTTTGCTTTTCTATTTCTTTAGAATACATTGTTAGGTTGCTGACGACGTTTTTCCTCTTTTGTTGTAGGCATCTATAGCTATTAACTTTCTTCTCAGTGCTGCTTTTGCTGTATCCCATAGTTTTTAATATTTTTTGTTCCATTATCTTTGTTTAAAAAATTGTTCAATTTTCTTCATAATCTTTTCATTGACTACCTGGTCATTCAGGAACATATTGTTTAATTTCCATGTGTTTATACAGTTTCCAAAATTCCTCTTGTTTTTGATTTCTAGCTTCATTCTATTGTGGTCAAAAAAAGGTACTTGATGTTTTTAATTTTTTTTAATGTTTTAAAATTTGCTTTCTGGCATTAAATATAGTCAATCCTTTAGAATGATCCATGTGCTGAAGATAAGAATTTGTATACTGCAGCCAGTCAAAGAAACATTCCATAAATATCAATTATGCCCGTATTGTCTATGGTACACATTAGGCCCAATGTTTCTTTGTTGATTTTCTGGCTAGATGATATGCCCAATGCTGAAAGTTGAATGTTGAAGTCTCTGGCCATTATTGTATTGGGATCTATCTCTTATTTACTCCTACCATTCTGTTATTTGTTTTATGGATGTTTTCTGGTCTTCTCTTCCTTCTTTCTTTGCTTTCTGTCTTCCTTTTAGTAAAGATGTTTTTCTCTGATGATATGGTTTAGCATCTTTTAGTTTTTTGTGTATCCATTGTATGTTTATTAGTTTGAGGTTACCATAAGGCTTGCAAATAATATAACCTATTATTTAAAACTGATGACAACTTAACACATTGCATATACAAACAAACAAGCAAAAAGAAAACCAATAAAAACTCTATAACTTTGTCTTCCTGTTTATTAAGGTTTTTTTTTTTTTCTATTTGTATCTTATTATACTGTCTCTGTCATGACAAAATTATTTTTTTATCATTTCATTTTTTTGGCTTCCTTTTTTTATTAAATGTAGGTTTATTTCAGACATAAAGCATAAATAGCAAATGGCATTTCTTTTCATTGTTGGGATTGGTCAATGCTACTTTAAGTATCTTTTTCTTTTTCTTTTTCTTTTTTTTTCCCAATTATTTATTTAATTGCATTTTAGGTTTGGGGGTACATGTGAAGAACATGTAAAATTGTTGCATATGAACACACGTGGCAGTGTGATTTGCTGCCTTCCTCCCCATCACCTACATCTGGCATTTCTCCCCTTGCTATCTCTCCCCAACTTCCCACCCCCCACCATCCCTCCCCAATTTCCCCCCAACTGGCCCCAGTGTGTAGTGCTCCCCTCCCTGTGTCCATGTGTTCTCATTGTTCAACACCCGCCTATGAGTGAGAACATGCGGTGTTTGATCTTCTGCTCTTCTGTCAGTTTGCTGAGAATGACGGTTTCCAGGTTCATCCATGTCCCTACAAAGGACCCAAACTCATCGTTTTTGATGGCTGCATAATATTCCATGGTGTATATGTGCCACATTTTCCCTATCCAGTCTATGGTCGATGGGAATTTGTGTTGGTTCCAGGTCTGTGCTATTGTAAACAATGCTGCAATGAACATTCCTGTGCACGTGTCCTTATACTAGAACGATTTGTAATCCTTTGGATATATACCCAGTAATGGGATTGCTGGGTCAAATGGAATTTCTATTTCTAGGTCCTTGAGGAATCGCCACACTGTCTTCCACAATGGTTGAACTAATTTACACTCCCACCAACAGTGTAAAAGTGTTCCTATTTCTCCACATCTTCTCCAGCATCTGTTGTCTCCAGATTTTTTAATGATCGCCATTCTAACTGGCGTGAGATGGTATCTCAATGTAGTTTTGATTTGCATTTCTCTGATGACCAGTGATGATGAGCATTTTTTCATATGTTTGTTGGCCTGATGTATGTCTTCTTTTGTAAAGTGTCTGTTCATATCCTTTGCCCACTTTTGAATGGGCTTGTTTGTTTTTTTCTTGTAAATCTGTTTTAGTTCTTTGTAAATTCTGGATATCAGCCCTTTGTCAGATGGGTAAACTGCAAAAATTTTTTCCCAATCAGTTGGTTGCCGATTCACTCTAATGATTGTTTCTTTTGCTGTGCAGAAGCGGTGGAGTTTGATTAGGTCCCATTTGTCTATTTTGGCTTTTGTTGTCAATGCTTTTGGTGTTTTGGTCATGAAGTCCTTGCCTACACCTACGTCCTGAATGGTTTTGCCTAGATTTTCTTCTAGGGTTTTTATGGTGTTAGGTCTTATGTTTAAGTCTTTAATCCATCTGGAGTTAATTTTAGTGTAAGGTGTCAGGAAGGGGTCCAGTGTCTGCTTTCTGCACGTGGCTAGCCAGCTTTCCCAACACCATTTATTGAACAGGGAATCCTTTCCCCATTGCTTGTTTTTGTCTGGTTTGTCAAAGATCAGATGGTTGTAGATAGGTTGTGTTGCCTCCGAGACCTCTGTTCTGTTCCATTGGTCTATATCTCTGTTTTGGTACCAGTACCATGCTGTTTTGATTACTGTAGCCTTGTAGTATAGTTTGAAGTCTGGTAGTGTGATGTCCCCTGCTTTGTTCTTTTTGCTTAGAATTGACTTGGCTATGCGGGCTCTCTTTTGGTTCCATATGAAGTTTAAGGTGGTTTTTTCCAGTTCTGTGAAGAGGGTGATTGGCAGCTTGATGGGGATAGCATTGAATCTGTAAATTACTTTGGGCAGTATGGCCATTTTCACGATATTGATTCTTCCTAACCATGAACATGGAATGTTTCTCCATCTGTTTGTGTCCTCTCTTATTTTGTTGAGCAGTGGCTTGTAGTTCTCCTTGAAGAGGTCCTTTACATTCCTTGTTAGTTGTATTCCTAGGTATTTTATTCTCTTTGTGGCAATTGTGAATGGAAGTTTGTTCTTGATTTGGCTCTCTTTAAGTCTGTTATTGGTGTATAGGAATGCATGTGATTTTTGCACATTGATTTTGTATCCTGAGACTTTGCTGAACTTGCTTATCAGTTTCAGGAGGTTTGGGACTGAGACGATGGGGTCTTCTAGATATACAATCATGTCGTCTGCAAATAGAGACAATTTGACTTCCTCCTTTCCTATTTGAATGCCCTTTATTTCTTTTTCTTGCCTGATTGCTCTGGCTAGAACTTCTAATACTATATTGAATAGCAGTGGTGAGAGCGGGCATCCTTGTCTGGTGCCACATTTCAAGGGGAATGCTTCCAGTTTTTGCCCATTCAGTATGATATTGGCTGTTGGTTTGTCATAAATAGCTTTTATTATTTTGAGATACGTTCCATCGATACCTAGCTTATTGAGGGTTTTTAGCATAAAGGGCTGTTGAATTTTGTCAAAGGCCTTCTCTGCATCAATTGAGATAATCATGTGGTTTTTGTCTTTGATTCTGTTTATGTGGTGAATTATGTTTATAGATTTACGTATGTTGAACCAGCCTTGCATCCCCGGGATGAAGCCTACTTGATCATGGTGGATAAGCTTTTTGATGTGCTGTTGCAATTGGCTTGTCAGTATTTTATTGAAGATTTTTGCATCTATGTTCATCATGGATATTGGCCTGAAATATTCTTTTCTTTTTGAGTCTCTGCCGGGTTTTGGAATCAGGATGATGTTGGTCTCATAAAATGATTTGGGAAGAATTCCCTCTTTTTGTATTGTTTGGAATAGTTTCAGAAGAAATGGTACCAGCTCCTCTTTGTATGTCTGGTAGAATTCAGCTGTGAACCCGTCTGGACCTGGGCTTTTTTTGGGTGGTAAGCTCTTAATTGCTGCCTCAACTTCAGACCTTGTTATGGGTCTGTTCAGGGTTTCGGCTTCTTCCTGGTTTAGGTTTGGCAGGAGGCAAGTGTCCAGTAATTTATCCATTTCTTCCAGGTTTATTAGTTTGTGTGCATATAGTTGTTTGTAATAATATCTGATGATGGTTTGAATTTCTGTGGAATCTGTGGTGATATCCCCTTGATCGTTTTTTATTGCATCAATTTGGTTATTCTTTTCTTTTTTATTAATCTGGCTAGTGGTCTGTCTATTTTGTTGATCTTTTCAAAAAACCAGCTCCTGGATTTATTGATTTTTTGAAGTGTTTTTTTGTGTCTCTATCTCCTTCAGTTCTGCTCTGATCTTAGCTATTTCTTGTCTTCTGCCAGACTCTGAGTTTTTTTGATCTTGCTCCTCTAGCTCTTTCAGTTTTGACTATAGGGTGTCAATTTTTGATCTCTCCTTGCTTCTCATGTGGGCACTTATTGCTATATATTTTCCTCTAGAGACTGCTTTAAATGTGTCCCAGAGATTCTGGTATGTTGTGTCTTCATTCTCATTGGTTTCGAAGAACATCTTTATTTCTGCCTTCATTTCATTGTTTATCCAGTCAACATTCAAGAGCAAGTTGTTCAGTTTCCATGAAGCTGTACGGTTCTGGGTTAGTTTTTGAATTCTGAGTTCTAACTTGATTGCACTGTGGTCTGAGAGACTGTTTTTTATGATTTCCGTCCTTTTGCATTTGCTGAGGAGTGATTTACTCCCAATTATGTGGTCAATGTTAGAGTAGGTGTGATGTGGTGCTGAGAAGAATGTATATTCTGTGGATTTGGGGTGGAGGGTTCTGTAAATGACTATTAGGTTTGCTTGGTCCAGGTCTGAATTCAAGTCCTGGATATCCTTGTTAATTTTCTGTCTGGTTGATCTGTCTAATGTTGACAATGGGGTGTTAAAGTCTCACAATATTATCGTGTGGGAGTCTAAGTCTCTTTGTAAGTCATTAAGAACTTGCCTTATGTATCTGGGTGCTCCTGTATTGGGTGCATATATATTTAGGATCGTTAGCTCTTCTTGTTGCATTGATCCTTTTACCATTATGTAATGTCCTTCTTTGTCTCTTATGATATTTGTTGCTTTAAAGTCTAATTTATCAGAGATGAGAATTGCAACTCCTGCTTTTTTTTTGCTCTCCATTTGCTTGGTAAATCTTCCTCCATCCCTTTATTTTGAGCGTTTGTGTATCCTTGAATGTGAGATGGGTTTCCTGGATACAGCACACCGATGGGTTTTGGCTTTTTATCCAATTTGCCAGTCTGTGTCTTTTGATTGGGGCATTTAGTCCATTTACATTTAGGGTTAATATTGTTATGTGTGAATTTGATACTGCCATTTTGGTGCTAGCTGGCTGTTTTGCCCTTTAGTTGAGCTGGTACTTGTTGTTCCTTTATATGTGTAGAGCCTCTTTCAGGAGCTCTCATAGAGCTGGCCTGGTGGTGACGAAATCTCTGAGTACTTGCATGTTCACAAAGGATTTTATTTTTCCTTCACTTATGAAGCTTCGTTTGGCTGGATAGGAGATTCTGGGTTGAAAGTTCTTTTCTTTAAGGATGTTGAATATTGGCCCCCACTCTCTTCTGGCTTGTAGGGTTTCTGCTGAGAGATCTGCTGTGAGTCTGATGGGCTTCCCTTTATGGGTAACCTGACCTTTCTCTCTGGCTGCCCTTAGTATTTTCTCCTTCATTTCAACCCTGGTGAATCTGACGATTATGTGCCTTGGGGTTGCTCTTCTTGAGGAATACCTTTGTGGTGTTCTCTGTATTTCCTGGACTTGAATGTTTGCCTGCCTTGCTAGGTTGGGGAAGTTTTCCTGGATAATATCCTGAAGAGTATTTTCCAGCTTGGATTCATTCTCTTCGTCACATTGGGGTACGCCTATGAAACGTAGATTAGGTCTTTTCACATAGTCCCACATTTCTTGGAGACTTTGTTCATTCCTTTTTACCCTTTTTTCTCCAGTCTTGCCTTCCCGTTTTATTTCATTGAGTTGATCTTCGACCTCTGATATCCTTTCTTCTGCTTGGTCAATTCGGCTGTTGATACTTGTGCATGCTTCGCGAAGTTCTCGTGTTGCGTTTTTCAGCTCCATCAATTCACTTATATTCCTTTCTATTTTGTCCATTCTTGTTAGCATTTCACCAAGTCTTTTTTCAAGGTTCTTAGTTTCTTTGCATTTGGTTAGAACATGTTCTTTAAGTTCACAGAAGTTTCTTACTACCCACCTTGTGAAGTCTGATTCTGTCATTTCATCACACTCATTCTCCATCCAACCTTGTTCCCTTGCTGGTGAGGAGTTGTGATCCCTTTTAGGAGGAGAGGTGTTCTGGTTTCGGGTGTTTTCATCCTTTTTGCGCTGGTTTCTTCCCATCTTTAAGGATTTATCCACCTGTTGACTTTGTAGTTGCTGGCTTTCAGATTGGGTCTCAAATCTTTCAGATTGACGTTCTGTTTGTTGATGATGAGGTTATTTCTGTTTCTTGGTTTTCCTTCTGACAGTCTGGCCCCCCTGCTGTAGGTCTGCTGAGGTTCACTCCAGGCCCTGCTTGCCTGGGGTTCACCTGCAGCAGCTGCTGAACAGCAAGGGTTGTTACCAGTTTTCTTCTTCTGCTATCTTTGTCCCAGAAGGTTACCCGCCTAGTGTCAATCTGATCTCTCTTTTATGAGGTGTCTTCTTGGATATATAGGGGTCAGGGAGCTGCTTGAGGAGATGGTGTCTTCTTTGTAAGAGTTCAAATGGTGAGCTGTGAGCTCTGTTGTTGTTCATTCAGAGCTGCTGGGAAGGTACTTTTAGGTCTGCTGCAGCAGAACTCATAAACTGCTTTTTGTTCCCAGGTGCTCTGTCCCAGGGATTTAGGGCTTTATTTATGAGTTTCCGTTATGCTGCCACCTTCTTATTTTTTTTTTTTTCCGTCAAACCTGCCCAGCCCAGCAAGGAGGCAGCCTAGTCACTGTCGGCCTATAGCAGCTTTGCTGAGCTGCTGTGGTCTCCGCCCCGCTGCCGAGTGAACTTCCCTGCAGTCCTGTTTATATGGGTGTAGTTACAACTGCTTTGGCGATGGTGGCCCGCCTCTGTTGAGGCGGAGTCTCTTTGCTGTGGCGGGTTGCCTTGGCAACGGCGGGCTGCCTCAGCAGTGGCGGGTTGCCTTGGCAACGGCAGGCTGCCTCAGCAATGGCGGGTTGCCTTGGCAACGGCGGGCTGCCTTGGTAATGGCGGACGCCCCTCCCCCACAGAGCTGGACCGTCCCGGGTTCAGCTGCGCTTGCTGTGAAAGTCTCAATCCCGAGTGTCTGGTTGCTGTTCCTTTGCGGGGGTGGGGCCAGCCGAGCCTGATCGCCTGGCTCCCTGCCTCAGAGCCTTTTTTAAGTTGGTGTTCCAGTCGCCTGTTGAAGAGGCACCGGGGTCTGTTTGTTTTCCCCTGCCACTCACTGCGCTGTCTTAAACAGCGGCACTGAGGTTTGTGGCGCTTTTTTTTTTTTTTTTTTTTTTGCCCTGGAATCTGCTGTCCTGGTTATCTGCTCTGTCCCCTTTTTGCACCGGCGAATGGGCAACTTCCCGTGGCTCCAATCGCCAGCCAAAAGGGCCCCCGGACCAGTGTATTTTGCATGGAGAACCGCGGCTCCCGGGCGCCGACAAAGCCGCCGCGCGGGGCAAAGCAGCGGCCCTGGCCGGCACAGCTGCGCTGGCCGAAACAGCCGCGCTGGCGACCGTGGAGCTCCTCTGCCCGGGAATTTCCTAGTCTGTGGGCAATAAAAATGCGGCGTCCACTCACCCTTTGCGCTTTCACTGGGAGCTGCGATCCTGAGCTGTTCCTAAACGGCCATCTTGGATCCGGACCCATTTTTTTGACTTCTTAAGATATGAGCCATTTACATGTCACAATTTGGTATGATAATATTCTGTATTTTTTCAACATGTGTACTATTACCAGTGAGTTATTGACCTTCAGATGATTTCTTATAACTTATTAGTAGTTTTTCATTTAAATTGAAAAACTCCTTTTAGCATTTCTTGTAAGACAGATCCAATGTTAATAAAATCTCTCAGCTTTTGTTTGGGAAGTATTTCTCTTTTATATTTGAAGTATATTTTTACCAGATATACTTTTCTAGGGTAAAAGTTGTTTTGCTTCAGCACTTTAAATATGACATACTACTCTCTCTTGGACTGTATAGCTTCTACTGAATAGTTTTTTTGCAGAAATATTGGAGCCTCATTGTATATTACTTGTTTCATTTCTATTGCTGCTTTTAGGATCCTTCCTTACGTTAACCTTTGGGAGTTTGATCATTAAATACGTTGGGATAGTCTTCTTTTGCTTATATCTTCTTGGTGGTTTTTATTATTATTAATTAATTAATTAATTAATTTTGAGACAGAGTTTTGCTCTTGTTGCCCAGGTTGGAGTGCACTGGCACAGTCTCAGCTCACTGCAAACTCTGCCTCCTGGGTTCAAGCAATTCTCCTGCCTCAGCCTCCCAAGTACCTGGGATTAGAGGCATGTGCCACCACGCATGTCTAATTTTTGTATTTTTAGTGAAGACTGGGTTTCACCATGTTGACCAGGCTGGTCTCAAACTCTTGACCTCAGGTGATCTGCCTACCTCAGCCTCTGAAAGTACAGGGATTACAGGCATGAGCCACCACATCTGGCCCTTGGTCTTATATACCTTTGTTTACTTGGATATTGACATCTTTCTCTGGATTTGGGATGTTCTGTGTTATTATCCCAATGAATAAATTTTCTATTCCTATCTCTTTCTACCTCCTTTTTAAGACCAATAACTCTTAGATTTGCCCCTTTGAAGCTATTTTCTAGATCTTGTAGACATATTTCTTTGGTTTCTATTCTTTTTTTTGTTTGTCTCCTCTGACTGTATTTTTAAATAGCCTGTCTTAAACTCACTAATTATTTCTTCTGCATGATCAATTCTGCAATTAAAAGACTGATGGATTTTTCAGTATGTCAGTTGCATTTTTCAGCTCCAGAATTTCTGCTTGACTATATTTAGTTATTTTAATTTCTTTGTTAAATTTATCTGATAGAATTCTAAATTTCTTCTCTGTGTTATTTTGAATTTCTTTGAGTTTCTTAACACTGATATATTGAATTCTCTGTCGGAAGGATCATATATCTCTGTTTCTCTAGGATTGGATCCTGGTGTTTTATTTAGTTCATTTGGTGTTTCATGTTTTCCTGGATGATATTGACATTTGTGGATGTTCATCACTTTCCAGGCATTGAAGTGTTAGGTGTTTATTATAGTCTTCACAGTCTGAGCTTGTTTGTGTGCATCCTTACTGGAAAGGTTTTCCAGGTATTCAGTGGGACTTTGGTGTTATAATTCAATTTGTTCATTGTAGTCTTCATTACCCCAAGACCAATAATACTGTAGTCCTTGCAGGCCTGTAGTTGTATCATCTTGGTGGCCTTAGATAAAATTTTGAAGTCTTCTCTGTTCTGTTCCCTTAATTTATTCCAAACAAATGGAATCTTTCTCTGTGCTGAGCTAATTAGTGCTGGCAAAGGAGTGACACAGTACAGCTGTGTCTATCACTACTGTGATTGTCTGGGTGTGATCTGAAGCCAGCAGAGCATTGGGTCTTGTCAAAGATTGCTATAACCATTACCTGGTTACTACCTATGTTCACTCAAGGCTGTAGCATTCCACAATCAGCAGGTCATGAAGTCAGTCAGTCTTGTGTCCTTCCCTTCAGGATAGAAAGTTTCCTGGCGCCCTGGGTGAGTACAGAGATGCCATTTTGGAGCCAGAGATCAGAGTAGAAAATCCCAGAATCCATGTGTTGTACTTTTCTACAGTGGCTAATCTGAAACTGAGACCAGAAGACAAGGTTCTTCCCATTTTTCCCTCCCCTTTCCTTAGGCAGAGCATTCTCTCCTCGTGTCAGCCATCACCACAGGCCTATGGGGAATACTGACAGCATACTCCTGATGTTCATTTAAGGCCAAATGGCTTCCAATGAGCTAGTGGTGAATTCTGCCAGGCCTGGGACTCACCTTTCAGGACAATCAGCTCCCCTCTTTCCCAGGGTATGTCCAGAAATCCATCCAAGATCCAAAGCTTGGAATTGGGGACTCCTAGAGACCACTTGGCGGTCTTCCCCACTTTGTCCAAGCTGGTACTTAAGTTGCAAGACAAAGTCCCCTTTGTTCTTCCCTCTTCTTTTCTCAAGAAGAAAGGGCCTTTGCTTGTGGCCACCACAGCTGTGAATATGCTTAGTCACACCTAAGTGCAACATTGACTCAGAGTCTCACTCAAGGACCAAGGCATAGACTACCTCTTTATAGCTGATGATTATTCAGGGCTCAAGTTCTCTTAAGCAAGGACCTAGAAATAGAAATTCCATTTGACCCAGCAATCCCATTACTGGGTATATATCCAAAGGATTATAAATTGTTCTACTATAAGGACACATGCACACGAATGTTCATTGCAGCACTGTTTACAATAGCAAAGACCTTGAACCAACCCAAATGCCCATTGATGATAGACTGGACAGGGAAAATGTGGCACATATACACCATTGAATACTATGCAGCCATAAAAAAACGATGAGTTCGTGTCCTTTGTAGGGACATGGATGAACCTGGAAACCATCATTCTCAGCAAACTGACACAAGGACGGAAAATCAAACACCACATGTTCTCACTCATAGGTGGGTGTTGAACAATGAGAACACATAGAGACGGGGAGGGGAACATCACACACTAGGGTCTGTTGGGGGGAAATGGGGAGGGACAGTAGGGGGTGGGGAGTTGGGGAGAGATAGCATGGGGAGAAATACCAGATATAGGTGAAGGGGAGGAAGGCAGCAAATCACACTACCATGTGGGTACCTATGCAACAATCTTGCATGTTCTTCACATGTACCCCCAAACCTAAAATTCAATTAAAAAAGAATAACCATAAAAAAAAGTCAGCAGGTGATGAACCCTGTCAAGACTGGGTCCTTCCTTTCAAGACAGTGCATTCCATTCTAGGATGTGTGTCTCACGCCTGTAATCCCAGCACTTTCGAAGGCCCAGGTAGGCAGATCACCTGAGGTCAGGAGTTCAAGACCAGCCTGGCCAACATGGTGAAACCCCATCTCTACTGAAAATACAAAAATCAGCCAGATGTGGTGGCAGTTTCCTGTAATCCCAGCTGCTCTAGAGGCTGAGGCAGGAGAATCTCTTGAACCTGGGAGGCAGAGGTTGCAGTGAGCCAAGACCTTGCCATTGCACTGTAGCCTGGTCAACAGAGTGAGAATCCATCTAAAAAAAAAAAAAAAAAGGTTTCTGGGAGCTAGGGCTTGGGAAGAGCCCTCATCCTACTGTGGCTGAGCTGCTATTAAAAAAAAAAAAAGTCATCTGGGAACTAAGGCTGGGGATGAGACCTATCCTACTCTGGCTGAGCTGGTATTTAAGTTGCAAAACAAAGTCATCTTTCCTCTTTCCTCTCCTCTTCTCAAGTGTAAAGTTGGGATTTCTTCTGTTACTGTTAGCTCTATTGCCTGGGGTTGTGAGAGGGGTGGAGCAAGGACTCGCTTATCTGCCCAGGCTAATATCTCACCGGTTTATGTGCCCCCTAAATCCACTGGCTCTGAGCCCAGTACAGTATTAGAACTTGCTGACCTTGTTGCCTAGACAGCCTTTCTAGTTTATTTAGACCCCTACAATACTTTAGCCTGCATTGACAAGGCTGCTGAAACTTAAGTTCCAACTGTTGGGATAGGTAACTCTCCTCTTTCTAGGGCTAGTCTATATACTCCCTCCATGGGTGCTGCTGAGTTCTGCTCAGTGTTGACAGCACTGTGTCCCCCAAATCACTGTGCTCTCCCTCCCCCAACTCACAGATTCTCTCTGTGCCTCATGGCCACTACCAGAGGACTGGGGAACAGTGTTGTTAGCAATTCAAACTGTCTCTTCTGTCCACTCCGGTGTGATTTTAGTGAGATGAAGTTGTTAAAACCAGGTACTATGATTGTTCACCAGATTTATGAAGGTGCTTTTTGTATCCATAGTTGTCAAATTTGGTTGTCCTGCTGGACTTGTATTCAATTATTCTACTCCTGCCCCCTCGAATTTTATTCTATTTTATGGCTGAATTGTATTCCATTGTGTGTATATATAGCACATTTCCTTTATCTATTCATCAGTTGCTAGACACTTCGGTTGATTTCATATTTTTGCTACTGTAAATAGTGCTTCAATAAACATATGAGTTCAGGTTTCCCTTTCATATGCTGATTTCTTTCCCTTTGGTTAGTTACCCAGTAGTGAAGTTGCTAGACCAAATGATAATTCTATTTTTAGTTTTTGGAGAAATCTACAGCTGTTTTCCATAGTGGCTGTACTAGTTTACATTCCTACCAACAATGTATGAGTTCCCTTTTCTCTGCATCTTCACCAACATCTATATTTTTTTCTTTTTAGTAATAGCCATTCTGACTGGGGTAAGATATCTCATTGTGGTTTTGATTTGTATTTCTCTGATGATTACTGACTTTTGAAAATTTTTTAATATATCTATTGACTATTTATATATCTTCTTTTGAGAAATATCTATTCATGTCCTTTGACCACATTTTAATTGAATTCCTTGATATTTCTTATTGAGTTGTTTGAGTTCTTTGTATATTTTGGATAATAATCCCCTCTCTGATGAATCATTTGCAATTATTTTCTCCCATTTAACAGGTTGTCTCTATTCTGCTTATTTCTTTTAGCATTCACAAGCTTTTTAGTTTAATTAAATATATTTAACTATTTTGGTTTTCATTGCATGTGCTTTTGAGATCTTGTCATACATTATTTGCCTTGGCAACATCCAGGAGAGTTTTCTCTTGGTTTTCTTCCAGTATTTTAAAAGTTTTGGGGCTTACCTTTACATCTTTGATCTATTTTTACTTGATTTTTATATATGATGAGAAATAAAGGTCACGTTTTATTCTGCATGTGGTGATCCAATTTTACAAGTACCATCTCTTAAATAGAATGCCCTTTTCCAAATGTAAGTTCTTATCAGCTTTGTGAAAGATCAATTGGCTATAAAAAAATATGTGCTTTATGCCTGGATTCTCTATTCTGTTCCATTAGTTTCGTCCGTTGGTCTATGTGTCTATTTTTATACCAATGCCATGTTCTTTTAGTTACTACAGCCACATAATACATTTTGAAATCGGGTAATATGATGCCTCCAGATTTATTCTTTTTGCTTGGGATTTCTTTGAATTTTTGGCTTTTTTTTCTTTTTTTTTTTGGTTCTGTATAAATTTTAGGATTGCTTTTTATAATTCTGTAAAAAATGTGGTATTGGTATTTTGATGGTATTGCATTGAATGTGTAGATTGCTTAGGGAAATATTATGATTTTAATATTATTCTGATCCATGAGTATGTGATGTTTTTCCATTTGTGCCATCCTCAATTTCTATAATCAGTATTTTTTGGTTCCTCTTGTAGAGATCTTTTACCTCCTTGTTGAAATATAATTCCTAGGCAATTTATATTTTTTGCAGTTATTGTAAATGCAAATTCCTTGTTGATTTCTTTCTTGGCTGGATCATTATTGATGTATGAAATGTTACTAATTTCTATTTATTGATTTTTTTATCCAGAAACTTTACTGAATTCATTTATAAATCAATAGTTTTTTGGTAGAGTCTTTAAGTTTTTCTGGATATAAGAGCATATTAGCAAAGAGAAACAATTTTACTTTTACAATTTAGAGATTTCCTATTTCTTTCCATTACCTGATTGCTCTGTCTAGAACTTCCAGTAGTATGTTCAATAGGAGCAGTGAAAGTGGGCATATTCGTCTTGTTCCAGAAGAAAGGCTTTTTCAACTTTTCCCCCTTCAGTATGATGTTAGTTGTGTGTTTGCCATATATGGCCTTTGTTATTTTGGTATATATTTCTTCTTTGCCTATTTTTTGAGAGTTTTTATCATGAAATGATTTTGAGTTTTATCAAATGTTTCTCTGCATCTACTAAGATAATCATTTGTTTTTTGTTCTTCTTTCTGTTGATGTAATGTGTTACATTTATTAACTTGCATATATTTAAACCATACTTGTATCCTTGCTATAAAACCCACTTGATCATGATGAATTATCTTTTTGAAGTACTGCTGGATTCAGTTTTATAGAATTTTATTATACATTTTTGCACATGTGTTAACCAGGGATATTGGCCTGTAATTTTCTATTTTTATTGGATCCTTGTCTTGTTTTGGTATCAGAGTAACTCTGGCCATATAGAATGAGCTAGGGAGCATTCCAATATTTTGGAAGAGTTTCAGTATGATTGCTATTGATTCTTCTTTGTATGTATGGTAGATTTCAGCTCTGAATCCATCTCATCCTGGGCTTTTCTTTGTTAGGAGACTTTTTATTACTTATTTAATCTAACATCATTATTCATCTGTTCAGGTTTTCTGTTTCCTCCTAAGTTTTATTACATTGTATGTTTCCAGGAATTTATCCATTTCCTCTATGTTTTCCAGTTTTTCAGCGTGTAGTTGTTCATAATAATCTCCAATGATATTTTGTATTTCTGTGGTATCAGTTGTGTCTCTGTTTTCATTTTTGATTTTATTTGGTTTTTCTATCTTCTTTTCTTGGTTGAACTATGAGCATTAAAAAATAAGTATAATGATAATTTTAAAACAAAATTTTAAATTTATTTTTATATTCTAGAAACTTATTCTATTACAGTTATTTGATTTTGGCCAAATATTTATTTTGGCACTTTTTTGCTGTTTAGTTAAAATGTATATTTACTTTATTTCTATTTATCAGTAAGGGTTAGTGCCTGGGCTTCCTCTTTAAAGTCCAGTTGGAAATTGATGCATTTCCCTTTTTAACTTATATCCGTTCACTGTGACTTAAACAGCTTTACCTTCTTATATCTGGCACAAAGCACACATATTGTTGGCCTCTATCACTCATGATGTTTTCTGCTATTGGAAGTCTAAAAATTTCAGCATGTACATCTGATTGAGAAAATCTCTCCCTCTTTCTCTTCTTCTCTCCTTCTTTCCTTTTCCACTATACATAAATATGTAGAAAGCTCAAACATTTGGAAAGCTCAACATGTTTTGGTATAGGCCTTAGGTCTAAAGAGTTTTCTTATTTGATCATTTACTCCTTGTGTCAGCATAGCTTGCTTGATTAAAAGCTAAGCTGATGTGAGTCAGGGCAAGGTAAACTTGAAGCTCCTGTTAGTCATGCTTAGTGAGGTCTGTCCTGCCTGAGCCAGTTAAAAACCCACACTAATATAAGTTTCTGCAATCAACCTTGGTAAAAACCCCACATGACCTGTAAAAGCATTGAAACCCATCTTCCTAGGCTGTGCCAGAAGCATAAATCTTTTCTTTCTCACTATCAGCTTAAGGTTTCCAACCTGTAACCCAAGATTTGGGGATGTCATGTTACCAATGAATTGGTTTTCCCTGAACACAAGATATAAAGTAGTTTAGTGATAAAGGAATAAAATAGAGAAAGTAATAAAAGCAGCAGTGTTACTACTGATAATGCAGAAAGATATCAGATTTTGAGAAGTTCTGAAGAGGTAATAATTATATTAGCACTATGAAACTAGACAGTCGTTAATCAGTGCACTGGTGAAAACCAAAGAAAAGCTGAATAAGTATCACCAATTTAAGGTAGCAAGTGAGTACTTCTTTACCAACATATGAATATACTTTCATTCTTACAAGAAAACCCTGAGAATAAGATAAAAACATATATTAAGAATAGCAGAACTCAAGAAAAGGCTAAATTCTCAACCAGCACATCTGCTATACTAGTATCCAGGTTGGGAAGGAGTAAGAGCCTAAGATTTGAGATGGGAACAATCTAGGTTAAATTACTTGACATTCTTGGGTCCTCAGATTTCCCTAAACGTTTTGGGCTTGCAAAATTAAATTCTCTCAGCAAATTTCCATTGCCACCTTGTGCCCCAACTTTCTGCCTTGCTTTCACCATAAACATTTTTCAGGATATATTCCAACTCCTTTTTAATCTCCAGCAAACAACTAAGTTTCAGTCACAACATAATATAGCAGAGAGAGTGCTGGATGTGCCAATAGAGGAATGAAACTATAGTATAAAAATGTCTTAGGACCTATAAAACATTTTCCTGAAGAAACTGGAAGAGTACCCATGACTGTAGAGTGATACACTACATAAGGCTGAGAGATCCACCAGCAGGTTATATTTCATTAGAAAATCCAGTGGATACTCCATTTACCAAGTGCTGAGATGTATGTTGGTGCAAAGGAATATCAAGTGACCATGTATCCATAATTGGTTAAATTATAATGCTTTGGTCAGACCCACCACGTCATAAGACTAAGCAGGTCTAGCAGCATTCTACAATAAATGGAAGTGGTGTATGCAGGAGTGGGCATGAGCAGAGATGAATGCACAAGTAAACTTCCCAGTAAGGTGGCCTATCCACCACTGTTTTAAGAGCATCTCTTCCTCCTTTCATACTGATGGCAGCATACGAGAGGCCCCTTATGACTAGATATCAGAAGAAGAGTCAGGAAGAGTAAAGTTTGTAGATGAGTGTATAGGGGAACTTATTTTCTGTATTCAACAAAGAAAATAGTTATGACCAAATGTGTGTGGCTTTTTCTCACATAAAGTGATTCAACAACTCTCCAGACACTAACTGGAATCCTATAGTTTAATTTAATTCTGACACTATCTATGTGAAGGTAGCATCAGATCTCAGAGGTTAAGGGCTTACTCCCACAAGACTGCTTCCAATTTAAGTGCCAGTCACAAGTTCTGGTTATTACTTGTGCTTCTGACTGACCAGCTGTTAATCAAAGGTTCCCATGACTTACTCCTTGGGTTCAATCATTTGCTAAAATAGCATACCTAACTTAGAAAAAGTTTACTTCCCAGATTACAGGCCTATTATAAAAGGATACAACTCAGGAACAGCCAGCTGGAAGAGATGCATAGAGCAATTTATGTGAGAAGGGACATGGAGGTTCCATGACCTTTCCAGATACCCTACCCTCCCAGCATTTCTACGTGTTCAGCAATCAGAAAGCTCTCTAAATCTCCTCCTTGGGGGGTTTTATGGAGGCTTAATTAATTAGGCATGACTAATAAAATCATTGGCTATTGATGATCAGCTCAATCTCCGGGCCCTCTATCTTGCCTTAATGATAGGTGGTGGGGCTAAAAATTACAGTCCTTTTATAACATGGTTGATTCCCCTGGCAACCAACTTCTATATTGAGGTTATCCAGAAGGCCAGCTATCAGCCACCTCACTGGCATACAAAAAGACACTTACACTTTAGAGTTTCCAAAGGGTTTAGAAGCTCCTGTGCCAGGAAACTGGACAAAAATGAACTATATATTTCTTATTATAAATTACAACAAAAAACTACTTCGCCAAAAGTAAACTACTGCAGCTAACAGTCCTGCTTCATGGTGGTCTTGAACATCATTGATTATGAGAAATCCTCCAAATGGGCAGTGCTTTAAAAGATGAAAATGGTCTGCCTCTATTTTTGGGAAAAACTTAGCTTGAGATAAGAATATAGCATCTCATGAGCAGTGGCAGATGGCTTGACAGGTTGAACAGTGTCCTGTCCAATCACTGATTGGATGATTAGTGACAAAGAAGACTGGGGAAGAGGCATGTGAATGGAGCTATGTAAGTGAGCATAAAAGGTAAAGGTTTTAGTATTATAAATTAATGCTTACTTGAGACTATACACAATGTAAGATGCACTTAACAACCAGTTATTCTAAATGATTTTGCTAGTAAGCAGCTGCCATTCTCTAACATCCAGTGTCTGTAGCTGGCAAAGTGAAGACATAGAGTAGCAAGAGTAGAAGCATAGGGTAAATGCCTAGAACCAACAGCATGCACTCCAACATGTCAGGCTGGCCTTGCCACCGCTTCTGCCAAACATCCTCCCTGCCAGCAACAAAGACTAACACTGAGTCCCAGTACATCATCATTTTTTTTTTTTTTTTGATATGGAGTCTTACTCTGTCACCCAGGCTGGAGTGTGAGTGCAGTGGCACAGTCTCGGCTCACTGCAACCTCCGCCTCCCAGGTTCAAGCGATTCTCCTGCCTCAGCCTCCTTAGTAGCTGGGATTACAGGCACGTGCCAACACGCCCAGCTAATTTTTGTGTTTTTAGCACAGACAGGGTTTCACCATGTTGGTCAGGCTAGTCTCGAACTCCTGATCTTGTGATCTGCCCACCTTGGCCTCCCAAAATTCTGGGAGTACAGACCTGAGCCACCATGCCCAGCCATATCATCATACTTTAAGAAAACCAACCAACTGCATGGTGGCAAGGTGATTACATTAGACCCCTTCCAGCTTGGAAAAGGCGATAATTCATTGTGGCTAGATTCATCATACATTCCAGGTATGGGCTTTTTCTTTCTACCTAAATGGCACTAGCCAGGACCACTATTCAAGGGAATACACACAGATACAGGATCCTACAAAGCCTCACATTGTACCAAGAGATCACCCTTATATTAAAGGAGATGAGGTAGTCAGCAAATGGCCGTGATTTCTCCCAAATACTACCTTATAATGCATCATCAAAAAAGTTGTTGGTTTGACGTATAAATTGACCAAGATTTTTTTTTTCTTTTGAGACAGAGTCTCACTCTGTCGCCAGCCTGGGGTGCAATGGCATGATGTTGGCTCACTGCAACCTCTGCCTCCTGCATTCAAGTGATTCTCCTGCCTCAGCCTCCAAAGTAGCTGGGACTGCAGTTGTGCACCACCACGCCCAGCTAATTTTTATATTTTTAGTAAAGACAGGGTTTTCCCATGTTGACCAGGCTAGCCCTGATCTCTTGACCGCATGATTGACCTGCCTTGGCCTCCCAAAGAGCTGGGATTACAGGTGTGAGCCACCACACCTGGCTGAAATAGAACAAGATTTTAAAGGTGCAGCTCAAGTACTAATTTGAATATGATAACCTGTGACAGTGGAGTGCCTTTGCCACTGTATACAACGCAAATTAATTAGCATTGTATGGTACTGTGTGACAATATGTAGAATGCATGGGTGTACAAACCAGGTTGGGGGGAGTAAAAATAATGTTTTACCAGCATTTCTAAGGACCCATTGGAAATATCTGTACTTCCTGTCCCAATAATTTTAAGTTCTTCAGGACTGGATATTCTAGATCTCAGAGGAGAATGTTTCTATCAGGAAACACAGCAAAAGAGTCCCATTAAACTTCAGAGCTGTGGCTACTTCCCAGATGTTTCAGGCCTTTTGTACCAAGAAAGGAGCAGGCAAGGAGCTGGCACTATCCTGGCATGGGAAATGGACCTAATCATCATGAGCAAGTAAGGCTAAGGTTGTACAAAGGAAAAAAGAATACATTTGGTTCGAAGATGATCCACTAGATGTCTCCTCAGATTCCGAAGCTTAATTCTAATGGTGAATCGGCAAGTAAGTGGACAGTCATGGCCTATGGAATATATAGAATATCACACAGCAAATTTAGGGCAGATATCAGTTCATTTAAAATGTTGATAGACTTGTTGTCCAGAATCTGTTATTAGTACTGTAAGTACAAATGTGATTACATCAGCAAGCTGAGTGTGTATCCACCAGTTAGGAGTCAGCTCATGTTAACCAGGTGTATTGATCTGGGGCCCAGCAGAAAACAGGTGCCACATTCAAATAAGTTGACTAAAAATAATTTTATGAAGGAACAGTTTATAAATGTGTAAGCTGATTTAAAAGAATGCAACAAGAGATGATAGAGAATCCCTTGGATAATTACAACTGAAAACCACTATTACTGGTAGGCCTTAAAAGACAAGGGGTTGAGTGGTTGTCAGAACATGAGCAGCCCTATAGCTAAAGACCAGGATTCCTCTATTATGAACTTTGGCTTTAGAAAGAAAACACAGCCAATACCAACATGGAGCCTAGCAGGATGAAAAATGGAGAAATAAATTTTTGTTCTGTTTATTTCTTCTTTCTGGTTTAATAATAGCCTTACTGAAATATAGTGTACATGTCATAAAATTCATGCTTTGAAAGTATATAATTTAGTGGCTTTTAGTATATTCACAGAATTATACATCTGTCATCACTAATTTTAGAACATTTTGTCATCCCCAAAAGAAGTACTATACCCCTTCTTCCCTCCCTCCAGAACCTGACAAACACTAATCTACATTCTCCTTCTGTTTATTTTCCTTTGCTGGACATTTAATATAAATACAGCCATACAATATTTGGTGTTTCTTTGACTTTTATTTTCACTCAGTGTAATTTTTCAAGGTTCATAATTGTTGTGCTATCTCTTTCTCCCACTTGTGCCATGCGACATGTAATCTCCCACTTCACCTTCCACCATGATCATAAGCTTCTAGAAGCCTCCCCTGAAGTAGATGCTAGTGTTATGCTTCCTGTACAGCCTATAGAACCATAGGCCAATTAAACTTATTTTCTTATAAATTACCCAATCTCAGGTAGTTCTTTATAGCAACGCAAGAACAGACAAATACAGTGGTTTAGTAAAGGATATAAGGTGGCTCACAGTTTTGTGAGGTCTAAAGAAAGCAACTAGGAGCTAGCACACCATACCAAGAAACACAGTTGTCTTAACTGGGAAAGTGCAGCTGATATGAAAGATACGAAAGCAACTGCTACCATAAATAAAGACTGGGAGCTGGACTTTGCCATCATTACTATTTTTCCAACTTTTCAATCACTATTTCTGTGACAGCAAGTAGTCCCTGCTTTCGCTGACACACATATGCCTCTTTTGCCAGCTGGGCCAGACAGATAGGATGGAAGATCCTCCTTGTCCTGTTTTGACACCCTGCTCAATTTTGAATGAAATTTGCTCATAGTGTTCTTTGTTGATAGATACAAAGGTCATATGTCTGTTCCTTGCTGAAAGGGAGGTTTGGAATATGGGATTCTGATTCTTATCTTTGTTGGATATGTAAACTTTACAATGTAGAAATTTCTTAAAATATAGAAAAAGTATTATTTGAAATAATGGGCAACAATTAATATGATTTATACCTCTACACATAGAAATAGCTGATTAATTAGGTAAAAGAAAGCTGGAAGCCAACCCCTCAAGAAGAAAGCTAACATGAAACAAAATGTTTCTAACAAAAAAAAAACCATAGAAAGCCTTGGGAATAGTATGCAAAATCTTTTCTCCCCAGGTTTGTTTTTTTTTTTTTTTTGGTGGTATGATTGAAAAAATAATCTTGAAATTTTTGTTCACCAGGTGAGTTTAACATTGGAGAATAGGTTGCAAATTTTTAAAAGGACCAGTGTGACCTTAAATCTCTTGATCCAACCAACAGTGTCTGCATACCTCTCCACCCCTGCCCTCCAGGTCTTGTAATTTATGTTCTGGAGAGGTTAAGCCAGAGAAGCTACAGACAAGAGGGCACTAGATACCACTGAAGACAGGGTGGGATGCCATAGTAAAAACAGGAGAATTAAGTGTGATCTGTTAATAGAACTGTGAGAATATCCCAACACTTGCTCCATTCTTGATATAGTTTGAGAAACCATTAAAAAGTTTCTGATTGGCTTAGGAGCAAAGGCCTAGAAATACTGCCACTTGAGGAACTCCTGATTAAATGGCTGGAATTCTTACCTATCTATTTGCGAAGGCCAATATTTTTATAAGCCTCATTAATGCACAAAGTATATATAATCATTTTACTGTTATCTCACTTGTAAATATATGTGGGCAGCCAAAAATTCTGGCACTTGGGAAACTGTAATGTAAAAAAGAGAGAAGAGAGAAAAAGAAAGGGAAAAAGGAATAGAGAAAGGGGACGAGCAACATGTTTATGAGTAGGGAGAAGTAAACTAAAATAATTATGATACAAAAATATTTTTAGGAAAAACCACATTCATTGAATAAGCACTAGATAGTATTAAAATTTTTAAAAACCAACTGTAGAGGATAGAATAATATCTTGGAAATTAAATGAAAATGCTAATAAAAGCTTAGAGGATAATTTTAAGACAATATCTCAAAGCAGAAAAAATGAGAAATATGATAAAATAACTTTAGAAAATTAGAGAATATGTAAGAGATGAGTAAAATCTAAATGAGATTCAGAGAGAAACAGAAAAAAATGGCAGAAAATTATTCTTGAAATATTCTATGTAAACTTTGCAGAAGTAAAGAACATGAATTCCTCAGATTGAAAGTGCCAGCTTAATAAGAGCAAAATAATAATAAAAATACACAATCATAGAAACCTACACCAATGATAAAGAGAAAATCTTAATATATTCCAAGGATCAATGATCAGAATGGCATTGGATGCCTCACTGACAAAATGGGAACCTACAAGATAATGAAGTATTTGCATATTTTAAAGCACAAGTTATTTCTAAACTAAAATATTGTACACAACTGAACTATCAAATATGAGAATATAATAAAGGCATTTTAGAGTGTGAATAGGCACTCTATAATGGGTAAAGAAAGTTATTGGAGGAAGGGCTCCACCGAATGTTAGGAAGTAAATGATGAGAGGTGAAAACATGGAATGTAGGAAGTAGAAATACATCACAGATGAGTGGTTAGTAAAATTTTCAGGCTGACGCTGAAGGAGAAGGTGATGGAGACAAATCCAGGAAAAGTGAAATGTATAGGTAGCTGATGTATTTGAATACTTGATTACAGGTTTTGAGTTCTATTTAAAAAGACTGAAGATGAGTTAATATAAAGGTATTGAAGCAAACATGTGACTATATTATAATGAGGCAGATCTTATAATTCAAGTCTACACTAAATTTTGGGGGATGTATATAGAGAGAAACAGCTCTTCCCAGGAAACCCTTTGCAAAGAAGAAATAACCATTTAGTTATTCACTTATTCAGCAAATGCTAGTGACAGCCTACTATGTATCAGGCATTCATTTGGGCACTGGGGATATAGGAGAGAACAAAACAGACAAAAATCCATGTCCTTATGTAGCTGGCAGTCTAGTGGGGAAGAAGAGAGAAAATTAACAAAATGAATTGTCAAAGTCACAAGAGATGGTGTCAAATGCTAACAATAAAAATAAAGGTAAAAATGGGGATGGCTAATGAGTGCAAAAATGTAGTTGCATGGAATGAATAAGATCTAGTATTTGATAGTAGAGCAAAATGACTATAGTCAATAATAGTATATTCTATATTTTAAAATAATTAAAAGGATGAAATTGGAATGTTCTTAATAACAAAAAAATGATAAATGCTTGAGGTGACAGATCCTCCAATTACCCTGATGTGATTATTGTACAGTATATGCTTTTTTATCAGAACATTACATATATCTCATGAATATATATATATATATACACACACACCCACACACACACCCCTATTATGTACCCATAGTAACTGAAAATTAAAAACAAAGCATCTTTTAAAGTTAGGGAATGCCAAAAGGGTAGAGCAGAGGGAGAAAGGGTAAGTTTTAACAGAGCTGCCATTCATGGATAAGGAGGCCTGCAAGCCTGTTCCAAAAGATGAGTTGGCCCATTGCAGAACTGTCAGTTATGCCGTCCCGTAAATGATTCAAACCACTTGGTATAAGGTCTGAGAAAGTCTAGTCAGTCCCACAACTGATTGTGTGGTGGTCTTTTTACCACCACAGCTGATCAATAAGCATCAAGTACAGACATTTATTTTATTGTTTCTTGAGAGCAATTCTTTGGGTAGTTATCAGAACGTGGAATTAGCTTTAATAATTTTGGTTGATGCATTATTTTGAATTGGTAATAGTTCTGTAGCAAGGTTTTCCAAATGGGCATAGTAGCCAACAGATAGGAATTTAAAATTCTTGCTCTGCCATTTACTCTCAGTGATTTTTCCAAGGGTCATACACTTGGTTTCTCAAGTTGCAAAATCTGACATGGGGTTTAGCAGACAGTATAGTTAGTAAGGAGTTCCCTGGGGGTCAATACCTAGGGAAAATGAAAGAAAGAAAAATTGGGTAGAAGAAAAAGTCAAGCTTCAAAAAGTCAGTCTCAATGGTCAGTCTCAGTGGAGGCCACAACCATTCCCATGGAAGGCTTAGGAGCTGGGAAAATTTTTCCCAGTTGCCCCAACATGTGCCAAGACAGGTACATTTTCTATTTAATTTCTTTCATGTATTTCAATGAAGATTTGTCAAATACAGAAAAACTATGTGATTGCTTGGTAGAACAAGAATTATAAAAATATATGGGTATAACTTTTTGGCATGGATAGAAATATTGTGAAACATTCTGTATAACACAAAGGTACCAAAAGTAAGATTTTTGTTTGTTTGTTTTTTTACAGAACAGATTTTCTACCTGGTAACATACCAGGATGAGAAACTTAGTCATGGCCAGCGTTTAAAATCTGCCCCGAGTGCCTTCAGATATTCGAAATTATTTTTAGGCTTC
The DNA here is from genome assembly GCF_009761245.1 of Sapajus apella. NCBI lineage: Eukaryota > Metazoa > Chordata > Mammalia > Primates > Cebidae > Sapajus > Sapajus apella. Next base: position 32,139,601 of record NW_022436957.1, read on the forward strand.
ATTGTCTCCCTGACAATGCCTATCGTTTTTGAGTTCATAAGAAGTTTGGAAGCTATCCTGCAGAGTGGTTGCATTTTAACTTGCAGTTTGTGAAACATACATTTTTAGATAAAAACAGGGCTTTTGTAATCAACATGCAGTTTTAAAATGTGGTTGTGTTTTCAGTTGTAGGTGTTCGATTGGACTGTTATGCTGATTTCCTAAACTGTCAATCCCTCCTCCAGCTCTCCACTGATGTCATATCTACCCTTTAAAGTTTAAGAACTGACTATGCCTTCACCACAAGTAATTTCCCGAATGAATGAACTTCAGATCACTTTGCATGACTTCCCAGACCCTGGATGTCCCTTGGGCCTCATCACCTTCCACTGCCCCACTTTCACTCTGAGAGCCAAGTCCCTGCCAAACTCCTTGCATTGTTTGTAGCTGCAAATGCTTTATTTTATGCCTGGAATTTCTTTTATTTGTTTCTTTCCTGGGAACTCCTTCCCAATTCAAAAATCAACTCAAATGTAATATTCCCAATGAACATGTAGCTGAGTATCTCAGAAAAGTGTTTGCATGGCCTTACTGTGATCTTATAGCATTCACATACACAAAGCCATTACAGTATTTGAATATGAATGTACGATATTTAAGTGTTTCTCTGTCTATTTGGAAGTGACCTGAGAGTACTATATTCCATCCTCATGCCCAAGTCAGTTTATGGAAAACACCAGACATTTAATGAATAACTGTGAATAAATAGTTGAATCAATCTTCATTATTTAATGTTCAAGAACTTATTCTATAGGCCAGGGAAATATGGATTTAGGAAATACACTGTGTCCTAAATTTCTCCTGTAATAATTTAAGATTATTTATACTTTAGAGGTATACCCGAATTATAACATATTAAGCATTTTACAATTGAAAGAGTAAATGTTGCCACGTTAAGTTACTCTTACAACTTCATAATCATTGTCATTTTAATGTTGAGTGCATTAGTCCATTCTCAGCTGCCATAAAGAATTGCCTGACACTGGGTAATTTGTAAAGGAAAGAGGTTTAATTAACTCACAGTTTCACATGGCTGAGAAAGCCACCAGAAGACTTAGAATCATGGCAGAAGGCACCTCTTCACAAGGTGGCAGGAGAGAGAATGAGTGAAAGCAGGGGAAATGCCAGATGTTTATCAAACCATCAGATCTCAGGAGAACTCACTCACTGTAATGAGAACAACATAGGGAAAAACCACCCCCATGATTCAGTTATCTCCACTTGGTCCCACCCTTGATGCATGGGGATGATTACAGTTCAAGGTGAGATTCTGGTGAGGACACAGAGCCAAACAGTATCACTAAGTATAGATTCAGTTTTTAAAAAAATGATTCCAAAAGCGAACTTATTTTTGTATTAAAAAAAAATGGTGCTGACCAGGCATGGTGGCTCATGCCTGTAATCCCAGCACTTTGGGAGACTGAGGTGGGTGGATCACTTGAGATCAACAGTTCAAAACCAGCCTGGCCAACATGGTGAAACCCCATCTCTACTGAATATACAAAAAAACAATTAGCCAAGTGTGGTGACGGGTACCTATAATCCCAGCTACTTGGGAGCCTGAGTCAGGAGAACTGCTTGAACCCTGGAGATGGAGATTGCAGTGATCCAAGATTGTGCCACTGCATTCCAGCCTGGGAAACAGAGCAAGACTCCATCTCAACAATAACAACAACAACAGAAAAAAAAAAAAAAAAAAAAAGAAAAAGAAAAAAATGGTTCGTCAAAGTAAACTGAAATGGTAGTATATTTAAACTCTGACCCATGCAATGAAAAGTAGGGCTAAATTAAAAACTGTAATCTTTAAAATTAAGCAATATAAGAATCTCAGGTTTTTATAAATTCTATAGGCTTATGACACTGATTAAATTCTACCCCTCTAGGTGATTTATGTGCTAAATCAAATTTTATATAGTGGCTACTCAAGAGAGCTGCCAATAAGAAATGTACTAATTCATTTTACTCCATTGGTCACTTGCTTCCTAACACTGGGAATTCAGAAGTAAAGGGTAAAGAAAAAAGGGAGGGAAAGAGCAAAGAATAGTGAGAAATTACCCTGGCAAAATAAACACCTGGGATAATTCAGTGTGTCAGACAGAGCTATGCAGATTTTAAAAGTATATAAATTTGGAAAATAAAGATTTTACAGGAAAAGTACCCAAGTTCTTGCACAGTAGAACTGAACCTCTTTTTCATATTCCAATAATAATAAACGTCATATTTTCCCCCATCAGTATTTTGGAATATAAAATGACCAAGGCCAGTTATAACACTAAATAACACAATGGCATGAAAACCACACCAGCCAGCAAGATTGTGAAAGCTCATAAAGCTCACCATGCACCCCCTGCTGCCTTTCCAGCAAATGCAAATCAATAGAAAATGGCATTTCAACATTTGCACTCCAGAAAATACTAAACATAAAATTCTCCCTGATGCTGGAAGTAAGTGGGCTTCATTGACTTTTTCCCCTGACTTTACTGGCATCCTCCTAATGAAGCTTGCCTCTATGAATTTTATTGTCTATGCGAAGGGCTTCATGGGAAGACTGTATCATATCAAAGGCCTTAGATCCACAAGAGCAGTTTCTGAGTAAAGAACATGTGTTCTTGTAACATCAGAGATTTTAGGATCGCAGCCCATGTTATAACATTTGACTTAAGAAAGTAACAAGCCTTCCACAAATTTATAACTTATCAAAGTGAGTTTGGATTTTGGAGGGTCTGCTTGTTGTTGTAGGGGAGGAAATATTTGTCTTTTCCTCACCCTTATGGCAGAGACCTCTATAACAGAAGACAGATTAACAAGAGAAAATCGTATATATGTATTTAATGTGAGTTTTATTTGACATGGGAAGATTCAGAAATGGAAATCCAAAGAAACAGAGACCTGTTTATTTTTATCTTTGGTTTGATGAAGAGCAGGCAGTCATGTAAGTATGGATTGGACAAAGAGGGTATAATCTAATCGCTAATAAACTGGGAGGAGCTTAGCAAGACCTGTTTGTTCAGATTCTTCTCTGTGTCCCTGTGTTTCCAGAGACAATGATGTTCCTTTCCTCCAGGAATAGGGAGGGCACCTCTGGAAACTTGCTTCAGAGAAAGACAGGAAAAGGATAAAAAAAAATGACCTTCCTAGATTGTACTGTTTTTCTTTAAACACCAAGGTGCCATATTTTGGGGCAGCATGTTCCATATTCCATCAATGTCACATCCATGTCCATTATATGAATGTAAAATACTGCCATAAAAGATTTTGAAGATATAGTTCTCAATAAAGCCTTCCCAGTTGCAAACTATTATGTAAAACACTGATTCTCAAATTGGCTGCACATTAGGATTACCTGTAGAGTTTAAAAAAACTATGGCTGACAAAACCCCATAATTAGTCACTGTGATTTAATGGTGTAGGCAGTGACCTGTAGCATAAGGATTTATTATTTATTTATTTATTTTTAAGTTCTGGGATGCATGTGCAGAACATGCAGATGTGATACAGAGGTATACATGTGCCTTGGTGGCTTGCTGCACCTCATGACCCATTCTCTAAGTTCCCACCACATGCCCCCCATCCCTTAACAGGCTGTAGTGAGTTGTTTGTTCCCCTCCCTGTGTCCATGTGTTCTCATTGTTCAACTCCTACTTATCAGTGAAAACATGCAGTGTTTGGTTTTCTATTCTTGTGTTAGTTTGCTGATGATGATGACTTCCAGCTTTATCCATGTCCCTGCAAAGGACATAATCTCATTCCTTTTTATGGCTAAATAATATTCCATGATATATATGTACCACATTGTAAATAGTGCTGTAATAAACATACATGTGCATGCATCTTTAGAGTAAAATGATTTATATTCCTTTGGGTAATGGGATTGCTAGGTCAAATGGTATTTCTGGTTCTAGATCCTTGAAGAATCTCTGTGCTGTTTTCCACAATGGTTGAACTAATTTACATTCCCACCAACAGTGTAAAATTGCTCCTATTTCTCTACAGCCTCTCTAGCATCTATTGTTTCTTGACTTTTTACTTAATCACCATTCTCACTGGCGTGAGATGCTATCTCATTGTATTTTGATTTGCATTTCTCTGATGATCAGTGATGTTGAGCTTTTTATCATGTTTGTTGGCTGCGTAAATGTCTTTTTTAAAGAAGTGTCTGTTCATATCCCTTGCCCACTTTTTGATGGGTTGTTTTTCTTGTAAATTTGTTTAAGTTCTTTGTAAATTCTGGATGTTAGACCTTTGTCAGATGGGGAGCTTGCAAAAATTTTCTCCCATTCTCTAGGTTGCCTGTTCACTGCTGTGCAGAAGCTCTTTAAGTAGATCCCATTTGTCAATTTTGGCTTTTGTTGCAATTGCTTTTTTTTTTTTTTTTTTTTGTCATGAAGTTTTTGCACATGCCTATGTCCTGAATGGTATTGCCCAGGTTTTCTTCTAGGGTTTTTATGGTTTTGATATTTACATTTAAGTATTTAATCCATCTTGAGTTAATTTTTGTATAAGGTTCAAGGAAGGAATTCAGATTCAGTTTTCTGCATATAGCTAGCCAGTTTTCACAGCACCATTTATCAAATAGGGAATCCTTTTCCTATTGCTTGTTTTTATCAGGTTTGTCGAAGATCAGATGGTTATAGATGTGTGGCATTATTTCTGAGGCCTCTGTTCTGTCCCATTGGTCTAAATGTCTGTTTTGGTACCAGTCCATGTTGTTTTGGTTATTGTAGCCTTATAGTATACTTTGAACTCAGATACCACGTTATCTCCAGCTTTATTCTTTTGCTTAGGATTGTCTTGGCAATATGGGTCTTTTTTGATTTTTTAAAATTGTTTTTTTCTAATTCTGTGAAGAATTGAAATGGCAGTTTGATGGGAATAGCATTGAATCTGTAAATTACTTTAGGCCGTATGGCTATTTTCATGATACTGATTCTTCCTATTCATGAGGATGGAATAGTTTTCCATTTGTTTATGTCCTCTCTTACTTCCTTGAGCAGTGGTTTGTAGTTATCCTTGAAGAGGTCCTTCACATCCCTGTTAGCTGTGTTCCTAGGTGTCTTATCCTCTTTACAACAATTGCAAATGAGAGTTTATTCATGATTTGACTCTGCTTTTCTATTGTTGGTATATAGGAATGCTTGTGATTTGTACACATTGATTTTGTATCCTAAGATTTGGCTGAAGTTGTTTATCAGCTTAAGCAGTTTTGGGGCTGAGATGATGTGGTTTTCTAAATATACAGTGATGCAGTTTGCAGAGAGAGACAATTGGACTTCCTCTCTTCCTATTTTGATACCCTTTCTTTCTTTCTCTAGCCTGATTGCCCTGTCCAGAACTTCCAATACTATGTTGAATAGGAGTGGGGAGAGAGGGCATTCTTGTGTTTTATCAATTTTCAAAGGCAGTGCTTCCAGCTTTTGCCCATTCAATATGATATTGGCTGTGGGTTTGCTATAAATAGCTAATTATTTTGAGATATGCTTCATCAATACCTAGTTTATTGATAGTTTTTAACATGAAGTGATATTGAATTTTATCAAAGGCCTTTTCTGCATCTACTGAGATAATCATGTGGTTTTTATCTTTGTTTCTGTTTATGTGATGGATTACGTTTATTGATTTGTGTATGCTGAACCAGACTTGCATCACAGAGATTAAGCCGACTTGATTGTGGTGGATAAGTTTGTTGATGTGCTGCTGGTTTCAGTTTGCCAGTATTTTACTGAGGATTTTCACATAAATGCTCATCAGGGATATTGGCCTGAAGTTTTGTTTTTTTTGTTGTGTCTGCCAGGTTTCAGTTTCAGGATGATGCTGGCTTCATAAAATGTGTTGGGGAGAAATCCCTCTTTTACAATTGTTTGGAATAATTTCAGAAGGAATGGTACCAGCTTCTCTTTGTACCTCTCATAGAATTCAGCTGTGAATCTGTTTTGTCCTGGGTATTTTTTGGTTTGTAGGCTATTAATTACTGCCTCTATTTCCAAACTTGTTAATGTCTATGCAGTGATTCAACTTCTTCCTGCTTTAATCTTGGGATGGTGTATGTGTCCAGGAATTTATCCATTTCTTCGAGATTTTCTAGTTTATTTGCATAGAGGTGTTTATAGTATTGTCGAATGGTAACTTGTGTTTCTGTGTTGTCAGTGGTGATATCCCCTTTATCATTTTTTATTGTGTCTATTCTCATTTTTAATTAGTTTAGCTAGCAGTCTATTTTGTTAATTTTTTCAAAAAATCAGGCTGAGGCAGGAGAATTGCTTGAAGCTAGGAGGCAGAGGTTGCAGTGAGCTGAGATCACAGTACCGCATTCCAGTCTGGGTGACAGAGCCAGACTCTGTCTCAAAAACAAACAAACAAACACTTCCTGGATTCACTGATTTTTTTGCAGGGCTTTTTGTGTCTCTATCACCTTCATTTCTTCTCTCACATTAGTTATTTCTTGTCTTCTGCTAGCTTTACATTTAGTTTGCTCTTGCTTCTCTAGTTCTTTTAATTGTGGTGGTAGGGTGTAAATTTGATGTCTTTCTAGCTTTCTGATGTGGGCATTTAGTGCTATAAATTTCATTATTTATATTGCTTTAGATGTGTCCCAGAGATTCTGGTACATTGTGTCTTTGTTCTCATTGGCTTCTAAGAATTTCTTGATTTCTGCCTTAGTTTCATTATTTACCCAGGAGTCATTCAGGAGCAGGTTGTTCAATTTCCATGTAATTGTGTGGTTTGGAGTGAGTCTCTTAATCCTGAGTTTTAGTTTGATTGCACTGTGGTCTGAGATCTGTTTGTTATGATTTCCGTTCTTTTGCATTTGCTGAGAGTTGTTGTACTTCCAACTATGTGGTTGATTTTGTAATATGTGCCTTGTGTCACAGAGAAGAATGTATATTCTGTTGATTTGGGGTGAAGGGTTCTGTAGATGTGTATTAGGTCTGCTTGATCCAGAGCTGAGTTCAAGTCTGAATATCCTTGTTAAGTTTCTGTCTCAATCTGTCTAATATTGACAGTGGGGTGTTAAAGTCTCTCACTATTACTGTGTGGGAGTCTAAGTCTCTGTAGATATCTAAGAACTTGTTTTATGAATCTGAGTGCTCCTGTATTGGGTGCATTAAAGTCAGTTTTGTTAGAGACTAGGATTGCAAACCCTGTTTTTTGTTTTGTTTTGTTTCTTTTGCTTTTCATTTGCTTGGTAAAATTTTCTCCATCACTTTATTTTCAACCTATGTGTGTCTTTGCACATGAGATGGGTCTCCTTAATATAACACACCAATGGGTCTTGACTCTTTATCCAATTTGCCAGTCTGTGTCTTTTAATTGGTGCATTTAGTCCATTTACATTTAAGGTTAGCATTGTTGAATGTGAATTGGATCCTGTCATCATGATACTATCTGGTTATTCTGCACACTATTTGATGCAGTTTTTCCATAGTATCATTGGTCTTGATATTTTGGTGTGTTTTTCCAATGCTTGGTACTTGTTTTTCCTTTCCATATTTATTGTTTCCTTCAGGAGCTCTTGCAGGGCATATCTGGTGGTGACAAAATCCCTCAGCACTTGCTTGTTTGGAAAAATTTTTGCTTCTTTGCTTATGAGGCTTAGTTTGGTTGGATATGATATTCTGGGTTGAAAATGCTTTTCTTTAAAGAATGTTGAATATTGGCTCCCAATCTCTTCTGGCTTGTAGGGATTCTGCTGAGAGGTCCGCTGTTAGTCTGATGAGCTTCCCTTTGTAGGTGACCTGGCCTTTCTCTCTAGCTGCCCTTAACATTTTTTCCTACATTCCACCTTGGAGAATCTGATGATTATGTGTCTTGTGGTTGATCTTTTCATGGAGTATCTTAGTGATGTTCTCTGTATTTCATGAATTTTCATGTTTGTCTGTCTTGCTAGGTTGGGGAAATTCTCCTGGATAATATCCTGAAGTGTGTTTTTCAGCTTGTTTCCATTCTACCCATCTCCTTCTGGTACTCCAGTCAATCATAGGTTTAATCTTTTTATGTAGTCCCATATTTCTTGGAGGCTTTGTTTGTTCCTTTTCACTTTTTTTTTCTCTAATCCTATCTGGATGCCTTATTTCAACAAGGTGGCCTTCAAACCCTGATATCCTTTCTTCTGCTAGGCTGATTTGCCTATTGATACTTATGTATGCTTCACGAAGTTCTTGTATTATGTTATTCATCTCCATCAGGTCATTTATGTTCCTCTTTAAATTGGTTATTCTAGTTAGCAGCTCCTCTAACCTTTCATCGAAGTTTTTAGCTTGTTTGTGTTAGGTTAGAGCATGATCCTTTAGCTCAGTAAAGTTTATGACCCATCTTCTGAAGCCTACTTCTGTCAATTCATACATCTTATCCTTCATCCAGTTCTGTACCCTTGCTGGAGAGGCATTGCAGTCATTTGGAGGAGAAGAGGAACTCTGGCCTTTTGGGTTTTCAGCATTCATTCATTGATTCTTTCTCATCTTCATGAGTTTGTCTAGTTTTGATCTTTGAGGCTGCCAACACTTGGATGGGGTTTTTGTGCAGACTTTTTTTTATTGTTGATGCTGTTGTTGTTGCTTTCTGTTTGTTTCTCTTTCAATGGTTATGTCCCTATTCTGTAGGGCTGCTGCAGTTTGCTGAGGGTTCACTTCAGGCCCTAATCATTTGGTTCACTCCCACACCTGGAAATGTCACTGAGGAAGGCTAAAAAAACAGTAAACAACCTGCTCCTCCTCCTGGGTTCTCTGACTTTGAGGGCCACAAACCTGATACCAGTAGGATCACTTCTGTATAGGGTGTCTGACAACCCCTGTTGGTGGGTCTCACCCAGTCAGGTGGCATGGAGAAAAGAACCTGTTTAACAAAGCACTTTGACTATCCCTTGATGAAGGAGGTATGGTTTGCTAGGGGGAAACCCACTCATCTGGGCTGCCCAGATTTTTCAGAACTACCAGGAGGAAAGGTTAATTCTGCTGGTATGCAGACTGTGGCCACCCCTCCCCTAGGAGCTCAGGCCCAGGCAGATCAGGGTTTTGTTCCTGAACTCCTGACTGGAGTTTTTGAAGTTCCTGCAGGGAGATCCTGCCCAGTGAAGAAGGATGGGTCATGGTCAGGCCTGAAGAGGCACTCTGACCACAGTCTGCTACAGCTAATGTGTTGGGCTGTAGGGGACACTTCTTAGGATGAAGCCATTCAGCCTCCTTGGCTCCAGTAGGAGAAAAGCATCACCTGGAGCTATAGAGATGGATGCTGCCCTTCCCCTGCCCAGGGAGCTTAGTGTGTTAGGCAGTTATGAGTCCCAGTGATGGCAGCTTCCCCTCCCCCAAGGAACTCAACAGGCTTAGATAGTAGACAGCTGTACCTGTGGTGCTGTTCACTCTTCCCCTTGGGAACTCAGAAGGCTTAAGCTGATTCTAGTTGAGAGGATATTGAGGATCTGCACAGCTCTGGAGTTGGGACCCTAGGCCCTGGTGGTGTGGGTTTGCAAGTGGGATCTTCTGATCCATGGGTTGCACAGTTCAATGGAATAAGCACAGTTCCCCATATGCATAGTATGCTCACTCACCACTCCCTTGGCTAGTGGGTGGGGGCTTCCCTGCCCCATGTACCTCTCAGGTAGGCCACTGCACCACACTGTTCTTCCTTCCTCTCCATGGATCATATCAGCCACCTAGTCAGTTGTGATGAGATAACCTGGATACCTTGGTTGCCAGTGCAGGATTCATACACTAATTATGTTTTTTTTTTTTTTTTTTTTTTTTTTTTAAGAGAGCTGCTGATAACCACTGCTTCTCACATAAGGATTTGTAACTGCTATCCTAGAGATTCTAAAGAGCAACTGAGGTTAGACACTACTGATGCAAAGAACATGTGCTGTTATTCAAGTTTAGAGAAGGCATTCTTCCATTGAGTTAGTCACTGAGGATGATTGTGTTTCTGCATGCCTTGGTTTACTCACCTGTGTATGTGTTTAATATGCTTGCTCAGCCTCACTTATTAATCTCATGAGACAGGAAGGGGAAGTGCACAAGCAGAGTTTGGAAAGAAGTTTGTCACTAAAGTATTTTGCTGTTTGTACTAACTTGCTGATATTTTTCTGAAAACTTAATATGAGCATAGACTTTTTTCTGAAAAAGTTAGCTACAAATTGTCATGCTTTAGACTATATAAAAGGGAAATTTACTATTAGGTTGAATAATGAGATTATTATTTAAACTAAATGGTTTGGGGTAGCATGAAATGGTTGGTATCAGGTAGCTTTCTTTGTGGAATATAGATTATGTATCCTCAATAGACCAAAATGAGGAAATTGGCCTGCAAGGGTGAATGGAACGTTCCTATCTATTGTGATACTGTCTAGAAAGTATGCTGACCCAAAAGAAGCCATAAAATTGTTACTACTGAATCAGGTGATTTTTCCAAAACCAAATAGATTGAGGTGGGGTAGGTGTGAGGAAAAATTATAGCACTTTTGCAGTACCCCTTGTACTGCCCACAGGATATATCATTCTGCCTGGGTCATTGTAAGCTGTGGGTGACAGATGGGAGTGGAGGGATGGAGTTTTCCAGGAATACTCCTTAGATCTTTTGAGCATATAAATGATCCTTTTTGAGGCTCCTAACTTGCTCATTCTATCCCTTTCTCCAACCTTTTCTTATTCAAAAATTGATTTTCTATGCTTTCACCCTAATCTGCCAGGACATCACCTCTGCCTAAGGAAATCAATTTGGCCCCTTAAATCTTGCAAGTGTGGTGCCCTGGTTATGACGAAAGTAAATGAATTTTGATCTCCCTAGTTATTGCTGATTCTGTCCAGAGGTAGTGGTAAGGTATATACATTGTTCTCAAGAATGGGGTTTGGAAGAGTAAAAGGCTTTCATTCTCTTTTTTCCTTAAAATGTATCTAATATTATTAATATCTCATCTTGTGGGAAATAGTTTTCTTCAAAATATTTTCAGCTGGGACACAAAATAAATTTCTTTTCCTTATCTACCTTGTCTTTGATCTTATCTATAACTACATAGTTTCTTCTTGAGAGAATTTCCCCCTCTTTCTGCCCTGGAGATGGTATAAGCTTTTTTGTATTAACTATTAATGGAGAACATATGCCCAGATTGTTTCACTTTGATTGCTGAATCAAATCTGTCTTGAGGAGATAGAAACTTAAGTTCAGCTAATCATAATACATTATTAGCAGAGCCCACTATTTCTTACCACTTATGTTTACTCAAACCTGTAGACTTAGGGTTGAAAATGATGGAGAATAACTGCCTATTACTCAAAATTATATATACAATAAATGTAAATGCAAAAGGACAGAAACTAACTTGCAATTTTGGTAGGAACAGCAGGCTATGCAACTATCTCACTACTTATGTTTTCATAGCTAACAATGGTGAAAAACATTCTGGCATTGCTTATACAAAATTTAAAAGCTACTGATTAATTCCATCATGACATACAGACACAATAATGGGATAATAACTTAGCACAGAGTCTTGTGTATAGTAGATATTGAAAAAAATACTTGTTAAATGTCTGAAAAGCAATACATTTGCTAGAGTGATTATGACATTAGTTTTGTTCGTTGTCCTGAAAGAGCTGCATCCAATGAATGGAATCAACCACAGAGCATGGTGACATTTGAGGATCTTCCTGACTTGCCTTTATTTAATTAAATTGCTAATTAATTGCTCAGAATTTTCTATGTGCATAGGAGATAAAAAGTGGAGAAAACACTGTTTGAGATCAACCAGTTCAAATTCATCAACATAAATAATCTTTCCACAAGTGAAGTCTTTATGGAGCAACCATTCTGATTTTGAAAAACAGCAGTAGTAATTTTCTTAACTATATTACATGCAATGTATGCAAAAAACCACTGTATTGAAAAATAAATAAATGTAAAAATGTTACTGAACTTCTGTAGTTAGTTCATACTGAAAAAAATTAGGAAAGGTGAAGCCCATACATACCAAGATATCTATATTTGCATGGTACTAACCAAAAGACTGAATTTGTAATTCAATCTTAATGGAGAGATAGGTTTGACTGAGACTGTCCACTTATAAAAGAACTCAATGAACAGCGAATTATATAACAGGTATCTGTTGCTATGATCCTTGCCTTACATTACTTCTTGGCAACACAAAGTCATATACAACCATTTATGAAAAAGTGTCTGAATCACCTCCATGGAGCTTAAGAAAACTGACAGTAAGAAACTTAACATGATTCGGGATTGCTGCAACTCGTATGAACATAAACCATACCTCCACCATAGAATTTAGGCTACAGTAAGATAATAAATTATTAAGAATACCCTAACAGATTGTTGGCCAGTAAGACTCGCTGGTTTCTCCTTTCATATTCTATAGTTGTCAGTTTCAATAAATGGTGTAGATCTCAACATCAATCTCAATCATATTTATCTACCTTCAACTGAGGAGTTATGTGATTACAAAAAGTGAATTTTCTGAAAACAAGCCTTGATTTGTCTTCTTCACTAATACAAATTACAAGAGTTAATTCTTCTTTAGGAAACAAGAATCTACATAATGTGATTTCTGAGATATTTGTTTTTGAATGCTGGAGGGGAGTAACCTTTAGGGAATATATGCAGAAAGGAGTATGGCCAGAAAGAGGTCTGGCAAGCGTGATGTTACCCAGGGGCATTATGAATGTGTCAAACATAAATGGAAAGATGAAAGTAAACATGGAGAAAAGTTGATCTAACACCCAGAAAATTTGAGAGCATGTATAGCCAGAGAAAGAGTAAGGAAATGGAATAATAATAAAATGGAAAAAATGAGTTTTTTAGGCAAAACAATTAACAAATGTAAAAATGAAGCTAGAAGTGAAATAGGAACAGGTAAAACACTTTGCTCATTTATTATTTGAACTACTGTTTAGCGTGAAGCTCTGTATTAGGTATTCAGCAAAGCTAATGAAAAGAGTTATGGTCTCTGTTCACAAAATTTAGGTGAGTTTTTTGGGCTTACTTCTTAGAGCATCTCTTCAATGCCAGCTGGACAATGAATTAAAGTCACAAGACCAGTTTCTTTCAAGAGACAAAGTGCCTGTAAGTTGCTGTGCACGTATTTTTTAAAGGTTGTTTGACAACAGTAGTTCCATTAAGGACATATCTACTATAGCCACTAGACTTCTTTTTTGTTGTGGTATATATGTTGATCTTCTAAACCCCTTGAGGATTCAGCAGGTGAGATAGTGTATATATACCTATTTATCCTTTTACTTACTACACTACAGCATCCAACAGGAAATTGTTCTGATACAATCCCGCGATAGCCTTGCAAGAAGAATTACTTTTATTATAAAAAATATTACATAAGAAAATGATATACGTACTATATACATGCATGATTGCAGTGTTCAGATCTTTTCAGAAGGCTTGGTCCTCTCGAGGTCTCACTGTTGCCAAAGTTAATAATTCTAAGAAGTTGGAAGTCTAGCCAAATACTAAATTTTAGTCTTATTCTTTCTTCAATTCCTTTATTTCTTTTTCTTCCAAGCAAATCAGAACAGTGATCTGCTTGAAAATAAATTCCCTTAATGAAGAGCAACTCTTGAAAAAAAAAATTAGTATATCTAGAAAATTGGTGGCCTTGTCTGAGCAATTGGCCAGTTACTCTCATGGTATCTGGTTCAATTTCTTACCTGGCTAAAGTTGCTAAATTATTTTTTTAAAAATTGGAGTGTCTTCAAGTTTGACATGCCAAAAGACAAAATGTGAGATAAGAGTGGTGGGAAAAAAATGAAAAGTTCCCTTTAGAGTGTATTTCTTTCCTTTTCTTTTTTTTTTTTTTTTTTTTGGTGGGGAGTTTTCTTTGCTTATACTTTATCAATGGAAATACTTTAATTGCTGATGTCTTATTTTTCTAATGCCTGTATTTAAATGTTCAAAATAGTTGCTTGATGCTAGTATTTAATGTCATCTTTTGCTTGTCTTTTTAAAAATAATTTCAACTTTTACTTTAGATTCAGGGTTACACGTACAAGTTTGTTACATAGTTATATCGTGTAATGCTGACGTTTGGGACGCAATTGATCCCATCGCCCAGGTACTGAGCATAGTACCCAATTGTTTTTCAACCGTATCTCCCTCCCTTGCTTCCACCTCTTATAATTCCCAGTGGCTTTTGTTGTGATAAGATTATATTTATCTCATTCAAATATTAGTGAGAGTTTGCATCTGATTAAATTGCCAGGGTCAATTTGGGTTACCAATTGATGTTGAACCATAATCATTTTATTCATGGTGTGCTACTTATTTTGATAATGAGTGTCTATCCTTATTTTATCAGAACTTCACTCAGCTACAGACACTGAGATTGATCAAATTGTAGGTTTGAGCATACCTAGCTTCTGATCTTGATTAAATGTTGAATAAACCTGGTAATATATTAGTCTCATACCCAGATCTGGCAAATATCTTACATCTCTATGCCCTGCATGTGATATGTCAGTGGTGCTCTAGCTGCAGGCTCCCTACATTTGAATTTCAAAGACAAGATTTGGCATCTGCTCCAGTGTTCTGTTTTGTATGCTATTTTTCCTTTCTTCAGTTAAACATTGTTGAATAATAACTCTAATTCCTCAGTGATAGCTGTTCAACCTCACCCCTCTTCACAGCTCTGACTTCAGTCATTAGAGTAGGGATGCTGAGGTACAACATGTACTTCAGACAATTTTAGACTAGACTTCTGCAACATCCATGGGGTAACAGCCTGTAGCCTCTCTCCAGTAGTCTTTTAATGGGAAGATCTAAAGAAGTAATGCCTTAGAAGCACTTCAGAGGAAAGCCAGATGAGAGGACAGCCCTTTTACAGTCCTCCTAAATCAATGAATTGCAACAAAACAATACAGGATTGAAGATTTTCTATACTATATATATTTTGCCTCATTTTCTCATTGCTAAGTCTCTCTTCTCTTTTTCCTACCTGTGCTTACCTCCTCCAGAATACTTTCTTGATTTCTTTTTCTTTTCTAATTTATACATAACACTTGTACATATTTATGGGGTACATATTTTTTCAGTATATGCACACAATGTTTAATAAGCAAATCTGGTTAATTGTGATATATACAATTTATTTGTGTTGATATCATTCTAAATCTTCTAGTTATTGTAAAATATAAAATTAATACTTTTTAATTTTTTACTTTTTATATGTACAAAACAGGTATATGTATTTATAGGGTCCATGAGATAATGTTGATTCAGACATGCAATGAACAATAATTATATCATGATAACTGAGGTATCCAACCCCTCAAGCATTTATCCTTTGTGATTATTTCTAACACAAAGAAGAGGCCATGGCATGGTGGCTCACACCTGTAACCCCAGCACTTTGGGAGGCTGAGGCAGGTGAATCACCTGAGGTCAGGAGTTTGAGACCAGCCTGGCCAACATGGCAAAACTCTGTCTCTAAAAATACAAAAATTAGTTGGGTGTGGTGGTGTGTGCCTATAATCCCAGCTACTCAGGAGGCTGAGGCAGGAGAATTGCTCAAACAATTAAATTATCAATGACTGTAGCCACCCCGTTGTGCTGTCAAATACTAGGTCTTGTTCTTTCTGTCTACTTTTTGGACCCATTAACCATCCCCACATTCCCTGCCACTCCACTACCTTACCTTGCCTCTGGTAACCATAATTCTACTTTCTACCTTCATGAGTTCAATTATTTTAATATTTAGTTTTCACACACAAAAAGTGAGAACGTGAAAGTTTGTTTTTCTGTGCCTGGCTTATTTCATTTAACATAATGAACTCTAGCTGCAGCCATGTTGTTGCAAATGACAGGATCTTGTTTTTATGGCTGAATAGTACTCCATTGTGTATAAGTACCACATTTTCTTTACCCATTAATCTGTTGATAGGCACTTACGTTGCCTCAAAATGTTAGCTATTGTGAATAGAGCTGCAAAAGGCCTGGGAGTGCAGATATCCATTTGATATCCTGATTTCCTTTTTTGAGGTTTATACCCAGTAAAGGGATTGCTGGGCTGTGTGGTAGCTCTATTTTTAGGTGAGTTTTTTTTTTTTTTTTTTTTTGAGGAGCCTCTAAACTGTTCTCCATTGTGGTTTTACTAATTTATTATATTCCCACCAACAGTGTACCAGGATTCCCTTTTTCATACATCCTATTCAGCATTTATAATTGCCTATATTTTGTATAAAAGCCATTTTAACTGAGGTGTGATGATGTCTCACTTTTTTTATTTGCATTTATCTGATGATCAATTGATGATCAATGATGCTGAGCACCTTTTCATATGCCTGTTTGTTATCTGTATGTCCTCCTTCGAGAAATGTCTATTGAAATCTTTTGTCCATTTTTAATCAGATTGTTAGACTTTTCCCCTAGACAGTCATTTGAGCTCCTTATACATTCTGTTTATTAGTTACTTGCCTCAGATGGGTAGTTTGCAAATACTTTCTTCCATTCTATGGTTTGTCTCTTCACTTTGTTAGTTGTTTCTTTTGCTGTACAGAAGCTTTTTAATTTAATGTGATCCCACTTGTCCATTTTTGCATTGGTTGCCTTTGCTTGTGGCATACTACTCAAGAAATTTTTGCCCAGACCAATGTTCTAGAGATTTTCCCCAGTGTTTTCTTGCATTAGTTTCATAGTTTGATGTCTTAAATTTAATTAAAGAATTAATTTTTTGGATTTTTTAGATTTAATTAATAAATTATTAGATTCTTTAGATTTCATTAAATAATTAAATCCATTTTGATTTATGTATATGGCAAGAGACAGGTGTCTAGTTTCATTCCTCTGCATATGGATATCTGCTATTCCCAGCACCATTTTTTGAAGAGACTGTCTTTTCCCTAATGTACATTATTGGCGCCTTTGTCAATAATGAGTTTATTTAGATAAGTGGATTTGTGTCTGTGTTCTCTATTCTGTTGCATTGGTCTGTGCGCCTGTTTTTACGCCCTTACCATGGTGTTTTGATTATTATAGCTCTGTAGTGTAATTTGAAGTCAGGTAATGTGATTCCTCCAGTTTTTTTCTTTTTGCTTAGGATAGCTTTGAGTATTTGGGCTATATTGTGTCACCATATACATTTTAACATTGTTTTTTCTATTTATGGGAAGAATGTCATTGGTGTTTTGAATGGGATTGTATTGAATCTGTAGATTGCTTTGGGTAGTATGGACATTTTACCAATATTGATTCTTCCATTTCATGAGCATGGAATATATTTCCATTTTTGGCATGCTCTTCAATGTTTTTAATCTATGTTTTATAGGTTTTATTGTAAAGATGTTTCACTTATTTGGTTAACTCCTAGGTAATTTTATTTTTGGCTATTGTAAATGGGATTACTTTTTTATTTTTTCCAATTGTTTACTGTGGTCATATACAAATGATACTGATATTTGTATACTAGTTTTGTATCCTGAAACTTGACTGAATTTATCAGTTATAATAGCTTTTTGGTGGAATTTTCACATTTATCCAAATATAAGATTATATCACCTGCAAACAAAGATAATTTCACTTCTTCCTTTCCAATTCTGATGCTTTTAATTTTTTTCTCTTGTTTGATTGCTCTAGCTAGGACTTCTAGTACTATGTTAAATAATAGTGGTGAAAATGGCCATCCTTGTGGTTCCAGATATTTTGAGGAAAGGCTTTCAATTGTTGTCCATTCAGTATGACACTAGCTATGGTCTTTTATATATAATATTTATGATGTTGAAGTATGTTCCTTCTATCTTAGTTTTTTGAAAGTCTTTATCAAGAAGGGATGTTGAATTTTATCAATTTTTTTTTCGTTATCAGTTGAAATGATTGTATTGTTTTTGTCCTGTTTTCATTCTGTTGTTATTATGTTTCACATTAATTGATTTCCATATGTTGAACCATTCTTGCACCCCAGGAATATATCCCACTTGATCATGATGAATGAAGTTTTTGATATATTGTTAAAATTGGATTGCTATTATTGAGAATTTTTGCATCAAAATTCATCAGTGATATTGGCCTCTAGTTCTTTTTTTAGGTGTCTTTCTCTGGTTTTGGTATCAGGGTAATACTGATGTCCTAAAATAAGTTTGGAAGCCTTTCCTCATCCGTTTTTCAAAATAGTTTGAGTAGGATTGGTATTCATCCTCAACTGTTTGGTAGAATTCAACTGTGTAGCCATCAAGTCCCAGGCTCTTATTTACTTGGAGACTTCATATTACAGCTTCTATCTCATTATGTGTTATTGGTCTGTTCGGGTTGTGGACTTCTCCGTGATTAAATCTTAGTATATTATTTGTGTCTAGGAATTTAACCATTTTTTCTAGATTTTCCTGTTAGTTAGCATATAGTTGCTCACAGTAACCACCAATGATCTTTTGAATTTCTATAGTATTAGTTGTAATATTTCCTTTTTCTTCTATTAATTTATTTGAGTTTTCTCTCTTTTATTCTTAGACGGTGTGGCTAAAAGTTTGTCAGTTTTCTTTATCTTTAAAAAAAAAACAGTTTTATTTCATTGATCTTTTGTATTGTGTTTATTTCAATTACATTTATTTGTGCCCTATTCTTCATAATTTTTTTCCTTCTAATTTTGTGTGTGATTTGCCCTTTCTTTTCTAGTTATTTCAGATGCATTATTAGATTGTCATATGGTTTGGCTGTGTCCCCACCCAAATCTCATCTTGAATTGTACTTCCCATAATCCCTACATGTCATGGGAGAAACTCAGTGGGATGTAATTGAATCACTGGGGCAGTTCCCCCATGCTGTTCTCATGACAGTGAGTGAGTTCTCATGAGATCTGATGGTTGTATAAGCATCTGGCATTTCCCTTGCTGACACTCATTCTCTTTCCTGCTGCATGGTAAAGAGGTACATTCCTCCATGATTGTTAAGTTTCCTGAGGTCTCCCCAGCCATGTGAAACTGTGAGTTAATTAAGCCCCTTTTCTTTATTAATGACACAGTTTCAGGTATTTCTTCATAGCAGCTTGAGAATGGACTTAATACAAATTGTTTATTGGAAGTTTTTCTTTTTATTGATGTAGACACTGACAACTGTAATTTTCCCTCTTAGTACTATTTTTGCTGTACCTTGTTGGTTTTGGTATGTTGAATTTCTATTAGCATTTGTTTCAATAAATTTTTTAATTTCCTTTTTACTTTTTTTTGTTGACCCACTGGTCATTCAGGAGCATATTGTTTAATTTTCATGTGTTTTTATAGTTTCCAAAATTCTTCTCATTTTTTATTTCTAGTTTTATGCCATTTTGGTCAGAGAAGATGCTTGATATTATGTTACCTTTTTTGAATGTTTTAAGACTTGTCTTCTGACCTAACATATGGTCTATCTTTAAGAATAGTTTATATGCTGAAGAGAACAACGTGAATTTTGTAGCCTTTCTATGAAAGGTTGGGTAAATATCTATTAGGTCCATTTAATTTCTACTGCAGATTAAGTTTCATGTTTTTTTATTGATTTTCTTTCTGGCAAATATATCCAATGCTGAAAGTAAAGTGTTGAGGTCTCCAGCTACAATTTTATTGGGGTATATCTCTATTATTATTTTGAATAATATTTGCTTTATATATCTGGATGCTTTTGTGTTGTGTGCCTCTATATTTACAATTGTTATGTCTTCTTACTGAATTGACCCCTTTATCATTATAGAATGACATTCTTTGTATTGTCATATATGTTTATCTTTTTTTTTTTTTTCTGATATAAATATAGCTACTCCTGCAAGTTTTTTACTGCCATTGCATGGAATATCTTATTCCATCCCCTTTTTTTTTTTTTTTTTTTTAATTCTGTGAGTATCTTTGCGGATACAGTGTTTTTGTTGTTGTTGTTTTTGTTGTTTTTTGTTTTGTTTTGTTTTTTTGTTTGTTTTTGTAGGCAACAGATCACTGGGTCTTGTTTTTTCATCTTTCAATTGGAGAGCTTAATTTGTTTACCTTTGATATTATTACTGTTAAGTCAGAACATATTCCTGCCTTTTTATTATGTGTTTTCTGGTTCTTTTATGATTTTCTCTTTCTTCTATCCTTCCATCTGTCTTTCTTTTAGTGAAAGTAATTTTCTATAGTGGTTATGATTTAATTTCTTTTATTTTTTTTTGTATACATTGTATGTTTTCTTGATTTGGTTACTATAAGGATTACAAATATAACCCATTGTTTGAAACCAATGACAACTTAACACTGTTTGTATAAACAAAAAACAAGCCAAAAGAAAACTAATATAAACTCTACACTTTAACTTCATTTCACGACTTTTTAACTTTTTGTTGTTTCTCTTTATATGTTACTGTACTATGTCTTGAAAATTTGTATTTATTATTTTTGGTTTGTTCATTTAGTCTTCCTGCCTAAAATAAGAGTATTTTACTTGCAACAATTACAGTATTTTACTATTCTGTGTTTTTCTGAGTGTTTACTATTACCAGTGAGTTCTTTACCTTCACATGATTTTTTATTGTTCCTTAACATCCTTTTCTTTGATATTGAAGAACTGTCTTTAGCATTTCTTATAGGACAGTCTGGGATTGAAGAAATCCATCAGCTCTTGTTTTTCTGGGAAAGTATTTCTCCTTCAAGTGTGAAGTATTTTTTATTCTAGGGCAAGTTTGTTTGTTTATTTATTTATTTCAGCACTTTAAATATGTCATGCCACTCTACCCTGGCCTATAAGGTTTCCATTTAAAAGTCTTCTGCCAGACATATTGGAGCTGCTTTGTATCTTATTTGTTTCCTTCCTTTTGCTGATTTTAGGATCCTTTCTTTATCCTTGACCTTTGGGAGTTTAAATATTAAACTCCTTGAAGTAGTCTTCTTTGGGTAAAATCTACTTGGTGTTCTATAACCTTCTTGCACTGAGATATTGATATCTTTCTCTAGTTTGGGGAAGTTCTCTTTTATTATATTTTTCAATAAACTTTCTAAACCTATTTTTCTGTCTTCTCTTTAAGGACAGTAGCTCTTAAACTTGCAGTTTTGAGACTATTTTCTAGATCTTGCAAGTGTGCATCATTCTTTTTTATTCTTTTGCCTTTCATCTCCTCTGTGTACTTTCAAATAGCCTAATTAAGCTCACTAATTCTTTCTTCTGTTTGATCAATTCTTCTATTAATAAGAGTGGTGCAAGCACACCCTTTAGCCCCCCAGCTTGTATCTCCCTAGGTCACATGTCATCCTACCCCACTGGCTCTAAGAACCGCCCCGCACTAGGACTTATCTTGGAATTGTGGCCTTTGTGTCCTAGATTGCCTTTCCAGTTTACCTTGGATACTAGAGCACTTAGGCTGCTGGTGGCAAGGTTTGCCAAAAAAATGTAATTTCTGAACCCTGGGATGGGTAATTCTCCTCTTGCTAGGGCTGATTCAAATGTGCCCTCCATGGATGGGTGCTGGCTGACCCTAGCACCACTATACTCTTCCATGTGACAGGGTAGCACTGAGTTCAATGCCATGTCCTTCAGTCTCTGTGTTGTCTGCCAAGTGCACATATTTTTTGTGCCATGAAGCTGCTGCCGGAGGTCAAGGGGCTGGTGTCAGCTATTCAAAACTGTCTTTACTACCCTCTTCAGCTCCTCTTTCAGCAATAAGAAGTTATAATCAGATGCTGTGATTGCTCACCTAATTTGCAGTTCTCAAGATGGTGTTTTGAGAGAGAGACAGAGAGAGACAGAGAGAGAGAGAGAGAGAGTATGTGTGTGTGTGTGTGTGTGTGTGTGTGTGTGTGTGTGTGTGTATAGTTGTTAAAATTTGCTGTTCTTGTGTGTGTATGTGCTGGGGGGATGATCAGTGGAGGCTTCAATTCAGTCATCTTACCTCCCACTTACAATAGATTATTGTTAATTATACTCACCTAATTGTGCTACTAAGACTTCTATTCTCCCAATTCAACAATATTGGCTTATTTATTCTGATATAGCACTTACGGAGTTAGAACTACTAGTAGAGGCCCACCCCTTTGTTATGCAGCATGCCCTGGTAACTTCTTCCTTATATTCCTACTCTCAGAGTCAGTCTCCTTCATACACATCCTGGGTCAGCAAGCCATAAGCAGAGAGACAATTCTACTGGTTAGAAAATTTGAGGCTAACTAGGATAAGACTGATGGGAAAATTATGAAATGTTAATGGTTGGACAAAATATTGCTAATACTTCCAAATTATTCTAAATTCTATAATTCTATGTACAAAAATGTAATTTCAGAGGAAGTTGTTCTTTTGCATATATACATAGAAGTAGAATTACTGAATCATATGGGAATTCTGTTTATTACTTTTTGAGGAACTGCCTGTGATGGTTAATTTTGTGTCAACTGAACTGGGATGTAGGGTACCAGGATACATGGTTAAACATTAAACATTATTCTAGATGTGTCTGTGAGGGTGTTTCTGTATTATTAACATATGAGTTGTTAATGATTTCAGATAGTTGAAGGCCTGAACAACAACAACTTATGTTGTGGTTTAATGAAAGGCAGATTCAAAGCTTGGACAAGGATCTTGGCATAAAATCTATAATTGCCATAGAGAAATATGGCTAGATAGGTCAGTTAGCTACTCATGTGGCTTGAAAGAAACATTGGGTGGACAATTTGCTTTACTACTCAGTTTTTTCTTAGAGAATATTCAGTAGGTTTCCAGTAGTGTAAATCACCTGGAAAACTTGTCTTTTCAAGTTCATATCTCCTTAGTTCATCAAGAACTGTATTCTGATTAAATACACTTTAATCTCACTCACTTGTTCGCTCATTTGTTCACTCAGAAAGGATTCATTCAGTGCTGAATATTTGTCAGACATTGGGCTAATACTGTGGTGTGAAAAGAGCATGATATCAATCAGTTTATCCTGTAGCTAAACCTATACCTGAGTGTAAATGATTATAGCTCTGGGTACCATATGTTAAGAAGGCTTATACCCAAGGTGAATGCTAGGGTATGAGGGGAACAGCTGTTCTATTATACTTGAGAGGAGGCCCAGAGATGTTAACATGCCCAAGCTGACATTTGAAGCATAAGTGTGCCAATGTTCAAGTGCAGAAGAAAGACAAGGATATTGTGTGCAGGATTCAGAATGAGAGAGCAATATTAAGGAATCATTGGTAGTTCAATACAAATAAAGACAACAAAGTTGAAATTGGAGTTATAGCACAGAAGAGATAAGAATGCATGAGGGAGATCTTTCTTTTATAACTGTGGTGTAAAATCCAACTCTTCAGGATGAAAAAGATATCTGACAATTTGGCTTCCTGCTTCTTGAGCTTCAGTTCTTTCTATACCTTTCTGTTACTTCTCCTTTCCCCCCACTCTCAGCCCCACCTATTTTCAGCACTATGGAATATTCCATGAAACTGTCAATCCCCCAGTAGTACCTTGAATGTAACAATTCCTTTCTTATAATTCCACAACATATTGTTTTGTGCTCATTATGCTGTGCTATAATTATTCTCCATTTCTGTTCCTCCCAATGGATTGTAAGATCCATGATGGATCCAGATTTTACCTTAATACATTTATTGTTAAGGACACATCCAGAAGCCACTAATAATATGATCGGCAATATTTAAATTAGTCTATGTCAAAGAAAATATCAAAAGTGAATTCAAAAAGCAAATAAAAATATTTGAACCATATGTGAAAGGGGATTAACATTCTTTCTACGGAAAGATATGTATTGAAAAATATAATCATAGGTGGACCAAAATGAGGGATTAGAAGGCTGCTCTGATTGACCCCCACTGCAGAATCATCAAATTGCAAAAACTATGCAAAAAAAGCACCAGTACAAGAACCAAAAATCAGGTGAGCAATCACAGTACCAGGTTTTAACTTTATGTCATGGAAAGATGCACTGAAGAGGGTAGAAAAGGCAGTCTTGAATTGCCAACACCAGCCCTTCCATCATCCCCCAACAGCAGCTCTGTGCCATGGATAAAGAATCTGTGCATTTGGTGGAAGGAGAGCATACAGACTGCAGAACTTAACATTAAACTCATTGCTGTACTCATGGGCGGGAACAGTCACTTGGCATCAGAATTGGCTCTGTTGTGTACCTTATCTATTTCCATTTACTATTAATATTTTAATTTACATTACTCCTTTGATGGTCTATCCATCCTTTCCAATATCACTTCCACTGTTCAATGTCAAGGTCTCATCACCTCTCTCAGAGACCCCTACAGCAACTTCCTTGCCAAACTTCAGTTTTCTGTTCTTAGAACTAAGTGTTTTCATATATACACTGTAATCACACTACAGATCTCACAGGAAAATCTTCAGACTCTTCAATTAAAGTTTAGTTGACAGCAGAGTTCGAAGTTGGTCAAACTCCCTAAGTATCATGCATAATCAAAAATTAACCTTAAGTTGGCTGTAGATGGGATGCCCTACAGAGAAACTCTTGAATTAAAATAAGCTATAAAACACAGTCATTTGATAATATATTTGTATGGCAAAAAGTAACTGTGTCAGAAGCTAAATATTATTGTTTCTTGATAGATACACATATGCATACATGTACACATATTTGTGACATAGTTTCCTAAAAACTATTTTTCTTTATTTCCTTGGAGCACCACCACATGCCTGATTGATTAATAATGAATCTGAGTGTCATTATATCACTTAAGATGTTGTTAGCTGCAACTATTAGAAATCCTGAATAAAACTTGTTTAGACAATAAACAATTCATCTCATATAACACTGCTCTTTAGCACTAGCTCCTATTCTATGTGGCTTCCTGGAATTATCTTTCTTTGCATATTGCCTTTATCCCCAGACTATGAGTAAGGCAGTGACAGCAGGTTCAGGCATTATATCCAGACATGAAAAAATCCAAAGGAGAAAAAAGACTGTTTCCCTGAACTTTCTAGTTAGGAATGAGAAAACTTTCCAGAAGATTCCAAAAATGGGTTGCATTATGTCCCCACAAAAAGATATATTTGAGTCCTATTCTCTGATACCTGCAAATATGACCTTTTTTGGAAATAGGGTCTTTGAAGATGTAATTACTTAGGATGACATTATACTACATTAGAGTAGACCCTAAATCTAGTGATGGACATTTGGATAAGAAAACCATGTCAATGCAGAGAGACAAGAGGAGACACACAGGGTAAATGGTCAGTGAAGACAGAGGCAGTGATTGGAGATTGCAGCTGCAAGCCAAGGAATAACAAGGATTGTCTGTAACTACCAGAAACTAGGAGGAAAGCAGGGATCAGGTTGTCCTTCAGAGGCTCCAGAACCAAACAAATCTACAGATACCCTGATTTCAGACTTCTGGCCTCTGAAACTATGAGGGAAAGTTTCTTGTTTTATGCTCCCCCTACCCCCCTACCCAAAAAACAAGCCAGGAACATAAAGAAAAATTGCATTTTCTCACTTACTTGTGGGAGCTAAAAAAAATAAAAGCAATTGTACTAATGGAGACATAAGGATAGTTACCAGAGATTCAAAAGGGTAGTTTCAGGCTGGGAGGAAGTAAGGATTGTTAATGTTTAAAAAAAATACTTAGAAAGGTTGAATAAGACTTAGTATTTGATAGGACAAAAGGGTGACTATAGTCAATTTAATTGTACATTTAAAAATAACTAAAATTGCATAATTGAATTATATATAACACAAAAAATGCTCAAGGGGATGGATACTCCATTTATCATAATGTGTTTATTGTGCATTGCATGCCTGTATCAAGGCATCTGATGTAGCTCACAAATATATATACCTACTAGGTAACCACAAAAATTAAAAGCTTAAGAAACACTATCATATAACAAGATGCACAAATAAATATGAAATCAAAATGCAAATTTCTTTTTTTGATGAGTAAATGAAGTTGATGTTTTAATAAATCCAAAATGTCCATCCAGTGGCAAGGGATGATTATATTACTTATCCTCTTGACTGGAACTTAGAGAACTTAGTTGAGCTAAAGAGCAAATTTAAATATTTTGTTAGAGTACTAGCAATTTTGAGGAAAATTGTAAGTCTTTCTTGAACCCAAATAAATTGGATATATAACTTCTATCTAAAAAAGTCTGAATAATCATTTTCAAGCTATTTAAATTTGCATCCTTTTCACATTGTAGAAAGCATAGAACAACACAAAGAAAATGGCAAAAATCACAAAATCCAGAAATCCCCTGTTAACACTTTGTTGTATCGTAATGCTAGGAGGCTTTTTTGACCCATATTATACTAGGTAAGTGTGGTGGTTACTTACTGGATGCAGTCCTGCCACCTCAGGACTTTTCCAGCCAGCCCCATCTCCCCAGAATCTTGCTTGCAAGACTTTACTAGCCACTCTGATGGTAGACTCTTCAAGCCAAAAATGGAGTTTCCCTCATGGAATCCCTCTCCAAGGCTTACTTTTTTCAAATCAACTTTGCCTAAACCCTCTCTCTCTTGCTTTTTCTTTTCTCCTCCCTTCAAGGCTGAAGGAAAAGTAACCAATGATTACATAACTGAACCTTTTCTTTAGACATTATTTAAATTTAAAACATTTGAACACAACACAGCATACACAGGGAAGTGTGTGTGTGTGTGTGTGTGTGTGTGTGTGTGTATGTTTCGTGCACATGTATGCTTGGGTATTCATTTCAGGACATTTTAGGAAAACTACTGTTTATTGGTTGGAAAACTAGGGAAAGAGTCCTGGATACTAATGCTGCTCAAGTACAAATTTCTCAGTGCAGACACCTTCAAAAAACGTCCTTCTCTATTGTAGTGACTTAAAATACTATGTTAGAAGTGCTGGGCTTTAAAACCATATTTTTTCCATGTATTAGTCTGCCTTTTACATATCTTCTTTTCAGAAATGTTTATTCAGGTCTTGTGACCATTTTCTAAATAGAGTTATTTGTTTCTTTTTTCTTTTTTGTTACTTAGTAATTGAAGTTACGTATACATTTTGGATATGAAACCCTTATCTGTTGTATGATTTCCAAATATTCTCCTCCAGCCTGTGGGTTATCTCTTCACTCTTTTCACTGTTTCCTTGGCTGTGCAAAATCTTTTAGTTTGATGCAATCCCATTTGTCTATTTTTGCTTTTGTTGCCTGTGTTTTGGGGGTCATATACAAGAAATCATTGCCCAGACCAATGTCATGTAAGTATTCCCGTGTGTTTTCTTCTAGCAATTTTATGGTTTCAGGTCTTAGATTTCAGTCTGTAATCCATTTTGAGTTGATTCTTATATAAGGGATGTATAGGATTCAGTTTCATTCTTCATTTCATTCTGTATTTGGAGAGCCAGTTTTCCCAATACCACTTATCAGGGACACTGTTTTTCACACATCATGTGTTCTTGGCCCCTCTTTTGAAATTCAATTGATCATAGACAGATGGGTTTACTTCTGGGCTCTCTAGCCTGTTCTGTTGTACACCAGTACCATTCTGCTTTAGTTACTATAACCTCGCAATACACTTTGAAATCAGAGAGTTTGATGGCTGCAGGTTTGTTCTTTTTGCTCAAGATTTCTTTGGCTATTTGGAATCTTTTGTGGTTACATGCAATTTTTAGGATTGTGTTTTGCTATTTCTATAACAAAAGAGTCATTGGAATTATGATGGGGGCTGCATTGAATTTGTAGGTCCCTTCATGTAGTATGAATATTTTAACAATATTAATTATTCCAATCCATGAACACTAGATAGCTTTCCATTTATTTATGTCCTCTTCTATTTCTTTAATCAATGTTTTATGGTTTTTAGTATAGAGATGTTTCACCTTCTTGGTTAAATTTACTTTTATGTATTTAATTTTTTGATGTTATTGTAAATAGGATTATTTTTTAAATTTCTTCTTCAGGTAGTTCATTGTTAGTGTATATAAATGCTACTAATTTTAATATGTTGATTTTGTAACCTACAACTGTACTGAATTCATTGATCAGTTCTAACAATTTTTGATCAATTCTTTAAGTTTATATATATATAAGATTCTGTCAGCAAGCAGAGATAATTTTACTTTTTCCTTTCCAATTTGGATACCTTTTATTTCCTTTTCTGTCTAATTACTCTGAATTGGATTTCCAGTACTATATTGAATAGAAATGATGAGAATGGTTATCTTTGTCTTATTCCTGATATTAAACATCTTCAGCGCTTCACCATTGAGTGTGATGTTAGTTGTGGGCTTGCTATATATGGCTTTTATTGGGTTAATGAATAATCCTTATATATCTATTTGTTGAGAGTTCTTATGAAAAAATACTACATTTTTTTCAAATGATTTTCTCCATTTTCTGCCACTGTTGTGAGGATCATAATATTTTTGACCTTCATTCTGTTCATGTGGTGGATCACATTTATTTATTTTGCATGTTTAAACGTCCCAAAGATAAATTCCACTTTATCTTAGATGATCTTTTAATTACTGTTGAATAAGGTTTCCTAGCACTTTGTTAAAGATTTCTATGTTGATTAAGGACATTGGATTGTAAAGTTTTGTTATTGTTGTTGTTATTTTGTCTTTGCCTGGATTTGCTATCAGAGTAGTGCTGGCCTTGTAAAATGATTTTAAAAGTTTGCCCTCATCCTAGACTTTTGGAAGAGTTTGAGAAAGTTTGGTACTTGTTCTTTAATTGTTTGGTAAAATTCAGCCATGAAGCCATCTGTCCTGGGGTTTTCTTTGATGGGGACCTTTTATTATTGATTTAATGTCTTTACTGATTATCGTTTGGTTCACATGTTCTGTAAATCCATGATTCACTCTTGGTAGGTTATATTTTTCTAGGAATTCATCAATTCTATAATATACAATTAGTTAATGTATATGGTTCATAGTCATCTCTTACTAGCATTTTTACCTCTGTATTATCAGTTGTGATGTCTTTTCTCTCATTTCTGATTTTGTTTTTGAGCTATCTCTCTATTCTGTTAGTCTACAAAAGGATTTGCCAGTTTAGTTGTTCAAAAACCAATGGTTAATTTAGTTGTTATTTTCTATTGTTTTCCTAGACTATTTTATTCATGTGTTCTCTAATCTTCATTATTTCATTTGTTCTACTAACTTTGGGTTTAGTTAGTTCTTCTATTTCTAGTTTCCTGAGGTGTAACATTAAGTTGTATACTTGATATCTTTTTTTTTTTTTTGATACAGGCATTTAATGCTATAAATTTTTCTCTTGGAACAGCCTCTGTTACATCTCATAAGTTTTGGTATGTTTTATTTGCATTTTGGTTTGTCCCAAAATATCTTATAATTTCTTTTTGGACTCAGTAATTGTTCCTGAGCATATTGTTTAGTTTTCACATATTTATGAATTTTGCATTATTCCCTCTGTTACTGATTTCTAGTTTTATGAGATTGTGGTCTGAAAAGATATTTGATATGATTTCAATCTTTTTAAATTTGTTAAGACTTAGCCTGAGGCCTAATATATGATCTATCCTAGAGAATGTTCCATGCCCACTTGAGAAGAATGTTTATTCTGTTGCTGTTGAATGGAATGTTCTGTACATGTCTGTTAGACCAATTTGGTCTAAAGTGTTCAACATCACGAATTATCAGCGAAATGAAAATTAAAACCTTAATGCAATATTACCTCTTACTTATTGAAATGGCTACTGTCACAATAATGAAAGATAACAGGTGTTGGCAAGGATGTGGAGAAGTTGAAACCCTTGTACCCTGTTGATGGGAATATAAATTAATACAACCATTATAGAAAACAATATGGAGATTTCTCAAAAAAAACTAAAAATTACAGAAATCCCATGCTTAGATTTCTATCTAATGAAATCAAAACCAGTGTGTTGGAAACATGTTTGCACTTCTGTGTTCATTGAAATATTATTCTCAGTAGCGAAGATTTGAAAATAGCTGAAGTGCCTATCAACAGATGAATGGATTTAAAATATGTGGTATATATATATGTTAAAATATTATTCAGCCTTAAAGAACAATGGTTGTCATTTGCAACAACATAGGTAGATTTAGAGGACATTATACTAAGTAAAATAAGTCAAGCACAGAAAGGCAAATATTGCACGTTCTCACTTAAATGTGGAATCTACAAATTTGAACTTATAAAAGTAGAGAGTAGACTTGTGGTTACCAGAGGCTGGGGTAGAGGTGGGGTGTGGAAAAGGGGAAATATTAATCAAACGGCACAAAGTTTCAGTTAGAAAAGAGTAATAAGCTTCTTGAGCTATTGCACTTCATGGTGAGTATAGTTAAAAATGTATTATATACTTCAAAATTGCTAAAAGTAGATTTTAAATGTTCTCACCATAAATAAATGATAAGTATGTGAAGTAATTAATGTTAACTAGCCCGATTGGCTCATTACATGATGTATACATGTATCAAAGCATCATGTTGTATCCCATAAATGTATATAATTATTCCATGTCAATAAAAATAATTTTTATAAAACCCTGAAATATTGGGGGAAGGGGCTAAATTGTTGCAGATAAGGTCAGAGAGGGACAGAATACTACTATATTTCTAATGAACTCCTAGAGAGTGTCTTGATAACTTTAAGGCCAGGGTTATAGTTGCTGTCTACCAACAATAAAATGTGTGTAATAAGAATTCACATTCATAAAGAGTAAGAAGGGAGAACACATTAGAACTGTGCTGTTTCAAAATGCAGAAAAGGCATTTGATCAAATAATTGATTCTCATCTGTCATGAAAAGCTTTCCTATAAAGGAAAAAGAAGCCTTACTATGTTCCTAATAGCAAAATGGTCAATTTTCATTTCCTGCCTAATGAATTATTTACACACTCCACTGAAGGCCATTTATACTCAATCTACACTTACACAATTCTCCAGAAGGTGGCACAATCATTTATACAATAATTTCTTCTAAATTCAATATATTCTCTTCAATTTCACAAATTTATCTGTGAAAATGTTGGTGTTCTCTACCTTAGAGATTAATGAAGACCCATGTTATAATACAGTGATCCTTTTATGATCACAGAGCAATGTGTGAAGTTTTTGTAAGAATATCATTATTTGATCAATGGAAATTAAGAAAGTACCATTGCAGCCTTAAAAGCATGGTTCAGCCCCTTGTCAAGTACCTTGGGGTCTTTTGACATTTCCTGACTGCCCCTACGTTCCTCCTGCCTGGCCCAGCTCCTTCAGGAACTAGCACTCTGAACTAGTGGATGTTCAGGGAAAATTGAGGGAGCTGGCAACCTTTAAACTAAAGGTGGTGCTTTTAATATCTTGGGAAACCTTTTAAGTGACAAATGAGTTGCTAGTTTTAAGCTTTTTAAAAATTTTCCTAAAAGGCATGCATTTAGCTCACTTAGCTCATTCATATTACAGTAGCAGATTGTCACCTCAAAGAAAAGCTCTATTCTTGTTCCTTATGCTGTGTAGGAGGAAAGAAAGGTGTGTTTTAAAAACACTGCAGGCTCCTTCAGTCATCTGGCCGTCATTACAGATGTAGGCTGGGCATCTTACAATAATAATAGTGGCAACAGGCTTGTTCCCAGCCAGAGCTCCCAGAAGGATGAATTAAAGTGAAATGGAAACCAGCTGACATTTAGGTTGATCAAAATGCATTGGGTTTTCATGTCATGTTACTGGTAGAGTTCATTTCCCCATTCATACAATAGCTAGAGCAACAGTTGCAATGACTTTTTTGATTTTAGAGCAACATACTACTTGCAGTTATCACTTTGACATGGTCATTGAAATAAAATGTATCTCTATATAAAGACACAATGGTGAAACTGACAGAAATGTGGCAACGACATGAAAATTTAGCTGGATTAACACATTGCACCAATGATTTCTTGCTCAAAATAATTTACTAAACACCAGGACCTCTTTGTTGGTAAAATCTGGCACATTTTAATGTATCTAGGAATGCCAGTTGTTTCTTGAAGATTTCATTTTGAAATTGAAACTTAATTTTCAAAAATGATCTTTAAATTATTAATCTTATGGTCTTACATTACTAAATATTTTCTGAATGATAACACAGATTTTTAGATTTTGGCTGTAAAATTTTGCTTTTTTAAATTATCAATAATACGCTGAATAATTCCCCCAAAATAACATTTTTTGACTTCCTAGAACTTATAACTTTAAAGTTTTTTTAAATTATTGAGAGATATACTATTCATATAGAAAAAGTGCATACATGTACAGTTTAAAGAATAAAGTAGAAATAGTGTAAACCCCATCTAAGTGAGGAACTAGAACACTGCCAGCTAGCAAGCACATCGGCAGCTTCTTATACATTCACTTATTAGCTGCTCATCTGCATTCCCTTTCCACCAGAGTGTTACTCTGACTCTTGAATGCTCTATTTGCTTTTCTGTTTGTTTGTTTGTTTTTTTGCCACATATGATGAAACCATAAACAATATACTATTTAATTTAGCCTGAATTTTATATAATCAAAATAGACTTGGAGATTTTTGGTCTTGTTTATTTCTATCAAAATTATAATTGTGAAAATTATCTATGTTGTTCCATGTAAACATAGTTCATTTATTTTTATTGCTGAAAAATATTTCATTACATGAAAATATCAAAATGTAATTATCCATTTTACTAATGATAAATTTGTGAGTCATTTATGTTTCTTGCTACTGCAAGTAGTGATTCAATGATCAGTTTTGTATGGATTTCCTGGTGCACATGAGTTTAAATATGGTATATACCTAAAGATTGTCTTCTGTATTACAGTTCATTTTCATCTTCAACTTTATGAGATAATGTCAAAGTTATTTTGAAATTTACCTATTAATATTCCCACAGCAGTGGATCAGAATTTCTATTTGGACACATTGTTGCCAAACCTAGTCAGTGATTGCCAATCTGTTGTATCAAATACATAACTGTATCACATTTGAGTTTGAATTTTCATTTCAGTGAAACTTGAATACCTGTTCAGAGATGTATTGACTGTTTGGATTTCTTTTTGTGAAGACATTGTTTAAGTTTTTCGTCCTTTTGTCTATTTTGTTGTCTATAATATTAATATTGAGTTGTAGAAATTTTTATTCTGTACTTGAATCCTTTGTCAACTGTATTATAAGAAAATTTTTTCTTTCAGTTGGTGACTAATCTTTCTAAATATTTTACCTGGTCTCCTGAATTAATAAACATTTTTTCTTTCAGTTTAATGCAATTTAACTTAATATTTTTTTTGACTGGGTGATTTTCATGTTTTGTTTAGTAGTCTTTTCCTATGCTATAATCATTTTGACAGCCTTATCTATTGTATTCTAAACATTTCATATGTTGGGTATTTATATACATGGCTTAAACTTAACTGGAATTTATCTTTCACAAAGTATTAAGTTGGGATCAAATTTCATTTTCTCCAATGGATTCCTAATTGAGGTAACACCATTTAAAAAAAATCCATTCCCTACTGATCTTCAAACGTCTGTCTTCTTTTTTTTTTTTTAATATATATCAAGTGCCATGAGTGGGTCTGTGTCTGTTCTCTCTGTTCTGTTGAACTGCTTCATTCTATTTACCAACAAAAACATTCTTGATTACTAAAGATTTATAATAAGCCTTAATATCTAGTAAGAAAACACCTTTGCTTTGTTTTTCTCTATGTTGGTCTGGACCCTCCTTACTAACACTTTTCCATTCCTTATAAACTTTTGGGGTCAGGTTATCAAATTCCACAAAATTGATGGTGGGAATTCCACTGGGATTATATTGACCTTTTAACTAAATTTCAGTAGAATTTATATCTTTATGATATTGTGTTTTTAATTAACGAACATGTTTATCTCTACACTTAATAAAGTCTTCTTTAATTTCTCTCATTAAGGCTGCAAGATTTCTCTGTAAATGTCTTATACATACTTTATTAGATTTCTTCCAAGGTGCTTGACACTTTAAAATTTTATTGTTAATTGTTCCAGATAAATAAAAATATAATGGAATTTGTTATAAGTATCTAATATCCAGTAAGATTCTTATTTTTCATATTCTTTCTGCAATGTATTTTAGATTATCCATATGCACAATCATATATTTTATGAGTAACAACAATATTGTTTTATCTTGTATATTTTGATATATTTTGGTTACAAATCTTGGTTTACTGTGGAGGCAAGCACATGCAATATAATGTTAAATAGTTGTGTAGAGCATCATGATCTAAACAGAAATGTGTTAAAAGTTCTCCATAGTATGGTACACTTTAGCAGGTAAAATAATCTTTCTTTCATTCCTGGGCTATTAAAGGATTCTTTATGCTAGATATACGTTCAGCATAAACCTTCTTTCTATACTGAGTATATGTTTATTTTTTTAATGATAAAAATAAAAATATGATTTTTGTCATTAAATTATATGAATTTTGCATTTTATAATAATATAACATAAGTTGGCTTTCTAATGCTATGTAGCCTTGTTCCAAGTGTATTATTTTTTAAATTTCAGATTTATAATCTGAAAAATCTGCTGTTACTGTGTCTAGAATTTTCACTTCTATGTTTATTAGAGAAATTGGCCTATAAGATGCTCTTCCTGTATTTTCCTTGTCAGGTTTCTGTATCGGAGATTTGGCAGTATAAAAATGAATTGGGGAGTGTTCCTTTTTTCTATATTCTAGAAGGGTATCATGAGATTAGAGTCATTTTCTCTACAACATTTGAGATCACTTCTTATGAGACCATCTTTTCCTCATCATCTGAGAAGCACTCCTTGCAGTCTACTGAGTAGTCTGAGAGAGATTTCTCTCTCTTTATGAATTCTTTGTTTTCCAGAATTTGCTTACAAATTTCTTTACAGTTAAAGCCTACTTACATTGTAACATACATTCTAAACTGGTCACTGCCAATCTATTTAATTATTTTGTCTATTAAAAATTATTAATGAGAACATAAAGTTAACAACTTAGATAACTTATCTTCAAATTTGATTTGTTAAACATGACATAACTTACTTTACCATTTTTCAAGATTGTGTTTCATCTGTGACTAATGATTTTTTTCAATGTTTTCTGGTAACAAAGAATATTATCACGATTTTTAATCCCCTTCTGTTTTAGTATTACATATGATGATTTCATGTGTTCCCATACTAGAAGAATATATAGTAATATTCATGTAAAAGGATCAAATTTTTCTAGCAATGAAATCTATTTCAAAGGATAGTTATAGCTAGTGCCATGATAATTATCCATTCAGGTCAGAATTTCTTTTCTTTTAATGAGTAAGGTTATCCTTTAAAAAAAGAATTGACATATAAGGGGTTGAGTATTTATCAATTATTTATTTTTTTCTCTCCAACCATTACTTTCGGTTCAGAGAATACATGTGTAGATTTGTTACTTGGGTAAATTTCATGTCACTGAGGTTTGGGATACAAATGATTTCATGACTCAGATAGTGAGCATAGTAGCCAAAAGGTAGCTTTTTGTTTCTCACCCTCCTCCCTCCCTCCACCTTTAAGTAGGCCCTAGTGTCTGTTGTTCTTTTCTTTGTGTGCTTGTATTCTCAATATTTAGCTCCCACTTATAAATAAGAACAAGTGATATTTGGTTTTCAGTTACTACACGAATTTTCTTAGGAAAATGGCCTCCAGCTGCATCTGTGTTCCTGAAAAGGACATGATTTTATTCTTTTTTATGGCTGCATAATATTCCATGGTATATACATACCACATTTTCTTTATCTAGTCCACCACTGATGGGCATTAGGTTGATTCTATATCTTTGTTATTGTGAATAGTACTGCGATGAACATAGGTATGCATGTCCATGTCTCTTTATGGTAGAATGATTCATATTCCTTTGGGTGTATACCCAGTCATGGGGTTGCTGAATTGAATGGTAGTTCTGTTTTAAGTTATTTTAGAAATTTCCCAACTGCTTTCCATAGCGGCTGAACTAATTTAACTTCCTGTCAGCAGTTTATAAGCATTCCCTTAAAAATCTCACCAACATCTGTTTCTTTTTGCTTTTTAATATTAGCCATTTTGACTGGTATGAGATTATATTTCACTGTGGTTTTGATTTGCATTTCTCTAATGATTAGTGAAGTTGAGCATTTTTTAGTATTATTGTTGGTTGTGTCTATGTCTTCTTTTGAGAAGTGTCTGTTCATGTTCTTTGCCCATATATTCAATAACTTCTTTAAGCAATGGAGCACTTCAATAACATTGCTGTTCTTTCACTTTCCAAAATCCTATTGAGAAAGAAACATTGAAAACTATGAACAAGAAATAAGTAGGTTTCACTCAATGGACCATTTAAAAAGTCAAAAACAATTTAGGGAGCCTTTTCTTCTGAATTAAAGTATAATTTAAATGCTTCCAAAACAAACTGAAAAATCTTCCAGCTGAACTATATTTTGTAGAGAGTCAATATTGTCTTGAATAAGAGAATTAAAAAATACTAGATACTAACAAAATCACAAAAATCCTTTGATAAATTCAGACAGGAAATGCCGAACTAAGAGAACAATTTTATGACAATTACTTCAATGTCAGTAGAATGAATATCAGATACTTTTTTTTTTTGCAGAATATGGGAAGCACAACTATTTTCTGTATACTCATTTGTGTTCTGTTCTGTTTCAACTTTAAATAAACATTTCACCTATATGAAAATATCCACCAAAATTTTTACTTGGATTATCTCTGCCAAAAGCAGTACATTTTTCTTGTTCACTCCTAACTCAAAAATAGTCTCTGCAGAAGCTTCTGTTTCTGAAGTTTCACCTGGAAGGGATTTCATTCACAATAGCTTTATGAGCAAACATTTTTCATGAGAAAGCAAAGGAAAAGTTGTTTTATGCCTCCTCGTGACTTGAATCTGTGGCTATCCTGTAAAAAGGCTTAGATCTTTTGTCATAAATGATTTAAATCTATTTAGATCTTCAATAATGTCCATAAATGAACTATTGCATTTTTAAATTATTATAGTAGGTTTTACCCTGACACATCAATAGGTGCCTGCAATTTTAGGATCAGAAAACACTTCTGGTAGTAGTATATTCAAAACATGATTTGAATTGAAAGACTGAAAATGATCTGTAGTGTAGAAGGTCACCATGCCTTGTGACTATTTTATTTTCTTCATAGGAATTTCTCTTAGATAAAAAATGTTGGCCGGACATGGTGGCTCATGCTTGTAGTCCCAGCACTTTGGGAGTTTGAGGTGGGCAGATCACTTGAGGCCAGGAGTTCTAGACCAGCCTGGCCATCATGGCAAAACCCCATCTCTACTAAAAATGCAAAAATTAGCCAGGCATGATGGTGTGTGCCTGAAACTCCAACTACTAGGGAGGTTGAGGCAAGAGAATCATTTGAACTTAGGAGGCAGAGGTTGCAGTGAGCCAAGATTGTGCCACTGCACTCTAGCCTGGGTGACAGAGCAAGATTTTGTCTCAGAAAAGGAAAAGGAAAATAAAAATAAAAATGTGTTATTTTATCACTGTCTTTATGTTAGTCTGTTTTCACACTGCTGATAAAGACAGACTTGAGAGTGGGAAGGAAAAGAAGTTTAATTGGACCTACAGTCCACATGGCTGGGGAGGCCTCAGAGTCATGGCAGGAGGCAAAAGGCACTTCTTACATGACAGCAGCAAGAGAAAAATGAGGAAGAAGCAAAAGCAGAAACCCCTGATAAAGCCATCAGATCTTGTGAAACTTATTATCATGAGACTAGCATGGGAAAGACTGGCCCCATGATTCGATTACCTCCCCCTGGGTCCCCCCCACACACAACACTTGAGAATTCTGGGAGATAAAATTCAAGTTGAGATTAGGGTGGGGACACAGCCAAACCATATCATTCTGCCCCTGTCCCCTCCAAATCTCATGTCCTCACATTTCAAAACCAATCATGCCTTCCCAACATTCCCCCAAAGTTTTAATTCATTTCAGCATTAACCCAAAGGTCCACAGTCCAAAGTCTCATCTGAGACAAGACAATTCCCCTCTGCCTATGAGCCTATAAAATCAAAAGCAAGCTAGTTACTTCCTAGATACAACAGGGGTACAGGTATTGGGTAAATATAGCCATTTCAAATGGGAGAAATTGGCCAAAACAAAAGGGTTACAGGGCCCATGCAAGTCCAAAATCCAGTGAGGCAGTCAAATTTTAAAGCTCCAAAATGATTTCTTTTCACTCCAGATCTCACATCCAGGTCACACTGATACAGGAGATGGGTTCCCATGGTCTTGGGCAGCTCTACCCCTGTGGCTGTGCAGGGTACAGCCTCTCTCCTGGCTGCTTTCACAGGCTGACGTTGAGTGTCTGCAGCTTTTCCAGGCACATGATGCAAGCTGTCGGATCTACCATTCTTGGGTCTGGAGGATAATGGCCCACTTCTAATAGTCCCACTAGGCAGTAGCCCAGTAGGGACTTTGTGTGGGGGCTCCGATCCCACATTTCCTTTCTGCACTGCCCTAGCAGAGATTCTCATGAGGACCCTGCCCCTGGAGCAAACTTCTGCCTGGACATTCAGGCGTTTCCATACATCCTCTAAAATCTAGGTGGAGGTTAGGTTCCCAAACCTCAATATTTGATTTCTGTGCACCCGCAGGCTCAGTATCTCATGGAAGCTGCCAAGGCTTGGGGCTTCCATACTCTGAAGTCACAGCCTGAACTGTACATTGACCCCTTTCAGCCATGGCTGGAACAGCTGGGACGTCGGACACCAAGTTCCTAGGCTGCACACAGTGTCAGAACCCTGGACTCAGCTTACGAAACCACTTTTTCTTCCTGGGCCTCCAGGACTGTGATGGGAAGGCTGCTGTGAAGGTCTCTGACATGGCCTAAAGACATTTTCCCCATGGTTTTGAGGATTAACATTAGGCTCCTTGCTACTTACAATGGGAAGGACTGGCCCCCATGATTCAGTTACCTCCCCCTGGGTCCCTCCCACAACATGTGGGAATTCTAGGAGATACAACCCCAGTTGAGATTTGAGTGAGGACACAGCCAAGCCAAATCACGTTGCTACTAGTTGACGAATGTATGTGTAGCTGATAGTAAATGATGGTTTATATCTGATGTTCTACCATATTTGTATGGAATGAACAATTGTGCACCATACAAAAAGCTTTGAAAAGATTTAATCCTTTTAAAATAGATGTCAACTGTTCATAAAATTCATCACAACTTTTACACTTGTCTTTGAGTATTTCAAGGTTCAAATACACACAAATGGATATAGATAACTATTGCAAGAATCAACAATTGAATTTGAAAATATCATAGCCACATCAGGGTGTCTGTCACACATGAGTCTGAACAAGCTTGTAAATAGGGGTTGAATGGTCGGAAAGTTGTGAGCTTGACAACTGACAAACTGAACTGGATATATCATGGGGAAAAAAGGTGAATTCTCCATTTTCTTGAAGGGATGACTATCCTTGCTAAACTCAGGCTTTTGGAACAAAGCCAGCTCTGATTCTATATAAGGTTTTGGTCATCTTGCAGTGTCAGGGATTGGTGGATGTACAAGAGCAGGGGTGTTTTGAAGCTGAGGGATTTTTGTCCGTGTTTCCATAGTGACTACAGTAGGGCTGCAGTGGAGCAGTGGCCTTTCAGAAGCATGGCCACTGGATGGAAGAAGTTGCTGATT
Source organism: Sapajus apella (assembly GCF_009761245.1). Lineage (NCBI taxonomy): Eukaryota > Metazoa > Chordata > Mammalia > Primates > Cebidae > Sapajus > Sapajus apella. The sequence continues at coordinate 32,179,177 of NW_022436957.1, forward strand.
GGCTTCTGTGTAGAAGTGAGCAACTGTCACTGATTGACTGACTTTTCAGAGATTGGGTTTTGTCAGTAATTGACTGCTTTTCAGAGGTCTGGGAGGCAGTTCCTCATCTGCTAGGGAAAGACTATAAAAAGCTATCATTGACAGGTTGATCGTACTGATCAGTAGATTCATTTAATTAATGATGGTTACTTGTTTATTATTTGGGACTTTGGCAAAGACCAGACATTTTTTTCCATCAGTATTTACTTTCTTTAATTCTAAGTCACTGTTTCTTATCTTCCCTCAACCAAACCTGCAGGAGAGCCCAGATCTTTATTTGTGGAGGTATAATTTCAGCTAGTATTGCCTTAAGCAATTTAATTGTCAATTACTATGGTTAAAAATAGCTCTAATAATGAATTTTTGTATCTTTATCAGAAAAAGCCAAATACAGGACATTCAGAGTTTCCTGACCAAGTAAATACAAGATACATGACAAAATCATGTAGAGTAAATGTCCTGTATATTCAGGATGTCTGGCAATTCTAGATGAAGTCCATATCTAAAGAAGGGTCTTCTAACACTGAACTTTTATAGTAGTACTCAAGAAACACCTTGTATTTCTGTGGATGTCAAGGCCCACTGCCTTGAGAGGAAATAAGGGATACTGAGTGGGAAAGACTCTGTGCTTGTAGTCCCTGCTTCACCCAAAGTGTTCAGACTTCCTCATACTCATGGGTTGGATTTCTAGGGAAGGCATCAGCTGTAATAAGTGGTCTTATGTCCAAAATTTTTAGGACTGCTTTCATCCAGTTACATACTCAAGTACCAGCCTTGGGAGAACTGTTCTCAAGATTTGTTCTAGTTCCTTGCCCTGTATTTCATAAGAAACTTGAGTTACTGTGGAGTTACTAGCCTCCCAGACCAAACACAGTAGTTAGAACAGATGAACATCTGGGTATTATGGGTATAAGCTCAGCTTTGGACAGAGGCAATCAAAAGTACTGTGTGTGTGTGTGTGCGTGTGTGTGTGTGTGTGCGTGTGTGTGTGTGTGTGTGCATGCGCGTGCGTGCATGTGTAGTCTTTAGGGATTTATGGGTAAGAACTTTCTTCCTTTAAGCTCTTCCCTAGATTTATTATGCTTTGTATGATTTTGGTTTCCAACTGTCTTCAGGAAAATGGATGACATCCTATAGCATGTAGAACACTGTATATACAACACTTAATTTTACCTAAATGTATTATCTCAAATGACCTCTATTGATGAAGCCAAATCTTACTACCAGTCCAGGCTCCTCTGCTTAGAGCTTGACTAGTGTTTTCTACTGCCTGCTGAACATCTCCACCTGGACAGCTAGCAGATCTTACAAGTCCCACCCTGACTTCATCTACCATACCTTTCTCATCTGTATCTCTAATTCAAAGGTTATACTTACTTTAATACACTGAATTGCTTTTAAAGCTTTGACAAAAATAGTTTGGGCATATTTGTACAGGTATATTTTTTTGGTTATCTTCTCTGTTCCACTGTTTTTTGTGCCTATTCCTTTGTCAATTCCACACAACCTTGGTTACTGTGGCTGTATAATGAGTCTTAAGTCTTTTAGACTAATTCCTCCAACGTTATTTTGCTTTATCAAATTGTTTTTGCTGTTTTCATTCCTTTTCCTCTCCATGTAACTTTTAGAATCAGGTTTCTTAGATTTTTATAGGAATTATATTAAGTCTACATGTCAATTTGGAGACAAGCTATATCGTTACTATGTTGATTCTTCCAATTCATTAACACTGTAGGTCTCTCCATTTACTTAGAATTTCTTTTATTTAATCAGAGGTTCAGCTTCAGTAAGTTTTTGTTTGTTTGTTCATTTGTTTTTTAAGACAGGGTCTGGCTCTGTTGCCCAAGCTGGAGTGCAGTGAAGCCATCTGAGCTCACTATAACCTCTGCTTTCCAGGTTCCTCCCACCTCAGCCTCCTGAGGAGCAGGGACTACGTGCATGCAACACCATGCCTGGCTAATTTTTCTGTGTTTTTTTGTAGAGTTGGGGTTTCACCATGTTGCCCAGACTGTTCTCAAACTCCTGAGCTCAACTGATCCACCTGCCTTGGCCTCCCAAAGTGCTGAGATTATAGCCGTGAGCCACCGCCCCCAGCCATCAGTTGTTTTAAATATCCAAGTCCTGTAGATTCTTTGTTAAAGTTACACTGCCTCATTTTTTTTTATTTTTTTATTTTTTTGAGACGGAGTCTCGCTCTTGTTACCCAGGCTGGAGTGCAATGGCGCGATCTCGGCTCACCGCAACCTCCGCCTCCCGGGTTCAGGCAATTCTCCTGCCTCAGCCTCCTGAGTAGCTGGGATTACAGGCACACACCACCATGCCCAGCTCATTTTTTGTATTTTTAGTAGAGACAGGGTTTCACCATGTTGACCAGGATGGTCTCGATCTCTTGACCTCGTGATCCACCCGCCTCGGCCTCCCAAAGTGCTGGGATTACAGGCTTGAGCCACCGCGCCCGGCCTTGCCTCATTTTTAAGTGCTTGCAAATGGTATTATTATATTTTTAATACCAGTGTCCACTTGTTCTTGCTGGCATATAGAAATACAAGTGTATTTTGTATGTTTATCTTATGCCCTGTGACCTTATTAAACTCACTAATTAGTACAAAGAGGCTTTTTACTTTTTCTGTAGATTCTTTGGACTTTTATGTGAAGGCAATCAGGTCATCTGCAAACAAGAGTCATTTTATTTTTTTCTGAATGATCTATGTGCCCTTTATTTTCCTTTCTTGTCCTGATTCACTGGCTATTACTCCCAGCACTGTAACAAGTACATTTTGAGAGCAAACATTCCTACCTTGTTCTCAATGTCAAAGGGAAAGCATTCAGTCTTTCACTATTAAGTATAATGCTAGCTATATATTATTTATAGATGCTTTGTATCAACTTGAAGAATTTTTGCTCTATTCCTACTTTTCTAACAGTTTTTATTATAAATGTTCAATTTTTCAAGAGTATTTCCTGCATTTATTGATAAGATTATGTGATTTATCTTCTTTAATAGTCTGCAATAATTTATTTAAGTTTTTAATAAGCCATGTATCTCTGCAAATATGTTTTTATGGTTTTTCAACTGACTGAATCAGATTCAACCAAATTATCCATGATAATCTTTCTTAACGAAAGTCACCTTATTAGGAGCTTAATTACATCTGTAAAATACTGTATTAGTCAAGGCGTTCCAGATAAACAGAACCAATAGGATATGTATGTATATGTATGTATGTATATATACATACATACATACATACATACATACAGAAAGATGTTTGTTTTAAGGAACTCTATCTTGAGACTATGGAGGCTGGCAAGTCCAAAATCTTCAAAGTGGGCTGGTAGGCTGGAAACCTGAGGAAGAGTCAATGTTGTTCTAATCCCAAGGCCATCTGCTGGTAGAATGCCCACTTACTTGAGGGAGGTCAATCTTTTGTTCTTTTTAGGCCTTCAGCTGGTGGGATGAAGCCCATCCACATTACAGACACAATCTACTGTACTCAAAATCCATCTATTTAAATGTTATTAACATTTAAAACATCCTCACAGAAATATCTGGAAGAATCTTTGACCACATATCTGGATACTATGACCCAGACAAGTTGACACATAAAATTAACTATCATGAATACCTTCACAGCAACATCTACATTTGTGTTTGATTGAATAAATGAAGGTTGTAGCCTAGAAAAGCAAATTTTCTGTTCAGCCTATTTAGAAAATAGGAAAATATTAATTAGATTACTTTGTAACAATATTTTTACAAATATTTATAAGTTTGACCAAATTTTAAAATTGACAAAATAAAATATCTGAGATCATAGAGTATTAATATAAAATAATTTGTGAGAATATAAGTTTGTATGACATTTTGGAGATAACATTTTGGCAATGTTTATAAAAATTTAAAATAGTTACAATGGCTTCCACATTAGCTCAATTTCTGCTCTGCTATGTTTTTAAGAAAACGTGTACATTTTCCAACTAATTTGTGTTAAAAATGTTTGTTTAGTTCTGTTTATTACAGTGTAAATTGGGAATTTTGTGTGGGAATTGGGAATAATTATGTGTCCATCAGTGGAAAAATGGTTAAATCATGGCACACACACTGGAATTCCAATAGTAATACAAAATTAAATGTGTATGACCTTGTTATGGAAAAATCATATATTAGTCAAAAGCTTAATTTATTAATTAAATCAAAAATTTATATTTATATCATTTACCACTAGTTAATTTATAATACTTGTTAAAGGCAAATGCGAGAAGAATAGATACATCACTTCTCACGTATGTTTAAAAATATTGCATTGAGAGGATTGGGGAAATGTAGGTTAAATGGTACAGAGTTGCCGGTACAAAGTTATGTGGGATGAATAAATCTAGAGATGTACAGAATGAGGACCATAGTCAATAATATTGTATAATGGAAATTTGGTAAGAGTAGATTTTTAGTGCTCTTATTAAACACAAAATGGTAAATATGTGAGGCAGAATACATTAATTTGCTTGACTATAGGAATCGTTTTATTATACATGTTTATCAAAACATCATCTCGTATAATTTATTTATTTATTGTGACAGAGTCTTGCTCTGTCAACCAGGCTGGAGTGCAGTGGCCCCATCTTGGCTCACTGAAACCTCTGCCTCCCAGAATCAAGCAATTCTGCCTCAGCTTCCCGAGTAGCTGGGACTACAGGCGCACCACCACACCCAGCTAATTTTTGTACTTTCAGTAGATACAAGGTTTCACCATGTTGGCCAGGATAGTCTCTAACTTCTGACCTCGTGACCTGCCCGCCTGGGCCTCCCAAAGTGCTGGGATTACAGGCGTGAGCCACTGTGCCCGGCCATATTGTATACTTAAAATACACAAACACACACACACACACACACATATGCATGCACACACATGCACACACACATAAAATTATATCTTTATTAAACACATATAGGGTAAGAAAAAGAAGTAGGATCAGCTTAAACATCAGACTGTTAATCAAAGTTATGTCTTTAAAAGTGTTGAATTTTGAAGAAACACTGTGGAATGTGGTTTATCTGTATTGTTAGACATTTTTTTGAAGAAAGAGTCTTTGTAATTCTATTTTTATAATTAAAATATTTAAATAAACCTAACAACAGAAATGGTAGCTGGAGATCAGTCATAAAGTTTATTCTAGCTGATGAAACAGAAAATTTGAAATCTGGATAAACAATAAATATTTATTTATTTTGCACAAAAAAATAGACATGGGTTGGCATGCGCCCTCAGCTATCAGTTGAACCAGGGATTCATGCTGCTTTTATCTTGTAGTTCCACCATCTCAACAAGGGCTCTCCATGTTTGATGTTGAATGAAGGAGAAAGCATGAAAGAGTCAAGCATGGAAGAGTCAAACTGATTCTCAAATATCTTGGCCTAGAAATAACCAAGCCTGAAATTTTTGTTTATATTTCAGTGGAAAGGCCTACTCACATGATTCTTTCTAGCTATGAGTGTGCTTGGTAATGCACACTATAAACCTAGGAAGTAGAGAAGGGCCAGATGTGGACAAGCTTTTGCAAACTCTCCCACAAATTGCTAAATAGTATGTTCTCAATAAAAATCAACTGTTGCATAACTTGTTATTATAATAACTCTATTTGTTGGAGAAGTTTCTTGGAAGTGTAAATGTGTCTTAGAATTCACAAGCTTTTTCAAGAGTCTAAAATGTGATGGGTGCTTTTAAATACAGGATTGCATTCAATTTTCAAAAAGACCCTGAAAATATTTGTAGGAAGGATCTATTCTTCTTCACTCAATAGGGCTTTTCTTCACTGCCTTCTGCAATAATGTCTACAATCTCAGTAAGCTGAGAATTTTCGCCTTTATTTTGGTGCATAATTAAATTCTTAGTCCCAAGTTTAGAATGTAACTATGTACCAAAAGCAAGGAGAAATACCACCTAACATGCCTGAGCACCTGTACAGGCACCATGAAGTACATTGAAAGCAAGGAATTTTCTCTGGGGAAAGTACACAGAGACAAGGGGAAATGAAAGTATTGTGAATTATTTTTTCTTTCAAAATCAAAACTAGCATGTCTGCCCAGAAAACATTTCCTAACTCTTAGAAATGCATTTAGGGATTATCAGGAATTCGGCTTCCCGAGATGTTTGCCTACACAGTGATTTCCTTGGTTTTTCCTCCTCGATCATATATGGATGAGGTTTTGATTTTTACCATGTAGGTATGTTCACTCATAAGCATATACATGGTTAGTTTCAAATAAAACACCCTATTAAAACCCTACGGCCAATATTAGGGTGATTTCATAAAAGCCCCATCTAACTTCAGGGTTATATCCTTAAAAAAAAAAAACAGTAGGTGATGTGATAATTCATATTCTGCTAACCAGCCTATTTGCAAAACACCTTTGAGAGTGTGGTGAAGCTGTTTATGGAATATGACCACATGTCTAAACTTCACTGTCTAAAGTGAACTTTACATAGAAGGGACTTTGCTATCAGAGGGATCCCATGATGAAGGTCTGTCTGGGAGATATTTACAGGGAATTGGAGTATTCTGTAGGGGGAAAAGCAGGTGATTCTTTGCTGTTTGTTCCACTGAGAATAGGGTATAGCCACCAAAAGAGGAGGTGGTAAAGATCTGATCAGCAGGTCAAATTCCAGAATTGGACAGGAGAATAAACTGAGTAAGACCCAGGGGAAGTGTGTTGTAATGCAGGAAATAGCTGGAGCTGGATAAAAATGCTGCCCCGTGGGCAGAGTGAGCTCTCACAAAACCCTGGGACTAAGTGCAACAGGATCCTGGGTAAATGAAACCAATAGGCAATCCCCAAATTGTGTTTGGTTCTAATTTTCAACTCCCATTTTTTAGCCCTGCTTTTAGTTCTTTAGCCACAATGCCATTCTTTTTATCACCTAAGAGACTTTTTAAAGTAGTCAGAAGAGAGCTTAGTTAAAAGACAAAACTTCAGACTCAGACTGAGAAAAGTGAAACAGAATGAAGTCTAAACAAATTCTGATCAGGGGTCTAGTACAGTAGTCCCAACCCTGCCATATTCCAGCCAAGTGAACTTGGGAATATTGCCAACCCCAATGAGCTTTAGAATCTTTAGCAATGACATAGGATTGATAAGCACTGTCTTGTGAGACTGGAATGTATGCATTTATGTAAAGTTTCAGCCATTGGTTCTGGCACGCCTTAAGTCTTTAATGGTTGGTAGATTATTTTGAATATTTTGACCCTAGACACTATCACACTCTTATTTGACTTTAATTTATGTAGGAAATGTCAGAGAATATATGCAGTCCTTTAGAACATGACACACCAGGTCATCCAAAATGCTGCTCAGCAAAAACAACTCTGTAGATCTTCCTCCTTAGCAGGATCTGAGGGAATCCTATACATTTGGATATAACTTGAAGCTCCTAGATTTGTTTCAAGGGCAACTCCTTCTATTCCTCCTAGCTGCCCTTTCACCCAAACTACGCTTATTTTTCTTTCATTTTATCTACCCCCAAAATCTAGACCTCACACAGCGTTTGACAAATTACCCTCAAGATAACCACATAAAAGTGTCCTTTGCATGGCGTGACCTCTGGCTTTCCCAGCACAAAACAAATAGTGCCGAAGGCATACTACTATGTCTGTTACTGGGAAGTGCAAGAATCCCTGGTTCTTAATCTTACTTGGAAAAAAAAATTCTGCCAAGAGACAATTTAACCAGAAAAAGAAAATTTATTGAAGGAAAATAGAGAGCAGAGTTTATTTAAAGGGACAGTACACTTGGAAAGATGAGGCAGATAGGGTTGCTGAAAGAGAATGAGTCAGCAGCAGCCAGAGAGTTCTACACTGCGTTTTTATAATATCAGATTTTTTTCTTGTAGTTCCCACCTCTGTCTTAAATTTCTGCCTTTTTTGTTTGTGTAGTTTTTCTACTTCTGCCTTAAGTCCCTGCCTCTTCCCTGCCTAGTTTTCATCCTAGCCTCGTGGAATGCTTTCTTACTATTTATTAGTTGGTACATATGCGTGGGCCTGGTGCTGGATAGGAATTCTACCTAATGGCTGCATTGCTCATTACTGCCATCACAGGAAGGTTGTATAGTGGTCAAATCTATATGTGTTGTGCCTGCATATCTCTTAGGAATTTTTCCTGTGCCTTTTTCCCCCTTATCAGTATGTAGCTAGCTGCATTCTGACATGTTAACTGCAAAGTGAGCAATTATTAAGGGGCATTCCTTCCTGTGTAGGTATTCACCCTTCTTGCTGCTCATGTCTAGCATGCTTGTTTTGGGTGGTCTTTGGGGTGTGAGCTTCTCCAAATCTCCCTTTTTCAGAGGCTTCCCCCACTTGTTCATGTCTAGCTACATGCCTGCTCTAACGTTCACTTGAAGCTCCCTGTACCCTCAGTCAGTGCACCTTCTCATGTGGCCTCTCATTGGCTTGCTGTTGCTGGCATCTCTACATCTCCTCAACTAGAAAGACAAAGACTGACCTAATAAGGAGAAAAAGGGGACTTAGTCATAGCAATCAGCAGCACACAGGAAAACTTTTTGTCCCTGCAGGGCTGAAATTCTCCCCATGAGCAGAACTGAGAAAGGGATCAAGTCGCAACATGCAGCCTAATCCAATAGGACGTTTTGTTCCTGTGTGCCAGAGACTGACCTGGCCTGCATACACAGGGAAAGGTGGGGGTGGGAAGTGACAAGAGAGGAACAGGTTTAAGGGGATCCAGTCACAGCAAGAAATATGGCCTGGAAACCTTTATCGGCATGAACCCAAGACTGTTATTCTGGCACAGAGACACCAGGGGTGCCAGTAATATTAGCAAAATGGACCCAGTCACAAACAGCCCAATCCAGAATGTCTCTGTCTCCTTGGGCCTGAGGTTCTCTTATCTGTTCCGGGATGGACAAGTGACCTATCTACAGTATGTGGCAACCTTCTTCCACGATCTGCTGACTCAGATACTTGGAGGTAGTATCTGTCTTTAAATGTTCTTGGCAAATGCTGCCTGGGAGGCTACTCCAGCCCTGAGAGTGTGGAAGAGGGTAAAACAAACCAAAGCCCTTGAGATTTTCCTTCTCTCAAAGAACACAAGATAGGTCAAATACACAACACAAGTATTTAAAAACAAAATTCACCCTTTCCCCTCTGGCACTAGCAAGCTGAACCAAAAATGCAAGTTGCCATACACATAATCACTGTCTAGCCAGGGAATGAGGAATGGTAGGCAGGTAAACATAAGGCCACGAAGATCTCTTACCAGAATTAAGAGTTTCTTTATGCATTAAACAATGCCTGGTTGTTGTAAGCTTATCATTACATTCCAGAGTTCAAAAACACTTGATTCTGACAGTTTTTGCCAGCTTACTCTTTGCTTGTGGAGGGATGGTTTTTGGAGTTCTGTACTCTGCCATCTTCTGTGATTTCACCCTGATCTCATGGTAAATGTTTAATAACAGTTTTTAATCATTGCAGCATTGCTTGTGATCTAAATCATGCTATAAACTTTTCTGGATTGTCTAACTTCTCTATAGTAGAGTTTATCAACCTTGATATTATGAACATTATTGATCAGACAGATAATTTTGTGTTGTAAAAGTCTGTTCCTTAAGAGTTTAGCCACATCCCTTACCTCTGCACACTAGATGGCAGTAGCACCTCCACTAGTGTGGAGTGGCAGTAGTGTGGTTAGTTGAATAATGATCCCTCAAAAGCTATTTACATTCTAATAAATGGAACTTGTTAATGCTACTTTATATGGCAAAGAAGACTTTGCAGATGTCATTAAGACAAAGCTCTTGAGGTGGGGAGATTATTTTGCATTTTCTGGGAATGCTAAAAGCAATAACATGTATACTTATAAAAGAGGCAGAGAGAGAACTGATACAAACACACAGATGAGAAAGTGATATGAAGATGGAAGTAAGGATTGTGGTGATATAGAAATGAGCCAAGAAAGGCCTGCAGCTATCGGAAGCTGGAAGCAGCAAGAAACAGAATCTCCCCTTGAGCCTCCAGAAGAAGTGCAGGCCTACCTAATACTTTGATTTGGCTGAGTGATATTCAATTTGTTCTTCTGGCCTTCAGGGCTGAGAGGATAAATTTATGTTGTTTTAAGCCACCAAGTTTGTAGTAATTTGTTACAGCTACCTCAGAAAATGACAAGGAATGGGTAGATACATAAGTAGGTAGGTTGATAGATAAGTAAATGTAAATATTGTTTAATGTATACTGTATGTTTTTATTGGTATGATATTATACAAACAGCTATGATATTACAGCTATTTTTCCATGGCATTAAAAGTTCTTCATAAATAGCATATGAAAGTTGCATAAATTTATTTTATGGACATTCAGTGCCTTGTTGGAAAATGAGGTCATTTCAGACTTTTAAAAATAAATGACAGTATAATAATCACCTTTGAACATATAACTTTGGCAGTATATATGAGTATTTCTTTAGAATTAATGCCTAGAAGTGGTATTGTAGTGTCAAACGTATTTCATGTTTATGGCTTTAAATATGCGTTGTCAAATTCCCATCTGGCAATGTGCTATGAATTTAAAACCCCATCTAGTAGTAGATGAGACAGTCTGGTTGCTTACAACAGTGTACAATCTAGCATCAAAGTTTAATCTTTCAAAGGGCAAATGGCTATATTTTTCCTGAATTTAAGAGTAATGTATAACCTTCAAAAATATTCAGAAAATAGATTATGAAGAGTCAAAAAAATCCATCCTTTCAGAATTTTCTCTTCTTATGAGCACATGCATACATACATACATACTGTCTAAACAGGAGCAATGGGAAATAGAAGAGGGAAATGAAGACACATCAATGGAGTTAAAGAGAGGAGCTTCCTTAGTTGAAAATCTTAGAAGTCAGCCAAATCTGTAAATGAAAGAAAGAGATTATTGTGCGTGTGTGTGTGTGTGTGTGTGTGTGTGTGTGTGTGTGTGTGTCTTTAAATGGGGGCTAGGATAGATGTGGCATTTTAGTTAATAAGTCAAGGATCATGATGAAGGCCCAGAGAGATTTCAAAAACTGAGAGAGTAATCCAAAATGACCCCCAGAGGAATACTGGATATATGAAACTGGTGAAAAATAACCTCTAGAATTAATGGAAAGTTTATAAGTTGGTGTTTGTACCCATAACTGACTATAATAACTGTGCAAGCTGTGGTGGTAAGCACAGTCAGAATTGAATCATGGATTCCCATTCTCTTCCCCAATCTGTTCCTCAATAGAAGAAGTTTCCCCTATTTCAGATTATCTGGCCAAATTCTAAGCATCATCATTGATGGCTGTTCTCATAACATCAAAGTCATTCAAATTTTACCAGTTGAAAACTCAGATGTAATGGAGAAGAGATAACCCATCCCCACTCTGCTCTTTCTGAATTCCAAACATACTGAATCCATGAGCATAATAAAATGGTTATTGATCCATGACACCAAGTTTTGGAGCAGTAAATGACTGGAATAGATTCTACTCATTTGTTCTTCATTTTGTTTGTTTGTTTTTAGAGACATGGTCTTGCTCTGTCATCCTGGCTGGAGTGCAGTGGTGCAATCACTGTTCACTGCAACCTTGAACTCCTGGGCTTAAGCAATCCTCCTACCTCAGCCTCCCAAGAAGCTGGGACTACAGCTGCACACCACTACCACACCCAGTTTATTTTTCATTTTAGTCCATCCTTTAATCCATCAGTATTTTGTTTTCTATATTCCATTCTATTCCATTTTTATTTCATTTCTATTCCCTCTTTCAAATTCTTGTACATTATACAGGATTTTACTCCAAATTCCATTCTTTTATATTCAATCATGCTATTTCTAAATCTGTAGTGCATGTTTTATAGTCCATTTATTTCATGCCATTGAATTTTTTTATTCTATTTTTTCTATTTTCAATTTTCTTTACATTTTTATTTCACTCTTTATTCCATTTTATTCTTCTCATATAACATTTTATATTTTCTTTCATTACATACAGCATTCAATATTTATTTTCATTCCCCTTTCCATTCCATTTTCCCATTGTATTCCATTCAGTTTCTATCCTATTCAACTTGCCATTTCATATCCTGTTAACATCCATATTCTATTCCTTATTTCTTTCTATTTTCCACTGTGACCAGTCTCCATTTCATTCCATTCTGCATTATATTTCAAATAAAGCTTCCATTTCATATTATTTAACATTCCAAAAACTATATTCCATTCTATTTCGTGTTCTTTCCACTTTCTTTTGTTTGATTGACTGATTTTTAAAAATTAAATAGTTTGGGGTTACAACTGTGTTTTTGTTATATAGAGAAGTTCTTTAGTGATTATTTCTGAGAATTCAGTGCATGCAACACCCAAGCAGTATACATTGTAGCCAATATGCAGTCTTTTATCCTTCAACCTCCTCTCAATATTCCCCCTTGAGTCCCCAAAGTCTATTATGTTATTCTTATGCTTTTGCACCTTCGCAGCTTAGCTCCCACATACAAGTGAAAACATATAATATTTGGCTTTCCATTCATGATTTATTTCACTTTAATAATGACCTCTCGGAGGTTACAGTGAGCCAAGATTGCACCACTGCACTCCAGCCTGAGCAACAGAGCAAGACCCACTCTTAATAATAATAATAATAATAATGGCCTCCAATTCCATCCAATTTGATGCAAAAGACATTATTTTGTTCTTTTTATGGTTGAGTAGTATTCCATGATATATACATTTTCTTTATCAACTCATTGGTTGATGGGCACTTATGTTGGTTCCATATCTTTGCAATAATGAATTGTACTGCTATAAACGTGTGTGCATATGTTTTTTCATGTAATGTCTTCCTTTGAGGAGATACCCAGTAGTGGGATTGCTGGATTAAATGGTATTTCTAATTTTGGTTCTTTAAGGAGTCTCTGCACTGTTTTCAGTTTCTCATCCATCCCTCCAAACACCCATTGCAGTTTGCCAAAATCTTTATAACAGTAAGTTTCAGGAGAACAACTAACCAATATTCTTATCCAAGATTTACATAGTATATTGCCTTATATGATGAATTTTAACTTCTGGGAATTTATGCATAACAAGAACCAACTAAGAATATGAACACATTTTCGCAAGAAGTGTATGTGTCACAGTAATGTGTTACAGAGTAAAAAGTTGGAGACAACATAAATGTTGGAAATATAAGAATGTTTGAAAATATACACTTCTTCTATAAATGGAATATTTCTGGTTACAAAATGACCTTGTATAAATGTATTATTTGACACGGAGAGTATGATTTTTTGTAAAGTGTGTAATCAAAAACATTAAAAATCAATATGTATGGATAATTCTAGTTTTATAAACAAAACTTAAAAATATGTATAAATAGCTATTCTGCCACTATATAATTAAACATGTTCAGTAATTGTTTATGAGTGTGTGGGAATTTAGGTGCTAATTTTCTTACACTTGCTTTTCTGATTTGGGTACTAAGTACCCAATCTTTTTGTAGTAATGACTAAAAATAAGTGTCCAAATATTAAATTTCAAGCCAGTATATCACAGCATATTTGCATTAGAAACCAGACTTTTTTTTTCCAAGAATGGAGAGTATGTACAGTAAATTAAGGCGTATTCATCCCTGGATTAGTAGGCAGCCCATACAAATGTTGATGTATGTTTAAGAACAGTACCACCTTTAATCACAGGCAATCTCTGTGCATGGCTCAGGGGTCCAGGCAAACAGAAGCATCTTTCCAGAATTTCTAAATTCTCCTCTGGTACCTGAGACCTGCGTGATGCAGCAATGCCTCCTCATTTTGACCTGCTCCTCAGCCCTTCTATCTATCCCAGTAGAGCCTGAGGTAATCTAAAGGTCAGGAGAAGTCCTGGGGCTGTCACCTCTGGGATCATCCATGAGCATAATGTTGTAATCATGTTCCATGAGGAACTGTTTGCTAGGGGACATCTTTTGTTGACTAGTGTGGAATTTCTTTCAGGAGATTGCTTGAGATTGAGCCACTAGAATGGTGCCAACATTCTGATTTTGGTTACTCAAATTGTTTATAATCCTACCCCAAACACACAGTGTGCACACGTGCGCATCCCACCCCTTCTCTTTTAGGGGTTATGCTTAAAAATTGGAAAATTTATATTATTGACCAGGCTGGGGCCAACCCCAGAGGACTAGCTAACACTCTTCTGGAACTGGATTGAACCTCTGTGAAGTTGAGAAGAGTTATGTGGTATTTAGCTCAACAATCAGAAGCAAATATTCAAGCAAGGTCTGCTTACCCACCTGGATCTTCTAGTCCTGGTTCTAACTGAAACAGCGTTTGCAGCAGTGTTTCTCTAAGAACCTGATATTATGGCTATTTAGTCATATTGGGAGAAGGATCAGCAGCTTGAATTCATGCAAATTGAAGTGGCCAGAAGGACTAAGAATGAGGTTGTCTCTGCCGCTATTGATGCCAGCAAGACCAGCAGCCTAGATCCTGTTGCCCATATTCTTCTAAGTCTCAAGTGACCTGACGTCCTTGAGCTCCCAACCCAGCAGCATGCAAGCTTTTTCTACCACGGCCTCTGTTTCCATCATTGTTGTGGGCCCTCTCACGGTTAATATTAGGTGTCAACTTGACTGCATTGAGGAATTCCTAGATGGCTGGTGAAGCACTATTTCTTGGTGTATCTGTAAGGATGATTTCAGAGGAGATCGATATGCAAGTTGGTGAACTGAGAGAGAAAGACCTCACTCTTAATGTGGGTGAGCACCACTCAATCAGTTGCCAGTGCCACTAGAACAAAGCAAGAAGAAGGGTAATATTCAGAATTCAGCTTGCTGAGTTTTTTTTTTTTTTTCTCTCTCTCTCTCTCCATGTCTTCTCAAACAGTATGCTATCTCTCCTACTGTCCTTGGACATAAGACTCCAAGTTATTTGGCCTTTGTACTCTGGGACTTGCATCAGTGGCCTCCGGGGTTTTTCAAGGCTTCTGCCTCAAACTGGAGCAGCGTTGTAGGCTTCCCTGGTTTTGACTTTTGGACTTGGACTGAACCATGTTACCAACATTCCCCATCTTGCAGGTGACCTATCATGAGACTTCAGCTTTGTAATTGTGAGAGCCAATTCTCCCTAATAAGCTCATATATATAAACATATATATGAGTGTGTTTGTATATATAATGTATATACATATACACACATATATGCATACACATACATACAAATATATATATATGTGGATATAGTATATATATATATATATATATATACACACACTCGAACATATGTGTGTATATATATATGTGTGTGTGTGTGTGTCCCCTACTGGTTCTGTCCCTGTGGAGAACCCTATTATAATTTTGGTAACAGGAGTGATTTTAAGAAACAGAATTATAAGCATGAATTTTCATAATTGATTTGAGTGTTTCTGGAATTGATTCTGGATATGGTTTGGCTCTGTATCCCTACCTAAATCTTACCTCAAATTGGAATCCCCATAATCATAATGTGTTGAGGGAAGGACCTGTTGGGAGGTGATTGGATCATAGGGCAGTTTCCCCCATGCTGTTCTCATGATAGTGAATGAGTTCTCACGAGATCTGATGGTTTTATAAGTGTTTGATAATTCCTCCTTCACACAGCCCCCTCTCTCTTGCCACCTTGTGAAGAAGGTGCCTGCTTTCCCTTCCACCAAACTCACAATCTGCCAAGGAACCATTTCTTTCCTAGAACTTCCAAGGCCTCTGGAAGAGGTCTGAGCCTTTGCTGCCGTACTCTCTAAGGTCACAGCACAGCAACAGCCTCCATTTTCAGACTTCTGTCTAGATCTGGCAGCCCAACGAGGCCCTGTCCTCCAAGTCCATGATTAACAACAAAGTCCTGCTCTCCTCAATCACACCAGTATTCCAGGCCATCCTTCAAAGCCATGGATCACAGACAGGTCCTGCCTTTAGAAGCCAGGCCCTTCAACTAGGCCCTTCTACAGCTGGCACTGCACAGGGAAGAGAAGCCCTCCACACTCACCCTTTTGCACCTGGGCCTGCTGTCCTGAATCCTTTTTTTCCTGCTGAATTTGCCTTTTGAAGGCTTGTCTTCAGAGTCCTTCCATCTCTCTTGGTCTTGAGGTCCTATGTGTTGCCTTCCAGCTGGTGATGCCATTTGAGTTAATGTCACCTTATCTTCATATCCTGGTAAATTCTCCTTTCTTTAGTCTGAGCAAAGTGGTAGAAACCTCTTCTTCTCTCTAAAATTTATTAGTCTGAGTCACTCATCCTCCCACACTGGGTTTTTGGTTCTGAGCTCCACTTCCTGTTATAATGTATTTTATCCCCCTCACCCCAACTTCAGCCTGTCCCTCCTAGAATTAGGCATGCCTTGCTGCCTAAGCTTGATACCCTGAGCCCTGCCTCTCCAAAACAGCAAACCCAAATAAAGGGTACATCTGCCCCTACACTGTCTGTGCTGTGACCTTCACGGAGCAACTTTCAAGATCCAAAGATGGTACCATGTGCAAGAATGGAGGTCGCAGATATCCTAGAGGATAATACAGCAGAAAGTGCATGGGTGTATGTAGTGTTCATCTTATGGGATGTTTTCGCAGCATGTGCATGCATAGAGGGTACCTACATTTATCATTCATCTACTGTGTTGAGTGGATTGCCTACACAGTGGTTACCTGTGAGGTTTCTAAGAGTTCTCCTAGCCACAAGCAACATTATGGGAAGTTTTAAAAGCTACCTCTTTTCCCCTTCTCATGACTCAGCCACTCAGCACTTACCTGCTATTGACCCTTGATTCTAGATTGCCTGCTCCCTCAAAGGACCTTCCTTGGCCCTTGAGCTGAAATTTTCCTTTCCTAAGTTGCCTTTTATAGAATTAATGTCTTCATAAATAAAATCAAGTGTAAAATATTTCCTGATTCTAGTCCAAAAATTTAATTTTCTGTCAGAAGATTAACAAAAACATAGTCACCATTCTAGCTGACTCTAAGGAAGAGAAAGATAGTAAAATATTATTCCAGAAATTATTTATTGTCTCTATTTGAAATAGAGTTTAGACCATGGAATTCCCATATAGATGCTTCATACCGTCTTAGCACAGGTAATTTGCAACTTGGACGAGAAAAACAGCAGAGTTTATGCAAATGTGTTTCGAGAAAGAAAGGGATGATAGAGATATCCAGGGTCAGGAAGATCAAGGTTATGTTGGGGTAGTGGGACAGTGAGAGGATAACCCGGACTCAGAGTCGAAAAGGAAGAGATAGTAGTGGTCAGAAGACTGAGGGGCAAAGATCGCAGTTTTTAGAGGAGGAAAATATTTATATGTTGAGAACAGGGGTTTGGAGGAGACTAGGGCAGTGATTTTAGTTTAATGATTGATGTAGAAAAGTGGTCAGATATTAAGTTAAAAATGTCAATTGTTAATCTAATTTTTTAAAAAGTAGTTGTGTCTGAGATTGTGAGCATATACATGATGGTGTGTGTGTGTGTGCACGCGTGCATGTAGACATGTTTGGAAAAAATTGAATGAGTGTACACCATGCTGTGAACATAGTATATACCCAGTTGTTGCAATACTGATGAGGAAGTCTTATCTTCTATGTTCTACATTTTCCACCTTGATCATATCATTACTTCCATGATGAGACTCAACTTAGCTGTTTTTCAAACACTTAAGTTGTAGAAACTTATGGTAGAAGTTGTGGAGATATTCACCTTAAAGTGAATGAAATGAAAAAAAAAATTTAAAAAGCAAAAAAATGATCTCTCTCTCTCTCTCTCTCTTTCTCTCTTTTTCTATATATCTCCTCCCTTTTCTTTTGCTTTTCTGGTGTATAGCCTGAGTTGCCATTAGACCTGGCCAAAAATGTCCCTAGTCCTAAGCCCCTTATTCTAGAGACCTCTTCTCAGAACCTCCTCATGCTACATTTCATCCCGGAAATATGATCCCACAGGGAGAAGAGGATGAGTCCCTTAGGTCCTAACACTCTGCCAATTTTGTAGAAACATATCAGATACCCTAATTCTTTTAGGATACTTCCAAAGCCAGTGAGAACCTATTCTCAAAGTTGTTCCTAAGGAAGGAAGAGCTGGGCCTATAATATGCTCAATACTAGACACAAAAGGTGGCCAAGTGGCCCCTGTTCGTGGGAGCACTCTTTGTGGGAGGTATGGGTTAAGACAGTGTCAGGATTAGGTATGAAGGGCTGCACAGTGTAGCATATAGCTGGCCATGGAAAGAGGAGATCCAATACATGGGCCAGAGGATTAAAGATTTAAATCTAAGATCTCAAACTATGAAACTACTACATAAAACATTTAGAAAAAATGTCCAGGACATTTGTCTGGGCAAAAATTTCTTTCATATATATATATATATATATATATATATATATACACACACACACACACACACACACACACACATATATATATATATATA